>NC_091459.1:114717850-115022017 GCF_027789765.1 Dendropsophus ebraccatus | reverse complement strand
GGGGCAGTCCCGGCATGTAGCGGCAGTCCCGACATGTAGCGGCAGTCCTGACATGTAGCGGCAGTCCTGACATGTAGCGGCAGTCCCGACATGTAGCGGCAGTCCCGACATGTAGCGGCAGTCCCGACATGTAGCGGCAGTCCCGACATGTAGCGGCAGTCCCGACATGTAGCGGCAGTCCTGACATGTAGCGGCAGTCCTGGCATATAGCGGCAGTCCCGGCATGTAACCTTCTGAACTGAGTAAGGGCCCTAATACATGGAGCGAAAATTGTCCGAATCAGGACGCTATCGCTCTGAGAGGACACTGGGGAACATGATCAGGTAGTATATATCACAGACAAGGCCTGAGGACACTGGGGAACATGATCAGGTAGTATATATCTTTATTGTTTACTATATACAGCAAGGATTGCACACACATCACTAATGATATACTGTATATATACACATAGGGGGGGAAATTTATCAAACATGGTGTAAAATGAAACTTGCTCAGTTGCCCCTAGCAACCAATCAGATTCCACCTTTCATTACTCACATTCTAAGTAGGTGGAATCTGATTGGTTGCTAGGGGCAACTGAGCCAATTCTTCTTTACACCAGTTTGATAAATCTCCTCCATAGCTTTTGCTGCATCATAAAAGAGCCATGTAGTAGGCTCTCTAAGCGAGCTCCATTCTACCAGATTGGCGCTCGCTTCTGCGGAATATCAGGCCGTGTAATACGGCCTTAAAAGTGGCCGTACACTTCCAATAACTGCTGGCTGAACAATCCTTCAGCTGACAATTATCTGTCCCATCCGGTCCCGTCCTCCCCATACACAGAAATTTGGCACATCTGAGTGTTCCTGTGTTCTCTATGAGAGGGGAAAGCCATAGCCATACAGATCTGATGCCGGCTTATCTCTCTGAGAACAAAGAGGTTGGGCGTTGATTTTCCATCAAGCTCGACCCCCTATGTCCACTGATATCATCTGTCAGAGGACTGTCCAGAGAGCCCCATACACCTTACGCTGATGGCCGAACCCACCAGGAGCAACAGGTACCACCAACAAAAGAGTAACATGTATGGGGACCTTAAATTGTTGCTAAAATATTTCAGCATTTGGGGCCCCACCTTTAACTTCGCCCAGGGCCACATCTAGTCTAAAACCGGCCCTGCTTAGATCCTTTGTCTGGGAATCTCTTCTTGATGCACAATGCATATACATGCTTATAGGGATATCAGAAGAATTAGGTTTTCATAAACCCAGGAGACCACCGGGTATTATATGAGAGACCCTTACTAAGGTGAATTTCTTTTCATAGCATTTGTTGTCATGTATGACCAAACAGAGGAAGAAAGAATGAATACCTTTCCTTTATATGATGGAGTGCTTAGTTCCGGGTTAATTCCAGTCATCTCCTACCCATCCAGGTTTATATGCTTTCTCATAGAGACATATATTAAAGGACAACTCTGGCCATAATCTATTTTTTAATATGTTACATAAGCAAAGATAGACAAATTCCTAATGTACACTAATTATGGGAAATGCACTTATAGTGCTATTTCCATTAATTTAGTAGATCAGACAGGCTTCAATTTTTAAAAAAAATAAATAATAAAAGAAGTGATGTCACGACCCTGTCTATACCTGAAGGGGGCGCAGTATATGTAGAAATTAATGTAAAAAATTATAACATCAACTGCCTTAAAAATACACTTTCGTCTGAGTTGTCCTTTAATCTACTTAGTGGTGGTATAGTGTAGGAATTCAACTTACTTTGTCCGGCCACTGCTTGGATGCAAATGTGTTCAAGAGTGCCCAAAGCAAATATCAAAATTCCTGACTGTGCCACAAAGAGGTCTCAGATGTGTTTCTCCCTCAACCTTCTTTCCATAAAACTTGGGTCAATTCTCTACCTTGCCTTATTCCATCTGTTGCTTGATGTAGTGGACAGCAAGTGTTGACCTGATGGCTTTGGGCCCCACCAGGGAGCAGAGTCTGAGTGCTCTCTTGGTCTTAACCCTTTATTCTGCTCCAGGATGGGGAAGCTGGACTTCTGCGGCTTGAGGGCACCAGGTCGCTCTACAAGACAAGTGTCGTCCTGGTGTGAACAGCAGCTGGTTCTCAAGGACTTGACCAAGTCAGTGAAAGGCACCGCGGAACAGGACGAGTAATCACAGTCAGCACAGTACTAGACAGGCGAAGAGTCAGGGCAGGTGGCTTCAGAGGAAGGTCAGACCATCCGAGCTGGTAAAAAAGAGAAATAAATTATAAAACCAGAATCACTCGCAGTTCTCAGTCTGCCAATCCCAATCCCTCCACTCCTCCTACCTCTGAGATAACGTGCCTGCCCAATCACATTCTCCTGGGGCTAGTGATTGGCCGAGCTGGCAGGTCTTTCTCCAACATTTGATCTCGGAAGTAGGAACAAGCAGGATTTTTTTTAAATCCTGCAAATACCCCTTTAACTTTATAACTTTGTAACCCCGAAATTCTGCTGCCAAGCATTTCCACAGGTGATTTCTAGGGTTTAGCATAGGCAGAAAGGATTTTTTTTTTTTTTACCATTTTTCATTTTGTGCTATTTTGCTTTGTGGGTAATATTTTCCAGCTGTTCATCCGTTCAGCTTGCCTTACAGAGATACAGATGGTAGCAAAGGTGTCACAATGAAACTACACAGAGGGTACCCCACCCCCTTATCTTAACTGCATCACCACAACACTTCCCTGAGTACCTATTTCATGCGAATATGTGCATTTTTGACATTTTTCAGTATACGCGAATCTATCAGTGTTTCTAGCCTGGCCTCTCTGGTGGGCATACAATACTGACAGACATGCGGATGCTAGCTTTTGAAGGGGTACTCTAACATAAGGTTAAAAAAAACTTGCAGCAGAAGCATATAGCATTGTTTACCAGTTCTGAAACCACCAAAATGCCATTTGTTTTAGGGTTTTTAGTTCTGTCTTTCTTGGTTGTACTTACTAGTTGAGCAATTAGTTAGAACTAAAATTCCCAGAATGCATTGCTTTCCCTCAGCTTATTATCAAAACCCTCCCACCCTGCCCACTCCCCTCCCATAGCACTCCTGACAGTTTCCCACCTAGTGCTGCTACAAAACATCTTATTTCATAGCACCGGGGAAGTTACAGCACCTGCTGCATGCATTCCCTGTCTACTCCTCTTTCGGTGGCATCATTCAGCACAGAGCCACATGCTTAATTTTTGATTCTTCCCTAAATGTTCCAATACAGATAGTATACACTATATATGTATACATGTACATTAGCTACGTATAGCTATATGTATATACCAACCAGACCACTGCTTTTAGAGCAGAATGGTGGCCATTAACCTAGACAACAAGCTGTCAACAATGGGAGAGAAAGAGCAGTATATCAGATCTAATAAATTATTGTATTGGCAAAAATATTGATTTTGACAAGTTGAGATGAGAATAGCCCTTTAAGTATATAAATGGTTATTTATGTATGGGAATAGCATTTTACCTGACAAGCCTTTAAGCTAAAATGGAGGCGTAGCCCTCGCTATCAAAAGGTATGACATCACTATGGAATGCTAAAAGTTTTCAAAAATTATAAGTATCCTTAAATGTCACAAGCAGACACACTTTTCATTGAAGGTCAGTTTGCTTTCCAGTAGACCTTGTAATGGAGAAGGAAGATGGCGTCTCTGGAGGAAACCCATGTAATCATTGGTCAAATAGTCTGAGCAAACTCTACAAGGATGGTATAAAACCTAAGACGTTACTCATGCAAATACTAAAGTAACTGAGCTGCATGTAGAATTAGGCTATGTATTTTCCTCCAGCAAATAAAAACTAATGGAGCTGTTCTAGAATTTGGATTACTTTGGGGGAGGAGGATGTGGCTGCGATTTGTCATCTCCCTCACTCCCACCTGAGAAAAGCAACACATTTCATGTCAATGAATAATATCATCATCTGGTACAGGGCTTTAGGCTGAAGAAATCACTTAGGCTGAAAATGTAGGCGCTAAATGATATTAGAAGTTTTTATTAGTTGGGGCCTGAGTGTTCAGACCCTGCAGTCACTAGAATAAGCATGGCGGGCTTCTCTCCCTGCAGTCCCTAGAACAAGCATGGCGGTGCTTCTCTCCCTCCAATCACTATAATAAGCAAGGTGGTGCTTCTCTCCCTGCAATCACTAGAATAAGCATGGCAGGCTTCTCTCCCTATATAGAAAAAAACACAATCGCACAATCTGCCTTTGAGGCGATAACACTCACTGTTGGATCACCACGGATCCCTAGAGTCCAATGTAACAAGAAAAAATATTGAGAGTGAATAGGTGTTTACCACACCTGTACCTGCGTATCCCAAGGTTGTAGTCCTCTTTCAGAGCTGGATACCCGTGAAGGAAGGAATCCACACAATTGAACTGCTGTCCAAACTTGATTTATTTACAGATACTTAGTACAATTTCGCTCAGAGGCTGATCCACACACCCAAGCGTCCACCTGGTGTCCTGCGTCCCACGTCAAGTGTGTGGATTCCGTGCTTCACGGGCTTCTCTCCTTGCAATCACTAGAATAAGCATGGCGGGCTTCTCTCCCTACAATCACTAGAATAAGCATGGCGGGCTTCTCTCCCTGCAATCACTAGAATAAGCATGGCGGGCTTCTCTCCCTGCAATCACTAGAAAAAGCATGGCAGGGCTTCTCTCCCTGCAATCACTAGAATAAGCATGGCGGTGCTTCTCTCCCTGCAATCACTAGAATAAGCACGGCGGTGCTTCTCTCCCTGCAATCACTAGAATAAGCACGGCGGTGCTTCTCTCCCTGCAGTCACTAGAATAAGCACGGTGGTGCTTCTCTCCCTGCAATCACTAGAATAAGCACGGCGGTGCTTCTCTCCCTGCAATCACTAGAATAGGCATGGCGGTCAGGGCCGGATTAAGGAATGGGCACCAGGGGCACGTGCCCCTGGGCCCCCACCACAAAGGGGCCCCCACCAACCCGAACCCGGAAGCAGAGTTCCGGGTTCAGATTGGTGCATCTATGGCTGCATTTCCACGTTCCGTGATCCTGTCGGATCACGGACGTGGAATGCATGTACCGGAGTCCCCCCGCGGCCGGACAGCATCTGTAATTAGATGCTGGGAGCAGGGGAGACTGTATTCATAAGCGCCGCGCTGTAATAAATCAGCTGTTACTACAGCACGGCAATTATGAATACAGTCTCCCCAGCTCCCAGCATCTAATTACAGATGCTGTCCGGCCGCGGGGGGACTCCGGTACTGGCATTCCACGTCCGTGATCCGTCAGGATCACGGAACGTGGGAATGCAGCCTATGGCATCCAGCGCTCTCCTGTGTCCGGTTGCCGCTAGACACAGGAGAGCGCTGTGCCTGTGAGCTCCTGTGAGGCGGCGCACGCCTCTTCTCTCTGGCGGGCTGCGCGCGATAACGTCATTTCATCGCGCGCCGCCTGCCGGAGAAGACGTGCGCTGCAGAAGATGGCAGAGGGCCCGGCCAGCTCAGGAGCGAGGAAAGGTGAGTGGAGTGTTTTTTTTTGTTTTTTTTACTACATCAGCACACCACAGGGGATTGGGGGGGGGGTACAGTTACCAGCACACCAGAGGGGATTGGGGGGGATACAGCTACCAGCACACCACAGGGGATTGGGGGGGAATACAGCTACCAGCACACCAGAGGGGATTGGGGGGGGGGGGATACAGCTACCAGGGGGGGATACAGCTACCAGCACACCACAGGGGATTGGGGGGGGGGGAGAACTACAGCATTCAGCACACCACAGGGCATTGGGGGGGGGGGGGAGAACTACAGCTATCAGCAGTTGTAGCTGGAAGAAATCATCATGGTGGTCCAGGCCAGATGGAGAGGAAAAGGAAAGTGACACTTCAGATCAAAGAAGACATCACCTGTGAGTCACTGAATGATGTTTTTTTTTTTTGTATTTTTTAGCACATTATTCGGTAGGGGTGCCCCAGGGTAAAATAA
The DNA here is from genome assembly GCF_027789765.1 of Dendropsophus ebraccatus. NCBI lineage: Eukaryota > Metazoa > Chordata > Amphibia > Anura > Hylidae > Dendropsophus > Dendropsophus ebraccatus. Next base: position 115,016,025 of record NC_091459.1, on the reverse strand, counting down.
ATTTTTTTTTAGACTATATTGCTCTAAGCCATAATACCCACACTGCTTCTCCCTAGCAAAATGTCCCCACATGTTCAAAAATCTGCCACCGGCTGTGCATCGCTACAAAAAAATTGTCGCCCAGGGCCTCCACCAACCTTAATCCGGCCCTGATGGCGGGGCTTCTCTCCCTGCAGTCACTAGAATAGGCATGGCGGTGCTTCTCTCCCTGCAGTCACTAGAATAAGCATGGCGGTGCTTCTCTCCCTGCAGTCACTAAAATAAGCATGGTGATGCTTCTCTCCCCGCAGTCACTAGAATAAGCACGGCGGTGCTTCTCTCCCTGCAGTCACTAGAACAAGCATGGCAGTGCTTCTCTTCCTGTAATCACTAGAATAAGCACGGCGGTGGTTCTCTCCCCGCAGTCACTAGAATAAGCATGGTGGTGCTTCTCTCCCTGCAATCACTAGAATAAGCATAGCGGTGCTTCTCTCCCTGCAATCACTAGAATAAGCATGGAGGGTGTTTCTCTTCCTGCAGTCACTAGAGTAAGCATGGATGGTGGTGCTTCTCTCCCTGCAATTGTGGTGTGCTACCATTGGTGTAACTGTTCTCTACACCCTATGTAAAAGTCTGTACTTATTGTACTTGTGTGGTGATGAAAGTAGTACTAAAGTTTCACCACTAGATGTCACTTAACAAGTAATGTGTATTTGGAAACTGCACAGCTGAAGTGTATAAAAGGTTATTGTTTATTTGTGTGTCACATGAATCTGCAGACCAGTAGGAATCTGTTCTTCTTTTCGCATATCAGCTTTCTCTTTACTTCTTCTATTGCACTCTTCATCCACTCACAGCGTACCTTAGATGTTGGGAGATAGGAAGTCACATGGGTGGAGGAAGTGAGAAAGTCTTTCGTACTGAACATTGTGAAGGAAGGATGCAAGCTAGATAGCTCTCCACAGTAGTCCTGTCTGGGCCCTGGCCCTCTGATCTGGATAGAGCAAACTTGCCATAAGCCTAGGAACTCTATCTCGCAGCACGGGTGTCAGCAGGGAACCCTTTAGCATTCTGCTCATCCCAGGTAACAAGGTCTGGGGCTTGTGTCACCCTTTAGGAAGGTTCAGCCGAGTCTAGTGGGCATAAGGTGGTGTGAAGACACACAGGTGTTCTTCTTCTTCTTCTTCTTCTAAGTATTCTACTTCATCCTCCAACATCCCGGCAGAGCACAGTACTACTTGGGTTGAGACTCTCACGACATCCTTCTATCTGCTACTCTGCTTCTCTCTATCACTCTACAAGCTAATCAATCAGTACAACTATATCCAACACTGCATTCCTACTACAGATTTGGTTGCTGTATTGTCAAGTATTTGTCTGGAACTATTGTCCAGGTTATTACCAAGTGCTTTATCAAGAGAAACCTCATAATCGTGTTACCTGGCCTCAAGCACGTATCTTCCTAGTAAACCAAGCTTATTTAAGTTAATGAGACTCTGTGATCTTTTGCCTTCCAACGACACAGTGCACACCTAACCTTGGGACACTTCCCCTTTCTGTGGGTGGCAGTTCCGATAGTCCGGGACGGTCACTACACCACTCTGGCCATCCTTGATCACACTAACCCAAGGGACCCCGTAGCAACCCGGCAGGACACTGTCCACAGGAGAAAAGGGTACAACTGGCCTAGTCAAATAAAAGCAGGCTCGCCATCACACCTGTGTGCCTTCCTGGCATTGGCATCACAAAGTAACACAGCAAGGTACGGCTGTATCTTGGCCAACCACCTCCGGCGTGGAGTCACACCTCACCACCTAGCAAGTGACCGGCTGCTCCTCCGATATAACATCACCCCGGAGGTACTGTACACTACATTACCATATACAGACTGTCCATAGGTGGTTACTCACCATATATAGACATGCAATACGCCTTCCATCAGGGGTATATTTCAATAGTCCCATCAACATTCACCTCTAATAGAAAGCTAAAACATCATAGGATTAGTTTATCATTTGAGACATGCTTGAAATTAGAGAACTGAGAATTTTTTGTACGTTGACCGTTATAAAAGTCCAGTTTCAACTGTGCAAGCTTTATCGAATTGTTACGCAATGTGTGAATGTGCAATTTTTTTTGATTGTACATCATCTATTAAGAGTTGTGCAAAAATTCAGCAACTTTTTAAAAGTTGCATATAATAAATATGGTTAAAAACATAAACTACACCCCTTTTATATTGACACCACGCCCCCCTGGTGCAGAAGGGACTAAAACGGAGAAAAAGTGTGCATATTTGAGCCTAATCAGTCCAGCAGTTTTTACACCAGAAAATTAAATGTTAGCCTGATCAGGTGTCGATGTTTGTGCTGTAAATTTACGGTGTAGAGAAGGGGTTAAATAAAAAAAACATTAAAAAATAAAAATTTATCAACCATAGAAAATCTGTCACAATATCCATGTCCTCCATATTATGCAGAGATCTTAAGACCGTCTTAGATGTGAGGAGAATCAGCAGCGGGGGGGCTGACAACACTTTTTATTTGTGCGGAATATTAAATCGCTGGAGGTTTTTAGAAGTTGAGGGATTGTGGAGAACATAAACAGCCACCTGGTGATTCAGGCATGTGTGCTGCAGTCAACGGGGAGGAATGTGGAGAGCTCGGAGGCTGCCTGTGCTTGTTATCAGATTGTTATTTCACTTGACAAGGATAAGTGGATCTCAAGGTTTCGATCTCTGGCCAGAATATCAGTGCGTTGCGTACGCTGTACATGCACAGATGTAACGGGTTATCCATGAAGAAGGGTCCTTCTGCAAACTCACAGATTCTGGTACCTGTTGTAACAAGATCGCATCTCCAGAGAAGGGCAGAGCCAATGCTTTACATACTCCACATAATTTATCTGCTATATCGCTAACCTAACCCGCAGCGCCGTACACCGTCATCACTCCGTAACCACAATAGGTCTCCCTTATCTCAGAGACACAAATTGGGGACAATTTGAGTTCACTGCATAGGGGGAACCATTGCCCATTTCCAGAATATTGGAATCCAATGAGCAACATATGGCAGTATTACGTGGGCTCTTTCAGGAATATTTCTTTGTATAGCGCCAACAGATTCTGAAGGAAATGTTGATTGAAGTCTACATATTGTTTGGGCACCATATAGTGATATTATGGGTCCTGTATATAGCAGTATAATCTTGACACTGTACGGTACTATTATGCGTTCTCTTTAAATTAATATTATTTTGATTCCATATTATTTGAGTGATAACTAGTGACCAGGGACAATATATGGCAGTATTACCTTGACACCTTTGAGCTATTCTATTATCTCTAAGGCCCCATTTTCTGCAATTGATAATGAAAACTATATAAAATTGCTATTGGGATTAAAATGTGACAGTACCTTCAGGTGACTTGTATAAGCTCTCATGTCTGTACATTACCCTATTTCAAGCCATTATATAAGCTGTATATGCAGCTCCATATCTAATTTTCTTTTGTCTTTGAGCTAGTGGGTAGTTATCATGTCTCCCATACACTTCACACATAGGAGAGGGGATCCTGCCACCTTATAATTCAATAGTGCAACCTTAGAAGGAGCAGCAGAATGGAGGACATTATAAAGCAGTATTAAGGCTGACATATAACACTTTGTAGAGTTTTCAGCATCATTTCTGTGTTTCACTTTGCATCTCCCTTCTATTTCCCTCTTGATAGACCTCACAAGCAAATTGAAACCTGAAACAATTTTTTAGTAGTTTTTCAGAGTCAATGGCAAGTGGGGGTGGGGGGTATTCACATGCCAAGTGATCAGACCCAAGCATACTTGAGTTGCACTCATCTCTGTTTAGAAGGACCTGAAGAGTAGTTGCCAACAGTCCTGATTTTTGTCAGGACAGTTCTCTAAACTTGAGCTCAAAACGCATCGGCCTTTGCACTTGTGTTTTGGACATTTCTGGGAATTTTGTAAATGTTTCAAGGTGGTCCAGGGTATAGAGCTTAAAGGGTAACTATCACTTCAGGATCACGCAGGTGGATGGTCCTCTTATGGCACAAGTAGGGTATGGAACACCTGGAAGCGGCGTTGACTGCATTATAATACACTTACAATGCAGTCTACGCCACATCTGGGAAGTCCATATTCTTCGCCCACAACAGATGGGTGGAGTGCAAGCTAAAAGGAAGTAGCCACACCCCTCACTCCACCCATCTCCTGTGTGTGTTTCTAAACAGTTGGATCCTTCATGCCCAGTTTGTAGGCTTAGGCCCAAAAGAGGTCAGTGTCAGTGTAGGAACCATCTCTCCGAGGTCACCTTAAGGGGGTGAGATGGTATACTCTATTTGACCCAATGGTTTGCTAAGAACCTCATTAAAATCTTTAGAGCAGTTTATTATTGTGTGTATGCCGGGGGAGTATATATGTCTGTATGACATCTCTATAACATCTCCATGACATGTCAAAAGTTGTTTGGTTTTGGTGACAGTGCCCATATAAATATCTAAAAGTCAGTAATTATGGAAGGGACATTCAGCTTATTGGTCCTGAAAAAAAACCCTTTAAGCCATGCTTTTCTACATTTCCTAATGACAAAAATTTCAAGTCAAGTAGACCTCCCCTTTAATGTAGACACCCCTTTGAATCTGTGAATCCCCCTGTGGTTGGAGTGTACCTCCTTGTCCAGTGTTTAGGTTAGAATAAGGACACAATTTGTCTCGTACAATTCAATCCTAATAGAGTTCTGATAGATTTAAAGCATTTACGTCTTCTTTGGAGAGAAGCCCGGACTGAAACAGATTTTTTCCATTAGCGAGCGTTTTCACTTCACAGCATCGCAGATAGGACTTAAGACGTTCTCGTATGTCCTCCCAGGATCTAAAAGGATTCTACTTAGGAAGACGTATCAGATTCAGTAGCAAACACTGAGCCGTCACTGTAGCTGCCAATGGAGCCCAGCAGTTATGTCACTACAGGCTACTATAAATCTGGATTTAGAAGCACTGAACACTGTATATGTTGCTATTGTTAGCATGGCTGTCTTTAAATAGTTGCCTTTCACGCTCGAGTACTTGTGGCCAAAAGTTGAGGTCACAGAACTTTGCTGGTGTACTTTTACAAGAGCTACTCATTCTTCACAGAGTTGGCATCCACTCCACTTGAAACACAGGACGCTTCCTCTCCTGTCACCACCTCATTTGCTCAATGGGTGGTACCGCGGCAGCCAACACATGCTGTAACATTAAACCCAGAGTTGCGAGAGATGTCACCACCACTAGCGCTGTCTCAAGTGAAACAAACAGAAGCCATAGTTCAGTTTCCGTATTTCCCAAGTGTGTTTCCTGTGCAGCTTGCAGTTCAATGGCCACTCAGCAATGTCACCCCTGTGACGGATTACAGACGGCCTTACAACATAGTCTGTAACCAAACAGAATACCGGAGTCTTTACCGGCAATGTACAGCACTGAGCCATTTCACCATGCTGTCACCTCAAGGGGTTAACACATTGTAAAATATGATTTAACAGAATGTCAGTAGTATTTTATTCTATTGCAATAATGTCACATACTTTTTTTTACTTAAAAAAAAATCTATTATTAACCATATTTTTTTTTCTTTTCTTTCTTTTTCCGGTATTCCAGTAATTACCATCTGCTGTATGCCCTACAAGAAGTGGTGGATTCTTTTCAGTCTGACACAGTGCTCTCTGCTGCCACCTCTGTCCATGTCAGGAACTGTCCAGAGCAGGAGAGGTTTTCCGTTTCAGTATATTTATTAGGTTTTAACAGACTTTTTCAAATAAGAACAGTTGTACAACTAAGAACCGTACAACATTTCCAACAAAAATACATAGTTTTCAAACAATTTTACATACATGTCCAACAAGAAAAGAAGAGGAGAGGTTTTCTATTGGGATTTATTACTGCTCTGGACAGTTCCTGACATGGACAGAGGTGGCAACAGAGAGCACTGTGTCAGACTGAAAAAAATACACCATTTCCTGCAAGACATACAGCAGCTGATAAGTAAGGAAGACTGGAGATTTTTAAATGGAAGTAAATTACAAATCTGTATAACTTTTTCAAACCAGTTGATTCAAAATATATTTTTTTCCTGCTGGAGAACCCCTTTAAAAGTTATCCTCAATTAGAAGATAAAGGATAGCTAGCTGATTGCTGGGGGTCTGAGTACTGAAAACCCCACTGATCATGAGCACAGAGTTCGGTTGTTCGCAGATTGAATGCAGCGGCAGAACGCATCTTGACTAGAGATGAGCGTCACTGGAGCATGCTTGAGTCCAATTGTTCGGCATATAAATACAGGTGGCGGAAGAAGTTGGATGCAGCCCTAGGGAGTGCCAGGCTCCCTAGGGCTGTAGCTCACTCCTTCAACTACCCGTATTCAAATGCCGAAAAATCGGACTCAAACATGGCCATTGAGCCCCCAGTTATAATCTTCACTGTCACTTCATACATCATGTATGGGACTGAACTTTGTCAAGTGCTAAACTCACCTACGTTAAGAAGTCCCATAAACAGGAATGGAGCACTGACTTTGTATGGTCACCAGCGTTCCATTAACCCAGAGAACAACTACCCTCAGTTGGTGAGGTCAGTCAGGGCCCCAGCAGTAAGATGATCTGCCGCTGATCCTGTGGATAGGGGGTAACTATTAGTCTTAGGATAACCCCTTTAAAGGGGTAGTTCACCCCAAAAAATTTTCTTTCAAATCAACTGCAGCCATGAAGGGCCAGAGATTTGTAATTTACTTCTATTAAAAAATCTCAAGCCTTACAGTACTTATCAGCTGCTGTATGCCCAGCAGGAAGTTGTATTATTTCCAGTCTGGAGAGCAGGAGAGGTTTCAGGCAGAAAATATCCATCATGCCCAACCCCTATCTCCACCAACATTGGGCCAACACTAGTATAAAGTGTATGGGGCCCTTAAGGACTCCTTCACTCATACTTTATTGACCTTTGTTTGCCTTGAAGGGGTTGTCCAGCAGAAAGCTTTTTCTTTCAAATCAACTGGTGTCAGAAAGTTATATAGATTTGTAATTTACTTCTGTTAAAAAATCTCAAGTCTTCCCATACTTATTAGCTGCTGTATGCCCTGCCCGAAATGTTGTTTTATTTTCAGTCTGACACAGTGCTCTCTGCTGCCACCTCTGGCCGAGACAGGAACCGTCCAGAACAGTAGAGGTTTTTAATGGGGATTCATAGAAAACCGAGACAAAGTTCCTGTCTCGGCCAGAGATTTCAGCAGAGAGCACTGTGTCAGACTGAAAATAAAACAACATTTCCTGCAGGACATACAGAAGCTAATAAGTATGGGAAGACTTGAGATTTTTAACAGAAGTAAATTACAAATCTATATAACTTTCTGACATCAGTTGATTTGAAAGAAAAAGATTTTCGCTGGATAACCCCTGGTCAAATTCTTCTAAAAACGCCAGCACTTTTTTGGATAAGTGCATTTTTTTTGGCATTTTTGTATGGATTTTTTACTTATGTTTTTCTTTAGTATCTAGATTTTTGGTCATCATACCCATTACACAGAGCAGGGTAAGGTATGAAAGCAGGAATTGAAGCCACTACTCCCTCGCCCCCTGTGCTGCTCAGTGCCATTGGCCTTACTGAGCCCCATATTGATCCTGTGCTATCAGAAGGGAACACTGGCCCATTCCTCTTACTGATGCTGTTGATCCTATTTGGTTTACAGTGACAGCCGGGTAGCTTCTGATGATGCGACCTAGGAGGGCCGACCGATCCTTTTGTGACACCTCTTCTTCATAGCTTACACATGAGCGCTATCACCGAGCCTCCTCATGCCAGGTTAGTAATGCATAAGGTGCACAAAACTCCTAATAAAATATTCATGTTCTTTAATTTGTTGTAATTGTAGGAAAACATATTTAGATGGAAAATTACCAGATTGCAGAAATGGAGCCGCTGGTAGCATAAATTCAATGACAAAGACAGATTTTTTCCATCTGAAAATCAAAAGCCATTCATTCTTATGATTAATGTGCCATTCTGACATTGCCAACCCACAAACTTCCCAAGTTTTTTAGAGCGTGCGTATTTCCATCATATACAGAATCAATCAAGGCAAATAAACAAAAAGCAAAACCTAAAAAATAAATGATATTGTTACATGTAAGAAAAAAAACAAAAAAATTCCCCCTAGAGGCGTAGAACAGAAGGGAGCTGGTCATAGGCACAGCCAGCCAGAAGAGTTGTGTTTCAGAAGGAAATTGTCCTAAGCCGCAGTGATAAATCGGCGTTCTTCTGCTTTGTCGACTGTGTCCAGATAAAGAAATGTATTTTATCAAGCTGTTCCAGGCAATTAGTGCCCTATAATGGCTGCCAACCTGGGACTCAATGGCGGAAATACATATAGAGAAATCCTTGCACCTGCTATACGGCCTGTGAGGATGGAGACTGGATATGGGAATTAACTATTGGATAGGGAGAAGAAGTTTGCAAACGTGGTAGTTGGAGGGAATGAAAAATTATATAACATTGTACAGGAACTTGGATAACTCTATCACTTTATTATAACTTTGAAGAGAGTCTGTCGGTGGTTTATGCTGTCCTGGGTAGCATGAAGTGGTGACAGAGAAGCTGAACAGAATGATGTATCACTTACATTGTTCTGTGCAGCTGATCCAGAGATCTCCTCCTGAATAACATGGACAATAAGTAGTCCTCTCCATTATGTGCATAAGCTCAGTAGTCCTGGATATTTATGAGAAGCAGAAAACTCCGCCCACCAGCTGCTGATTGGTAGTTATCTATTCATGCTCCGTATAGGAAGTCAACTGTCAATCAACAGTTGGAGGGCAGGGGGAATGTAGCAAGAATCCTATTCTCCTGCATATTAGGAGAACGGCTGAACAAAATGATGTAAGTAATACATTTCTCTTACTTGTTTATGCTGCCCTCAAGCTAGTGACAGATTCCTTTTAACACTTTATATACTAAATATTCTTACGTATAAACTTATGAATACAGGAACTTAAGCTGACAATGTCTTCGTGCAGCAGCAATCCTCCGATGCAGGGAACCACAACACAGCCCCATTTACATGAATGTCATATGCCCTAACATGATAAGCTAAGATGGACATACCACTTTAAGGCTGTGTTCACACTACGTAAGTTTCATAATAATCACGATTTGCAACAACAGCCGTGATTAATATGAAACTTACATTGTGCTGACATTTATGGAATCATGGACGGAGTGTATACACATAGCGGCAGCAGTTAACCAGGGGCGGTCTTGGCATTTCTGGGGCCCCAAGCGAAGTTATGTCCGGGCCCCCCCCCGACACGCGTTCCAAAACAATAGACCGCTGTGTGTTGCCCCCAGTAGTATATACCCCTTGTGCGCTACCGCCAGTAATATATACTCCTTGTGTGCTGCCCCCAATAGTATATACCCCTTGTGTCCTGCCCCCAGTAGTATATACCCCTTGTTTGCTTCCCCCAGTAGTATATAGACCCCTGTGTGTTCCCCCAGTTATATATAGCCCCCCCCGTGTGCTCCCTCAGAAGTATTTAGACCTCCTGTGTGCTGCCCCAGTTGTATATAGACCCCCTGTGTGCTCCCCCACTAGTATATAGGCCCCCTATGTGCTCACTCAGGGGTATTTAGCCCCCCTGTGTGCTCCCCCACTTGGATATAGACCTCCTGTGTGCTCCCCCACTTGGATATAGACCTCCTGTAGTATATAAACCCCCTGTGTGGTTCCCCCAGTAGTATATAGACCCCCTGTGTGCCCCACCAGTATTATATAGACCCCTTGTGTGCTGCCCCAGTAGTATACAGACCCCTGTGTGCTCCCCCAGTTATATATAGAACACCTGTGTGCCTCACAAGTAGTATATAGACCCCCTGTATGTTCCCCCAGTAATATATAGACCCCTGTGTTTCCCACCAGTAGTATATAGAACCCCTGTGTGCCCCACCAGTATTATATAGACGCCTTGTGTGCTGCCCCAGTAGTATACAGACCCCTGTGTGCTCCCCCAGTTATATATAGACCACCTGTGTGCCTCACAAGTAATATATAGACCCCCTGTATGTTCCCCAGTAGTATATAGACCCCTGTGTTCCCCACCAGTAGTATATAGACCCCTGTGTGCTCCCCCAGTAGTATATAGCCCCCCTGTGTGCTCCCCAACTTGGATATAGACCTCCTGTGTGCTCTCCAAGTTGTATATAGACCCCATTCTGCTGCCCCAAGTAGTACATAGACCCCCTGTGTGCTGCCCCCAGTAGTATATAGACCCCTCTGTGAAGCCCCAGTAGTCTATAGCCCCCCTGTGTGCTCCCCCTGTTATATAGCCCCTCTGTGTGCTCCCCCCATTTATATAGACCCCCGATGTGCGCTCCCCCAGTTAAAAAGACCCCTGTGTGCTCCCCCTCCCATATAGTATATAACACAATAAAACAAACACTTATACTCACCTGGGTCCGGGCGTCTCCTCTTCTCTTCACTCTTGTGGCCGCAGGAAGGGTTTTCCCTGCGATCACAAGAGGCCGCACCCCCCTTGTCCTGGCGCCGATGCTTCAGTGATGTCACTGGAGCGCCGGCACCACAAGGACAAAGCTGCCACTTGTGACCGCAGGGAAAACACTTCCTGCGGCCACAAGGGTGACTGACAGGAAGGGAGCCAATGTCTCCCGCCCTGTCAGTGCTGCTGCATGTAACTATGAGCGCTCATTACGAGTGCTCATAGTTACAGTTCAGATGGCAGCAGCGAGCGGGGAAGCAGCCCTGTCCAGCGGTCTTGAGCACAAGAAAAGAGCAGGGCGTGGGGGCCCCCCTGGATGTTGGGGGCCCCAAGCGATCGCTTGGGGTGCTTGGTGCCAAAGACCGCCACTGCAGTTAACCTGTCAGTTCAAACAATGGAGCGTGCAGCGGAGCATTTGGATGTGAGCAGAAGAGGTTTTCTATGGGGATTTGTTACTGCTCTGGGCAGTTCCTGACACTTTATCATGTTTTATTTATTTACTTATTTACTTTGAGGAAAGAGAATTCCTAAAATCCACCAAAAAAGTGCCCCAGGTGGCAAAACGATCACTGCATGTAAAAAAAATAACCACCAGCTTTGGATCAACCATTTTCTACTGCATCTTTAAGCATACCATCTTTGTTAGGAAAAAACAGAGGAGTGTGATGTCTGCAGAAGATATAGGCTCTGTCTCACACATCAGACAGCCTGACATACACGTCATAGACCCGGGGATTACTGATTTCATGCAACCTCTGTGATGATACAAAGTCGTCCGCTCGCTCCAAGTCAGCTGATTGTGGGTGCTGTTCTATTTAAAACCTACGTGGAAGTATGTTTTAGGACCATCTGCTACCGGCCTCAACCCAGATGATACAGTTAGCGCCTGCCCACAGTATCCTCTCCTCCTTCAGACGGTTCCAGGAACAAGCAGTGAGTCAGTCACACAGCTGAACTCACATTCAGCTAACCCTGATATCCTCTATGTCAGGCTGGAATACACAACCAACTCCATGCAGGTGGACACATCCCCTTTATATGGAGGAGATAGTTGTGTCATTGAAAGGAAAACCTTACTGTGGAGCAACATTTCTTACAGGATTATAAAACATTATATATTTAAGAATTTTTTTTTTAAATTATGGTTTCTGAATTGTAGTTAGAGTGTAACTTTTTGAAATGACTACCCAAACTTATCTAAAAAAAAAAAGAGGCCAATATACAGTACATAGAACATAGGGAATTACCTCTATCCAGTAATATAAATCTATGTATACCTTTAGGGTGCCTTCACGCGTATTGTATCGCATCAAATTTACATTGCATTCTGCTGCGAAATTGGCTGCGATACTCTGTACTGTTAGCCAGGCTTACTTAACTCATCAGCTGCCGGGCTACTAAGAGAATACGTTACCTTCTCAGGATCCCGGGTCACTGCCGTCCTGCTCAGCCAATCAGTGGTTGCGGGAGGACAGTGCACTGATTGGCTGAGTGCAGTGTCGGACTGGCTCACCGGAGGACTGGAGAATCCTCCGGTGGGTCCCCAGCTTTACAACCTGCACTAACACTGACTGACATGTCTTTTCTCACTGGTTCTTCATTGGTGGGCCCCCAGGATCATTTCCTCTGGTGGGCCCCTAGATACCCCAGTCTGACACTGGCTGAGCTGAACGTCAGTGAGCCGAGGGCCAGAGAATAAAGCTGGAGCTCCAGTCCTCCGGTGAGCCAGTCCGACACTGCACTCAGCCAATCAGTTAATAACGCTGCGAGTCGCCTAGGTCCTAGCAGATCCCTTTCACTACATACAGGCAGCGGTCTGAACGACCGCTGCGTGTATGTAATTCTGCCGGCCGCTTAACCCCTTCAGCTGCCGCCCGGCTCCCGCTCTGTATACATTACCTGTCCTCACTGCACGGGGTCCCGGCGTACTTCTCTCCCGCCTGGCCAATTAGTGTGTTGCCCTGCCGCAGCCACTGATTGGCCGGGCAGGAGAGCAGTACGCCGGGACCCCGTGCAGCGAGGAGAGGTAATGTATATAGAGCGGGAGCCGGGCGGCAGCTGAAGGGGTTAAGCGGCCGGCAGAATTACATACACGCAGCGGTCGTTCAGACCGCTGCGTGTATGTAGTGAAAGGGATCTGCCAGGACCTAGCCAACTTGCAGCGTTATTAACGCTGCGAGTCGGTACGTGTAAAGCTACCCTTAAGTAGGCCTGTGGCTACATTCTCGCAGCAAAATGAAAATCAGAGCCATAGCCCACACGCAGTATCACAGCGGATTTCACTGTGGAACTCGCAGTGTGAAATCCGCTGCCATACGGTACGTATGAAGTCACCCTTAACCTATGAAATTGTGGGATTGTGCAACACAAATGATAACAGCCAGGCTGTGTTCACATATTGGGGGAGATTTATCAAACTGGTGTAAAGTAGAACTGGCCCCTAGCAACCAATCAGATTCCACTTTTCATCCCTCACAGAAAATGAAAGGTGGAATCTGATTGGTTGCTAGGGGCAACTGAGCCAGTTACACCATGTTTGATAAATCTCCCCATTTGTTTTTTATGCTTCTTTTGCACTTTCTTGAGACAAATTGTGCAATTTTGCAGAGATTTATGCAATTGCAGTAACATTGTGCAAATGTGGGAACACAGCCTATGGCCACACAGGGTGGAAGGATACAGATTCATGTGGACTCGGTGGACATTCATGTATCATGTGGATAAGAGTTCAACTGCACAAATCCCATTCACTTTATGGTGTCCATAATATTCAGAGGATTTTCCACAGGTATTTGCCTTGTATGAACATTCTCCAACAGACTTTGCGCACAACCAGTGCAACATCTTCATTTTATGTAAGTTGTACAAAGCTGGGTCATGCAGTTCATGGCGGCAATGCATACACTTGCACAATAGATTCTGTGGTCAGTAAGCCAAGTATCCCTGGTTTACTGAGAGTAAATTCATTGGGACAGATTTTCTGAACCTAACCAATAGAGTCTGTGTCCTGTTCAAAAGTAAGCCAGGCATGCTTTAGACATCACTGGATTACAGTTGGTTACTGCCTCTGGGTTTTCTGGGTAAGAGCTCTGGGTTCACCTTCTGCTCTTCTCCAAGTAACCTCATGGCGGTAGCCAGGGCCTTCACAGTACCAAGGCAAGGTAAGTATAATAATTGCTTTGTTCATGGATTTGTCATATACATATATATTGTTACAAGGTACCTCTATCCTAAGAACTAACTCCCTTTTTCTGGACTATGGTAATGACTAGCATTGATATACTTCTTTTCATTACAAAGCAGCAGCTTACTGTCAATCCCTATTAATGGCTGACACTGACTCTCTTAGTTTTACCCCAGTACCCACTATCAACAGGGATTATGGGAAGAGCAGAGTACTGTTAAGACCAGAGCATCTAAAATTATGCCTGTTCTGGGGTGGCTACAGGCTAGTATTATTCTGGTAGAAAGGGTCCAAAAGCCATTGACCTTCCCACTAGGGTAATACTAGGCTGCAGCTGCTGGTTATGTCTGGATGGTTATTTTTTTAATAAATATTAAACAAAAATGTGGGTTCCCCTGCATCTTTCACAACCCGTTTTATTCAACCAACACTAACAGAATAGGAACTCAGTAATAAACCACTCATTGCAAGGAGTACTCTGGCGAAAATCTTTTTATTTCAAATCAACTGATTTCAAAAAGTTTTATAGATTTGTAATTTACATCTATTTAGAAATCTCCAGTCTTCCAGTACTTATCAGCTGCTGTATGTCCTGCAGGAAGTGGTGTTTTCTTTTCAGTCTGACACAGTGCTCTATGCTGCCACCTCCCTAAAGAGAGAGAAAGAAACAGCGCTCCATGGCATAATACAGACTGTGCAGTAGAAGGGAGCGGTAATGAAATGCTCTCCCCTGGTCGTGTTGTGCGAACAAGAGGCACAGCACTCAAAACAGCATGTGAGGTGAACCGCAGCCATTCCTCGAATATTCCCACACAGGGATCGCTATAGCCAAAAAAAAACCTCGACTCCACCTCGAGGTACTGTAGGGCGCAGGTCCTATAGAAGCATCAATGGATGTGATTATTAAAATAATTTATTGTAAAAAACACAATTCAAATGCGACACCCTCCCTAAAAAGGAACTGTCCAGAGCAGGAGAGGTTTTCTATGGGGATTTGCTGCTGCTCTGGACAGTTTCTGTCTCAGACATAGGTGGCAGCAGAGAGCACCGTGTCAGGCTGAAAAGAATACACCACTTCCTGCAGGACATACAGCAGCTGATAAGTACTGGAAAACTTGGGATTTTTAAAAAGTAGTAAATTACAAATCTGTATAACTTTCTTAAACAAGTTGATTTGAAAGAAAAAGATTTTCACCTGAGTACCCCTTTAAAGTAGAAAATTATCAACTATGTCAAATCATATCAAATCTCTTTTCTTCGTAAGAACAATGGAACATAGAGTATGTGAGACAAAATGTACCGCATATGGCTAACCAATATAAAATCACAGGATACTATACATCCAAATCCACTACCTTTTTCCATTGTAGGCCTTCTGTATATTGAGGGCACAATGCAGCAGTAAGTAAATATAAGTCTACAGTAGGATGCGGTAAACTTTTACTGCAGATTCCTAACCATTTTCCTTCTAAACACCATAACATCTCACAGTTACAATATCAGGTCATTGAGCAAATTCAACAACCCTGGAGAGGAGGTGACATTAAAAAGATGCTACTGCGCCACGAGGCATACTGGATTCACCCACTGTGCACATTGGAGCCGTATGGGCTCAACAGGGAATATGAGATAGCGCTAGAAGTATGGATATTTTGTTATGCTACATCTTACCTGATAGTGTTTGCAATGTTCTATATAGAGTAGATAAGAAGTGCTCTCGTTTGACTGTTTTGACTGGTTTATTATGCTGTATTGGTAGCTAGAGGTTAATAAGGCTATTACAATGCATTTTGTATAGTTGTATTACACATTTTTACATCACTTTACGTATGTCTTTTAATGTAGTGCTCCGGTGCTGAGAGTTAACCCTATAGATACTGCAGTCAGCATGACCGCAGCATCTATAGGGCTTCAGACAGAGAATTTTCCCTCTTCAGAGGAGGAATTCTCTGTCTGGTGTCATGGTGAGTGACCGTCTGATGGAAAGGTGACACACTCGCAGCCCTCTAGCCGTTACACAACTACAGTTCCCATCATGCCTGGACGGCTAAGGATTTATAAATATAGATGTCAAAGTACAGGATAATAACCATGTAATGATGTCATCACAGTACAGGGATAATAAAAATGTAGTGATGTCATCATAGTACAGAGATAATAACCGTTTAGTGATGTCATCACAGTACAGAGATAATAACCATGTAGTGATGTCATCACAGTACAGGGATAATAAACCCAATGTGCCTGACTCATCATCTTCCATTAAAATGAATGGGAAATGTATTTCTTAGAAGTAAAACCATGTGGACTTTGACAAGGAAACTGGAGCCGTTTTTGTGTCCATGTGAACACGTACCCGTCCTGTATGTCACGGTTCAGTTCTTTACTGGTGATCACAATAGTGCAATAGGCTATTCATCCAGCACAGGTATATGGCCAGATGTGCTATAGAAAAACAGCCAACATTTATAAGATTGGATTGGGAGTTGCTAGTTTCTTTTTATGCTTTTATGACGTGATGGTGAAAAGTTGAGGCAATGTTATACAAGGAAACAAGATGACTTATTGCATTTGGAGCTGCTGTGCCGTAAATCCAGCGAGGACAAAACGTGAACAATGAGCGCTTTTGTGTTTGTGATTAAGATAAGTTAGGGAATAGAAGCAGGCCGTGTAAGCAAACAGCCATACATGCTTTCACATGTGGGGTGGCACAGCTAGGATTCTGGCAGGAGCTTGGGTTTCATTCTTGTCAGATTATTTTTTGAAATTACCCTCACGACAGGCCCATTCCCATACTCTTAATGCAGGAAAATGAAAAACAACAATACACTATTTGGCCCCTGGGGAAAAAACACGTTTTGCTAGGTTCCCTGAAGATCACTGTTGATCCCTGAATCAGGATTGTCTCTGATCAGTTTGTTTCTAAAGGACCCTTCTAAGGAAAAAAGATTGTCAAAAGTGCACAAAATGTATCCACATATTGTTAAAGGAAACATTATAATATATCTTATCAGACAAAAAAAAAATATCCTTCCCCGTCTTGTGGGTATTTTCTCCTATAATGTCGTTCACAATTAAAGGGATTGTCCATGTTCGGATAATTGTGCACATGTTGGAGTCCCCTTTATGTATAAATCTTCTTCAAGCAGCCAGTCACAGCTTCAGGACTACAACGTTTATGCTGATGTTCTAGATATTTTTGTAGTCTTACAGTAGATTTTGTATTCATAGATGGAGTTTTTGTAGAGTTTCTATGGGTCTGTAGACTGTTTAGATCTCAAATCCTGGCCTAATGATTTGTACTGTTCAAAAGGGATGCCATGCTCAATGTTCTCATTATAATACTATACAAAATACATAGATTGACATGGATGTTGGCATCACAATTACCAACCATGTAGCAGTTGTTTATTAAATGTTTCTAACATATAACAATGTGTTCCCTCTGACATGTTTCACTAAAAATACAGCTTCATCAGGGGGTTAAGACACAATATGAAGAACTCACAGTCCACATTTGCAAGTTTCACACTAAAGGCACATGCAAGGTTTCTGGGCTGGGTTTAACTCATGATGAAATGATCCATGATAGTACTACCTGAACAGTAGATATTGACATACATTGATGATGTCATTTGATTCCATTTAATTTTTATTCTTCTGTGCTTCTGAAACAATGAATTTGATTCTTAGACTTGAAGGGGTTATCCAGGATTAGAAAAGGCACAGCTACTTCCTTGTAAAAACAGCACCACCCCCTGTCCTCAGGTTATGTGTAGTATTACAGCTCAGCTCCTTTCACGTCAATAAAACTGAGCTACAAAACCCACACTACTTCCTTGTAAAAACAGCACCACCCCTTGTCCTCAGGTTGTGTGTAGTATTACAGTTCAGCTCCTTTCACGTCAATAAAACTGAGCTACAAAACCCACACTACTTCCTTGTAAAAACAGCACCACCCCTTGTCCAAAGGTTGTGTGTAGTATTACAGTTCAGCTCCATTCACGTCAATAAAACTGAGCTATAAAACCCACACCCAAACTGAGGACAGGGGTGGTGCTGTTTCTGGAAGAAAGTGGCCATATATTTTAAAACTTGGATAACAACTTTAAGATATACAGTTCTTTGAAGGTACACCTCGACTATCCAAGCGACCAAAACAGTATAATAATAGCACCATAGACAATGGTGTTTAGTGTGGCTCCACCACTCTGTTTTTGTAATTTTTTGCCGTCTAGCTCTTTGTTCTATTCCAGTATCTACATGTCCCTTGGGCAGTAAGACCTTTACTTGTCAATAGTCATTCTGCCCACCATGCAATTTCCTGCAAGGTTTAGTGATTTTGCAATGAACGTTTGAGCGTCAAGGATGTAATTTCTAAGAATTTTAGTCTTGTAAGGTATAATATCAATCTTCTGGCCTCGGGTTGTATAGGGGAAGCATAGACATGGTGTAATGGACTAATGTCTTTAATTTTCCATCTTAAAACAGATCAGTGCCTCTGCCCACTGCTATCTATGTGACAGTATAATAAATTACGTGATTACATTGCAAGGCTGTTTTTGGATCAGTGATCACAGTGCAGTCTCCAGGGTCTATAACTGGAGGTTGCTTTACCTTTAGCCGCAACTTTATTACAGGATAAACATAGAGGCGGCTGTGAAAATAACTTTGGTGTAGGGCAGTCAGTCAGTGCTGGGTTTTATCTACTAAGACTTAGTATATGGCTGTCTGAACTGTCTAAATAGGTCATGACATATAGTCAATAGTCACCATATATTGACCTAGGTTCTATATGGTAACAATATATATTCCAGTACAGCAAAAAATTGCACTAATAAGTAATCTTAATGTAGGGCAGCATTATTAATAATTAAAAAGAGCTGAAACACCAGTGATAAACAAATATTAAGATGATACATCATACAACATTGGAAAGTGTTCCAACGTGTTTTTCCATCGGGTGGTCAGGGGTTCATCTGGGAACGGAACACTAGATAACATATGGTCCTGAACAAAAATTCATAACAATGGGTTGGAAAGATGGTTTTAAGAAGAACAACTATATACTAATGTCTATTAAGAAAGTGTTTAAGAGTGCCACATACAGTACATAATACCACCAGTTGATCCACCTATCCAAGTCTATCTAACCCGTTTATCCACCTATCCAAGTCTCAAGTACAAAGGGTTGTGGTAGAGCAGAAAACATCATTAGTATGCACATAAACATACGTGCATAATAAACATAGTAAACATATGTGCAATATAAACATATCCTCAATCAGGGCAACCATGGTTGGCATAGATGCCACAAAGGCTCGCTCATTGTCTGATCGTTCGATTGCTGCTTAAAAATCATTCGCCATTATAGTAAAGGGCTTTTGGTAAATTCTAGAGATTGCGAGTGTAGCCCTAGCCGCACATTTTTTAAGAATATTGTGTAATAGGCTCATTTACTAAGCAACTTAGTATCCGTTATTGACTGTATATTCCGTTATTGACTGTATATTTGCCATCAGGAAAGAGTCAGAAGGCTCCCATATACCTAAGATCATTGCAGAACACAGGCGACATGAGACATTTGGCCAGCTTTATACTAGGGCAGGGATAGGGAACCTTGGCTCTTCAGCTTTTGCAAAACTACAACCAGGCCCGCTTCTGCCATGAGGCGGAATGAGCATTCCGCCTCAGGCGGCAGATTTTGTGGTCCTGCAGGGGGCGGCATAATGTTCCCCCGCTGTCATTTTTGTTAAGTTTCACTTAACAAAAATGACAGCAGCCGTGCAGCCGCCCACGCTCACTGCTGTCCGCACGTCCTGATGGGCTCCTGCGAAGTCACTCAGCAGCACTCCTGGGTTACTTGGCTGTGGTGAGTGGCCGGAGACATCGGGGTTCACACTGTGGCGATCGCGTCTCCGTGGGTGGGTGGGGGGATCGGGGCTTGCTGCGGGTGGGCGCGGGGGTTCGGGGCTTGCTGCGGGTGGGCACGAGGATTCGGGGCTTGCTGCAGGTGGGCGCGGGGGTTTGAGGTTTGCTGCGGGTGGGCGCGGGGGTTTGAGGCTTGCTGCGGGTGGGCGTGGGGGTTCAGGGCTTGCTGTGGGTGGGTGCGGGGGTTCGGGGCTCACTGCGGGTTGGCGCGCGGGGGGGTGTTCGGGCGCTAGTGAGAGGACGGCCGCCTGAGGTTTGCCTCAGGTGGCAGAGACCCCAGAATCGGCCCTGACTACAACTACCATCATGCCTGGACAGCCAAAGCTTTAGGTGCACAGTCGCCCCTACCCCTTTTGCAAAAGCTGGAGAGCCAAGGTTCCCTACCCCTATACTAGGGCATTGCACAAATCCATGATGTCTTAAATGTCATAAACCCTGAATCTGAAAGCAGCCTGATTTACGAGGAAACTGGCTAAAAGGAAATGCTGAGCCATATACCAGACTTCCTGAATAGGTCTGTCGACCTAGAAATTTCAACTGCATTTCTCAGTTCCTAGATATAGTAAATCCCAGAGGAGTCACAGATTTGGGGAATGCCTCATACCTTTGTGGTCTCTTTTACACTTTTTGCCACAGTTAGATTTTTATTTACATTAAACTAGACTTTATATTATACGATGAACTTGCCCTTTAGTCACTTTGGGGGAGATTTTTTGAACATGTGGGGAAATTTATCAAACATGGCACAAAGTGAAACTGGCTCAGTTGCCCCTAGCAACCAATCAGATTCCACCATTCATTTTCCAAAGAGTTTATGAGGAATGAATGGTGGAATTTGATTGGTTGCTAGGGGCAACTGAGCCAGTTTCACTTTACACCATGTTTGATAAATCCCCCCAATGGTGTAAAGTGAAACTGGCTCAGTTGCCCATAGCAACCAATCAGATTCCACCTTTCATTTTCCAAAGAGTCTGTGAGGAATAAAAGGCGGAATTTGATTGGTTGCTAGGGGCAACCGAGCCAGTTTCACTTTACACCATTGGGGAGATTTATCAAACATGGTGTAAAGTGAAACTGGCTCAGTTGCCCCTAGCAACCAATCAGATTCCACCATTCATTCTTCACAGACTCTTTGGAAAATTAATGGTGGAATCTAATTGGTTTCTAGGGGCAACTGAGCCAGTTTCACTTTACACCATGTTTGATAAATCTCCCCCTTAAAGGCGTTAGAGATGAATGTTCTATGTGGTTGTATTTATAGTATAAACGAATGCACGTAGTATCATTACATGGAACAAGTCTACTGTGAGACATATCCTGCCTGAGCCAAGACGTCCATGTCTCTCCGTCAACCTTCGGCTGTTTTGTTTGCGATGCCGGCAGCGGCAATCACCATTGCCCCAGAATCCTCCCCATTGTACATTTTTCTAATGCATAATACCGTGTGACAGAAACGAATTACAGTCCCCAGCAGAGCTGTCAGGAGGACAATGCGTTCAATCTGGGTCGTTGCCCTCTGTCATTGTGGTTATATTATTAAACATTGACTTCTGTTACATGCTTGTAATTCAGAACACAAGACTGTTATTCCTCCGTTTCCTCCCTAATCTTTAAAGGATCACAATCTTGAAATAATGTATCAGGCAATGAACCATTGAGAACACTGCATGGTTGGTGACCAAGGGAACTTTCATGAACTCTCCCTTGTATGTTTTGTTGCTTTGTACAGCAATTTTCCTGAGTTTCATGCCAAATCAGTGACATTGACAGGGGTCAAATTAACAAGTAGGCTTAAACATTAACTCTTTTGCTGTCTGCCCTTTATTTCCTATGTAACCAGCAGTGCAGAAGAAAACCTATTTCTGTTAGTGTAAACCTAGCTACTGGATCGACTTGCTGTAATGAAGGTGCACGGTCGCCCCTACCTCTCGCTATTGTTTCAGTAATTCTACATAGCCACTTTCTGCTGTAATTCATTGCGCATTTCTAACATTGACTTGATTTCACTTCCCCATTGAAGGTAATTGGGAAAATCTGTGCAAGAGTTCCTGTTGCATGTGAACATAATCTATGTATGTTGAAAGTAATCTCTCCTGACCTTCCTATACATGTGAATATTTACCATGGATGAACGTTCATGTGTTTTCTATAGAGAAAGGAAGGGTATAAGGGTAGTTCACAGCCCGGGTGATTGTTTCTGGTCAGGGCTCCAAAAACAATTGCTAGATCGTTTGTGTGGCCCTTTGCTTAAAAGGGGATTGGTGTTGAAAAGTTATATAGATTTGTAGATTTAATCTATTTAAAAGTCTTCCAGTACTTATCAGTTGCTGTATGCCCTGCAGGAAGTGGTGTATTCTTTCCAGTCTGACACAGTGCTCTCTGCTGCCACCTCTGTCCATGTCAGGAACTGTCCAGAGCATCAGCAAATCCCCATAGCAAACCTCTCCTGCTCTGGAGAGTTTCTGAGAGCACTGTGTCAGACTGGAAAGAATACACCACTTCATGGAGATCATACAGCAGCTGATAAGTACTGGAAGACTTTAGGTTTTTTTTTTAAATAAGTTTTATTTTAGTACAAGTAACTTAGCTCACCTCCAGAAGGAAGCAAACTGTATCTCTAGTGCCACCTATAGGTAACTATACTGTAAAGGTTCCAATACACATTCAAAAGCTTTTAGGTTAAACATTCAGTCATCCGACAGCTTTCTCCACCGATTCCTCAATGCACATGAATGTTTGGTTTGACTGAATGTTCACATGTCAAAATGGGGAGGTAAGCCACCGCCAGACAGCGGTGGCAGCAGCTTATATCCTCAAATACAAGAGGGTTGGGCAGTCGAAATCTCACAAGCCCGATCCTTCACTTAATATCATCTGTCAGGGGAGAGTCAGGAGGAGCACTGCCCCCAGTGCTTCATGCTGGGACGGTGCTCGGGTATAGACTGGTGCCGTGTACGGAAACCAGGTGGCTATCCAAAAAAAAGACCACGCCACCAGCATCCCCACGCCGGCGCCGGTCAGTTCATGTAAAAAACTTGAAATATGTTTAATTTCCCATAATGCATCAGTTTACACCATGTTTTCTTAATATTAAAATCCCTTTAATTCTAAGTCAGACTTATTAAATACCTTGAAACATGACTAGTGATCTAGGCCACTTCAAAAACTTGTGTAAACAGTTGTAATTGTCCTACAGGGTAGCTACCTATAGGTGGCACTAGAGAGACAGCTTTCTTCCTTCTTGAGGAGAGCTAATTTGCATATTTTCCCAGAAAGCTTTGTCCATAAGACTCCTTCCACATAGAGACCCTGTCCCCCCCCCCCTTACTGAAAACTCCCATGTATACTAACATCTTACAATGACTCCGCTTGACTCCTACAATCAGTCACAGATACAGGCCAGTGATTTGACAAATGGGCAGCGTAGCTTTAAGTGAGATAAAGCAGCTCCGCAGCTGTAAATGACTCCCACAGTGTGTAAGATGTAAAAAGTTTCTCAGGACATATGCATGAGGTAATTTCCCACAGTATTCAGGCACTTATCTCCAAGTACATCACAAGTTTTAATCATGTTTCTAATACAGGCCTGTCACTTCCAAGGATTCTATCCTGAGATAAGAGCTGGAGAACGCAGCTTATTACCCAGGATAACTTCCTATGGAGATGTATAGTGCAGGAAGGCTGGGTCACTGCGGAGTGTGGTGACAACATCATCAGGGCAGATATAGCTAGATACTATATACCATATCATGGTCCAGCAGAGGACTAGGTTCTCCTTTTATACAGGATGATTGTGCAATGGTGACCTTTATTAAGCAATTTTATACTATGTACCTTGTTGAAGTCAGTGAGGAAACCTGCAACCAATCCACAATACAATCGAATTCCAGCTCCTCAAAGGCAAACACTAAAATGGGCTTAAAACATAACTTTTACTTAATCAGACTAAAATATTTTATGAAAAAACAAATAGACAACGTGATACAAACTATGTGAATGACCAATACCGACACCAAGGACAGTAGAGATGTCGATAAACAAGGAACATAGGCAACCACTATTTCAGATAGATTGGTATGTACACATAGGGACACAGTGCATACTATCCACTCCTATCACAGAAGCACTGTCCCTGCCTTTTGGGGGTGCCCACCTCCTTAATAGGGTGGCCCCAACCACGATGACGTTCCCTGTGCTTCTCTAAGTGCACGACAAAGGACAAACAAACAAATAAGGGAAAAAAGGTGATCAAAAAGAACGAAAATGGACAAATTACCACACCAAAATAAATACAAACATCCAACGCGTTTCACCTGTGCTGTAACCACAGGATCATCAGGGATACATTGGTGCAAACTCAAATAGTGACAAAACTACAACAGGTAGTGGGATAACTATAGCAGCACCACTAACACTACCCCTAGTGGGCTACTGAGCAAATGCAGATATTAAGGAGCAGACCAAAAGAGACAACAACGTCCTTAAAGGATATAGTATAATAGAGTATTATAGATAGAAAGGAATCTCGTTCATAGGTTCCCAATACTGATACTGTGATCACGATGAGCAAGGTAAAAGATATAACTAAACATATGGTCCATATGGTTTTTTCATAAAATATTTTAGTCTGATTAAGTAAAAGTTATGTTTTAAGCCCATTTTAGTGTTTGCCTTTGAGGAGCTGGAATTCGATTGTTTGTGCATGGTAAACACGGGGCTATGCCCATTTTGTTGGAGGATTTTTTGACCACCTCTTGTATCAATTTGGTCAACCGTGGAATCCACAATACAGTATATATATAAAACTGATAGTCTATGAGACCTTATCCACGTATATAGTAATGTTACCTGTCCCATGGAATCTATCTATCTATCTATCTATCTATCTATCTATCTATCTATCTATCTATCTATCTATCTATCTACTGTATTTATCTATTATCTGTCTATCTACTGTATTTATCTATTATCTGTCTGTCTATCTATCTATCTATCTATCTATCTATCTATCTATCTATCTATCTATCTATCTCTTTTATCTATTAATCTATCTATCTATCTATCTATCTATCTCTATCATCTATCCATATCTATCTATCTATCTATCTATCTCTCTATCTCTATTATCTATCCATATCTATCTATCTATCTATCTATCTATCTATCTATCTATCTATCTATCTATCTGTCTATATGTACCATTACAATGATCCTGGTGGAATTTCAGTGATTCCCATTGTATTATTTCTAGATTTCCTCATTTATCCCCCTTATTTCACATATCCCCCCTCCCCAAGTTACCTTCAGTCCTAATCCTATACGACCTTCAAATAAACTGCGCACCCAACAAACTTAGCACTGCCACATCTGCACCTAGACGGCAGCAACGACAGACAAATCCCCTCTAATCTCTATTATTCTTTTATTTCTTCTAATTGTCTCTCAATGTTCTTAAAGGAAATGAGGAGAGGAAGCTGCCCTCCCCTTCTACACCCCCCAGATATCTCCTCTACCTATTTCTCTTTATTTTTGTCTCTTCTCTTAGCAGACATGATTAGGTTTGATGAAACAGAGCTGAATGTGCTAATATCTCGCCTATGACAAGCCTGTCTTTATCCTATCACACAGCAACATCCGTAACATTACCACAGAAGGCCTTAGGCTTCCTTGGAGTTACTTCATCGCAAACTGACAGCTGTGTCCCTGACCATTATCTGCGGGCCACATTCTTCAATAGCGCTGCAGATGTATTCTGCAAACCTCTGTGGCCTGACAGCTTGACTTCCTGTCCCAAACTATATCTTCTGCAACTCTTCAGCATCCTACAGTTTATCTGTGGTCAGCTTCCATACCCATTTCCTGCCAGCTGCTACTGGTCTTTTCGTCAGCACAGAGAGAGAGATATGAGATGGGATACAGGCCATAATTAACCCATTGTGCATGCAACACAAAACACGCCATTGTCACCGACCGCCGCTCTCTGCAGCATAAGGTACATTAGCAGCGTGATGAAATGTTACAATGATGGGTTGTGGAGGCGTTTACTACCTACCCGAACTACAGATTTCCGTCATTTCTAAAAGAGAAGGAAGATGTTTTTATGGACGCTTTATTTTCCTATCGTCAGGCAGGCATATGAAATTGGTTTTATGCCACAGATGTATTGTGGCTATGATATAACAATGACAAAGAAATAGCGCCCCCTGTGGACAAAATTAGGCAGAAACCCATTGTAGGAAGTGATGACGTCACTCTAATCGGATGAAGCCATCCCTGGCAGTACTACATTGGAACTGTAATATAGTCTCTTTATCCACAATGCAGGGTGTAGCTGAAGGTTCAAAGCTCCCGATGTACTTGCTTGGCTCAGGCCTTATCCCATCTATGGTCTTAGAGATATGGTCTCTCCAATAAATACATACATATATATATATATATATATATATATATATATATATATGGTGCCCCACCAGGTGATGTTAGTATTGGTGGTTGTGTCGGCTCAGCCGAAGGTGTTAGTGTCGTGATGCCAGTGCTAGTCCAGCACACAGGTATGATGGTGGTACCTGCTTTTTGTATGGCTGGCTGTGTTCCCCAAATGGTCGGTAACCTGCTGGGTTGTTGTTGGTCCCTTGGGCTTCTGTCATGGCAGTCCTGAGTGGCAACTGACCCACACGGACTGTCGGTACCGCCACCCACAGAAAAGGGAAAAATGACCCAAGGTGTGCGGTGTTGTGGGTGTAGGTGCTGGTGCCTATAGAAGATAAAAGAGTCCCAATAGTATAGAAATAAAACAGCTTTACTGTAAGGCTTCCCAGTATAACAGTACACATTTCACAAAATAGATAACTCTTTACATAGACTTTAATGCTTAACCTTTTGTGCTTGAGAAGAAGTAAGAGAGGTAGTTGTAGCGGTGCTTGTAAGGTATAGTAGAGTAGTGTAGAGTAGAGAAGTTGGTCAGAGGAGCCCTAACCTAGTGTAGCAATGTACTCTGCCAGAACGTAAAGATATCTTTGTAGTGAGAAGTTTACTTGTATTTGTGTATAGACTTTGGTCTGACCACCTTCTGCCCCGTGATATCATCAAACCCATCCCAGTAGGGTAATACAAGCCCCAGTCATGGTTATCTGGGTGAAGCTAAGTGTTTGGGATGTCCCAGTTACCTGCACCGTGTGATAGGATATGTAGGCCTTCAGTACTAGCTGCTTTGTCTTATCGAGGCTAGTTCCTCTTGTGTTCAGGATACTGCCCTTCTCCTTTTTGACGTGTTCTTGGCGTGGGTCAGGGTGTTCCTTGGTGACCTCTCCCTTTAAAGTGCTTAGCACTGCATAATAGCTAAAGTGGTAGTAGTAAAAGAACTGGTTGTCTCCAACTGCATCTGTACACTGGTGTCTAAACTAGACTGACTGAATTGACTTCGTTGTTTCTGACAGGGGTCCTGGCATCAGCCATACCCTGGCTTAACTACTGCAGGAACAGTGTTTTTTGTGTCTTCCCTCTCTGAGAATGTGGATAAGACTACACTGCACTTCCACCACCAGTGTAACTCCTCCTATAGGGGCCTCTGTATGCCTGCCTGTGAGTGGTGGGGATGAGTGTGTGCAGGAGAAAGGAGAAAGATAATAGGCTAAAACAAAAAAGCAACTCCTATTGATCAATAATAAACACATAAGGGGACATGTATCAAAAGGTGAAAATGCCTTTTTTTTGGCGCAGATAGGGCAGATTGGCGCAAAAATATTCGCAAAGGGTATTTTTGCGAATATTTTATTCCCATCTGCCCCACCTTTGCCAGTGGGGCGGAGAGAGGGGTGTGGCAGTACGCAGAGGGAGCGCGGCCTCTGCGTGGGCCGCATTTATCACTGACACTGAAATGACACTGAAACCTACGCCAGCTCCGAGCTGGCATAGGTTTCAAAATTTTGAAATTTATGTAGATTTATGCACCTCTAGATAAATCCTCTGAGCTCCGGAGCTGCGAGGACATTCATAAATTCATAAAGTTCCCCATAGTACACATAAAACATTAACCCAATACTGACTTTAGCTGTGCAATACATAGACGTATAGGAAATACTGACACCTAGTGGTGAAACCTTAGGATACCTCATCACCACTTTAACCTGAAAGAAAAGGCTTTTTGACAGGTGCACAGGAGAGAGAAAAACACATATATCCTATTTATATTTTATGTGGTGAGATAAGCTGCTGCAGGAGATGAGGCTCGGGTGAAATCAGCGGGGTGCTACATGCAGGCCCCTATAGACTTACTGTATATACCCGTGCAAGCCCGTAAAGCTTACTATATATACCGGCCCCTGTACACTTATCTTTTTATCAATTTCATAAACTGGAAAAGCAGAAGTGCCAGTTGCACTAGGTAGTAGGCAAACATTTTGACCCTTTTTTTTGTTGGTACCTGAGAATTTTATTCTAATAGAAAAAGAGCATTTAGATTATGTCAGATAATGATTGGCATAATCCACTTCCACCATGTTAATGTAATGCATAACTATTTCTGAAGTTTGTCGCACAATGCTCTGAACAGGAGATAGGTTGGAAATTCCAAGTTTTAGTATTGCATCAAACTTTCTGTGTATATTTGGCATAGGGACAAGATATAAGAAGACCCACCCCCTGACCAGCTGTATAATAGATAAAAACAGGGAAATCATTTGATCAGTTTACAAGAATTCCTATTAGGGCTCACATCTAAATTCACCCTATCTGTATGTTTGGGAGTGCAGAATAAAACCCACACAAACATAAAAAAGTCCTTGCAGATGTTGTCCTTGGTGCTTCAATGCCATCACTGAGCCACCATGCTACCATGCTGCCCTAAGCTACCAATATATATATATATATATATATATATATATATATATATATATATCACTACCATTTAAAAGTTTGGGGTCACATTGAAATGTCCTTATTTTTGAAGGAAAAACACTGTACTTTTCAATGAAGATAACTTTAAAGTAGTCCTAACTTTAAAGAAATACACTCTATACATTGCTAATGTGGTAAATGACTATTCTAGCTGCAAATGTCTGTTTTTTGGTGCAATATCTACATAGGTGTATAGAGGCCCATTTCCAGCAACTATCACTCCAGTGTTCTAATGGTACAATGTGTTTGCTCATTGGCTCAGAAGGCTAATTGATGATTAGAAAACCCTTGTGCAATCATGTTCACACATCTGAAAACAGTCTAGCTCGTTACAGAAGCTACAAAACTGACCTTCCTTTGAGCAGATTGAGTTTCTGGAGCATCACATTTGTGGGGTCAATTAAACGCTCAAAATGGCCAGAAAAAGAGAACTTTCATCTGAAACTCGACAGTCTATTCTTGTTCTTAGAAATGAAGGCTATTCCATGCGAGAAATTGCTAAGAAATTTAAGATGTCCTACAACGGTGTGTACTACTCCCTTCAGAGGACAGCACAAACAGGCTCTAACCAGAGTAGAAAAAGAAGTGGGAGGCCACGTTGCACAAGTAAGCAAGAAGATAAGCACATTAGAGTCTCTAGTTTAAGAAACAGACGCCTCACAGGTCCCCAACTGGCGTCTTCATTAAATAGTACCCGCAAAACACCAGTGTCAACATCTACAGTGAAGAGGCGGCTGCTGGATTTTGGGCTTCAGGGCAGAATGGCAAAGAAAAAGCCATATCTGAGACTGGCCAATAAAAGAAAAAGATTAAGATGGGCAAAAGAACACACAGACATTGGACAGAATAAGACTGGAAAAAAGTGTTGTGGACGGATGAATCCAAGTTTGAGGTGTTTGGATCACAAAGAAGAACGTTTGTGAGACGCAGAACAAATGAAAAGATGCTGGAAGAATGCCTGACGCCATCTGTTAAGCATGGTGGAGGTAATGTGATGGTCTGGGGTTGCTTTGGTGCTGGTAAGGTGGGAGATTTGTACAGGGTAAAAGGGAT
Organism: Dendropsophus ebraccatus; assembly: GCF_027789765.1. NCBI lineage: Eukaryota > Metazoa > Chordata > Amphibia > Anura > Hylidae > Dendropsophus > Dendropsophus ebraccatus. The sequence goes on along the minus strand of NC_091459.1, from coordinate 114,986,450 downwards.
TCTGAATAAGGAAGGCTATCACTCAATTTTGCAACGCTATGCCATACCCAGTGGACAGCGCTTGATTGGAGCCAATTTCATCCTACAACAGGACAATGACCCTAAATACACCTCCAAATTGTGCAAGAACTATTTACAGCAGAATCAGGCAGCTGGTATCCTATCGGTAATGGAGTGGCCAGCGCAGTCACCAGATCTGAACCCCATTGAGCTGTTGTGGGAGCAGCTTGACCGTATGGTACGCCAGAAGTGCCCATCCAACCAATCCAACTTGTGGGAGCTGCTTCTAGAAGCGTGGGGGGCAATTTCTCCAGCTTACCTCAACAGATTAATAGCTAGAATGCCAAAGGTGTGCAATGCTGGAATTGCTGCAAAAGGTGGATTCTTTGACGAAAGCAAAGTGTGATGTAAAAACAATGTTATTTCAAATACAAATCATTATTTCTAACCTTGTCAATGTCTTGACTCTATTTTCTATTCATTTCACAATGTATGGTGGTGAAGAAGTGTGACTTTTCATGGAAAACACAAAATTGTTTGGGTGACCCCAAAGTTTTGAACGGTAGTGTATATATATATATATATATATATATATATATATATATATATATATATTTATTTATGCTTGTTATCCAAATCACTTGTAATGAATAATTGAAACACACACGCTTTGTTCCACAACCCAAAAATAAGGTAGGTAAGCTGTTCTGTATCAATAAAGAACACTGTATAAGGAAAGGAGGGGTTAATCAGTTAACTCTTTGTCCACACACAACTCCCCAGGTGGTTGCAAACCTGCTGGTGAAGGAGTTAGTTCATTGGTGAGAGGGAAGCAGCATCCAGCGCCACATGTAGGAAATATGGGTGCGCAGTAGTGGCGGGAGAGGAAAGACACAGGCAGTGAGCCCTGATCTGGTCCCACCAGCTGACCATGCCTACTTGCCCTAACAGTTCTAGGTGACTACGGACCACCATGGAGATGGTCCCTACATGCAGTAATGTGAAAAGCAACAAAGTACAAAAACAGAATCCCAGAGAGTAGTCAGGTAACAAAGCTGAAGTCCGGTAAAGCCAGGTAACAATATAGGAAAAAATAAGGAGATGCTTGCACACTAGTAAGGTCGCCATTCGGTACCATGAAGTCACCCAGCAGAGAGTGAGGTCCAGGGAGGGGTTTCAGTCAACAAGGAGGACGTCACTAGAACATGGTCAGGTAAAAATTCAACAGGTAACTTGTCTTAAAAAATGCTCTTAGACCTAGTTACTCGAATCCAAGGTTTCAACACACACATATATATATATATATATATATATATATATATATATATATATATATATATTTATATATATATATAGACTAGCTGTATAAAAAAATTCTAAAGTGTTTGGAATGGGATGGAGGGTCCGCAGTTAAGTTCAGGAGACATATGGTACCATTAATATATCCGTCTGTGCTTCCATAACATAGATAATACCTTTATTCTCCAGAGTGTCAAATAGTCATTCCCAAGCTCCTGGAGTGCTCAGGGCTGTAACATCTCCTCACTCCTCTTTCCATCCCCCTCAGTTGGAAGCTAAAAATATGATTGAACGAAATTGCAATATAAAAGAAATAATAAGAGAAAAAAAGAACAAAGGGGTATAAAAAATATATGGATGATTAGAGGTATCATGATTCCAGGTATTTCCTTCATAACTGTCATGTATGTGTGATGAAAAGATGAAAGAAGGAAAGGATACCCAGCAGTCAGCTGACCCAGCCGGCAGCAGCAGCAGGTTTGGTGGACTTTATTACAAGGTGTATGAGCACAGTTACTTATATAACCAGTGCAGAGCGGGCACATATGGCATTTCTGCCGGCACATCTCTATAGACAGGCACCGCACTCCTCTCATGCCGTGGACAGGGACTGTTTCCTTCACAGCTCTGCAGAAATCTTAATATTATATCCATTTTATTTCCCACATACATCACACAGGCGCCCAGGGACCAAACACACTAAAAATAGTCTGGAGTTTGCAGCTTTCACTACATGTGCCAAAAAACAGATTCCATTTCTGTCACATTAGAGTCTTAATCAACATGTCACATCTAATGAGAGGATGCAGGATTCCTTTCACTTATCTTTAAATGGATGAGAGATAGCAGCGAGCTGGGACTACATACTAAGACATTGTATGGCACTGTCACGCCTCATGACCTCAGAGACACAGGTGCAAATTTGTGGGAATTTTATTCAGTTTACTTATTCTCTTTAAGGCCATGTTCACACAACGTAAGTTGCGTATTAACCTCGTCCGTTGTTGCAACAATGACCGTGATTAATACAAAACTTATGTTGTACTGCAGTCTATGGTATAGTATACACTCCGGCCGCACGGAAAACTGGCATGTCAGTTTTGTGCGGACGCTATTCATTGAATATCGGCCGCAGAAGCCTGACAGGTCACACTGTGGAGAGTGTGGCTCCAGCCGCACTCTCTGTTGTGTTCAAAGGTGAACTGGGATGCCGGAGCACACAGATTAACTTCCCCCCTGCCAAATTTTAAAAATGGCTGGACTTCTCCCTCAATTCAATAGAACGCGATCTGCTAGATCGCCATTTGATTACCAAACCTGCTAGAAGGCTGAATGATCGCAAAGCAAGTTCTGCATGGACATTGTGCAGCCCTTGCTGTATATAGTAAATAATAAAGAATATAATTTACCTCTCCACACTCCCTGGTGTCACTCTAGCTCCTCCCTGCTCCCTGCACCTGCCTCTGGAACTGCTCAGCCAATCACTGAGCGGCCTGTCATTTCCCTGCTTCAGACGTGCCAGCGGCAGCGGAGAAACTAGAAGAGCACCTGGGAATGTGGACAGGTATGTATAAAGGTTATTATTTTATTTTACACACTCTTTCAAACATGTTAAAAGACAACAATCAGCTGATGATTGTTCCTTTGGCTGATCGTTGTCTTTATTACACAGTGCGATATTCATCCGAATTGGCCTGATTCAGCAGATTATCGATCCCTATAATATTGCTCTTACATCCACTACAGTTTTTTTCTTTTTTCATCTGGATTCCGACGCCTGGATTGCATCTGAAATCCACCTCTTAAAGTGTCACTATCGTATTTTATTTATTTATTTCTTGCAGAAATCAATAATCCAGGTGATTTTAAGAAACTTTGGGTTTATTAGGCAAATATGCCATTATCTGCATTCACCTTTAAAGGGAACCTGTCACCCCCCCCCCCCCGTGCCGGGGTGAAGGCCGCCCAACCCCCCACTAGAGCCCCGGATACTTACCCCATCTTGCCAAGTCTCTTTCCTGGAGCAGGTCCCGGGACGTCTGAAGCCTGGCGGGCTCGCTGCTGGGGTGAGTCCGACGCGCATAGAGAATGAATGGAGCCGTCATTCTCTATGGGCTTCGGACTCATCTTAATAGCGCACGCCGGGCTTCCGATGGGGATATCTCTGTCCCAGGACTGGCTTCAGGAACGGGATTTGGCTAGAAGTATCTAGCGGGGGGTCGGGCGGCCATCACCCTGGCACGGGGGTGACAGGTTACCTTTAATAACTGTTATCTCTCCCACCCTCCCCATACAGCATGGCTGAATATTCTTGTGCTCTCTATAGAGAGAGCGCTGGTGGCAGCTTATCTCTCCAAAAACAAAGGGGTCATGCAGTGATTTTCCATCACGTCCGACCCCTTTCTCCACCTGCATCATCTGTCCTTAAAACCTCATTACACTTTATACTGATAGCCGAACCTGCCCTGAGCAGTGAGTTTGACTAGCATAAGTGTAAAGTGTATAGGGACTTTAAGACTTTGCTAAAGTTCCTACAGTGCCACTCCTTCCTGAGGCTCCTGGGGGCCCATTGCTGTCCAAACGGCCAACATAGTCATACTCTGTGTCAAGTGGCATTGCAGCACATCACTCAGGGGCCCACTGGAGTGATTCATAGTAATTCTGGACCATTGACTTTTTTCAGTTTGCACCTGTGGCAATTCTGCATCAAATTTGTAACAAAAACTACATGATTTGGTGTGTATTTCCAACTGTGGAAAATCTGCAGCAAATCCACCACTGATGGCAATAGTGTACCTATTGTTTGGTCTGTATTTCCAAAATCCAATAAAAATGGCTGGAAATTTGAGCTCTCTCTTCTACCATTCGGTATATATATTTTTTTTTAGTCCTTTTTTTTTTTTTTTACATTTTTTAAAAGCTTTTTCAGAAGTTTTTCATACATTTTACCACTGCAGCTAATTAAATCTTGCAATTTGCAGACTAGCCTTTTTTTTTTTTTTAAGAAACAAGTCAATGGACGTCAAGTCAATGAAAAAAAAAAAAAAAATGGATCCAAAGTGATGCAAAGGATTGCAGATTGTTGCCAGATTGTAGCTCCACAATCCCCCCCCCCATCCTTATTGTTGTTACTTTCTGTGTTTTGTTCATGTTGTTGTTTGAATGGTTGTGCGCCATAACGCAGGTTTTTGAGGATTTCTACATGTTGTTTATATCTTTGATAGTTGATATTAAAATAATCTCCATTGTATTTTTCTCAGTAAAAGCGTCTGCTGTGGCCATTTAATCCGACCTCCTTGCCCATGTATTTGTGTAATGATGTGACGGTTATAGTGCTATATGTCAGACACAACTCCCCTTACTCAGGTCATGTCCTTGTAAATACGCTCAATTGGGTGTATATGTTTTAGAGTTAACCCTGGGGCTATTCCTTGCAAACAATGTACAGTAACCACACACAGATATATAACATATGAAATTACATGATTTCACATATTTGGAGGAATATGATGACATCCTGTCAGCATAATAGGGAAAGATCTGTCTTTCTTGTTATTAAGCAAAGTGAAGCCACCGAGCAGCATGGTGCACGTCCACAGCCGCCAGTCAGGTCTCTGCCTATAGGTAACGCCTCACACTGGAAATGTTCAAGGACTTGTGAGATTCCTTGTAAAAGAAAAAGTTCAAGTTTTCCAATAAAATGTTCTTTATATTCCAACTAATTTGCCGTATTAATAAGTCCTGGATGTAACAGAACAACTAGTAGCTGGGCCCCAAAACTACCATGTATATTATTGTTTTTTTCTTATTGGCTGGAATGTGGTAGAAAACCCACAGTCATTAGTCCCAATCATACACACATAAGCATATTGCATACTGCATTGCGGTTATCTGTGGCCGAGCAATAAGAACCCTATTACATAGACATGTAAACAAGTGCTACTACTATATTTTGTCTGGTGTACATTCTGTAGAGTACTTCCTGTTCATGCACGTGATACACTCTAGCCGGGAATTCAGCCAACTCTATTTTCCTCGCGCTACTTCTTCTTGACTATAACTCCTCCCACTTTGAGGAGAATTGGCTGAATTGGCTGAATTCTTATCTGGAGCAATTGTCAGGTGTGATCAGCCGCATGAACAATTGTTTAATTACTTTAATCGGTAAAGATGAGATCAGGTGACTAGTGAGAATTTTACATGTGGGCCGTTTATTCATAGGAATGTTTGTTTGGCTGAAAATAATTTGTGTACAACAGACCTTAAACCATGATATATGTAGTAAAGAATCCTGGCACTCACCAAAAGGGATTACTGCTTATTTTTTCAGTGTAGCAGTACATCACAAACAGGTAACAAGGGTGTGTTTTGGCCTAAAGGTCTTCATCAACTGTGTAGGGGATAAAGATGACTAGGCCGAAATGCCTCATTGTTACCTGTTTCAGATGAACTACACTGAATAAATAAGCAGCAATCAATTTTGGTGAGTGCCGGGATTCTTTACTACATTTACCAGGAATTCTCCTACTACAAGCACTCCCGACCTGCATAGTGCCATCTTTATGCTGTTAAACCATAGACTAAGTTTGGTTACTTCACTTAAAAAAAAAATGAATAAAGAAAATAAAAAATAATACAAATATATAAATAAGAAGAATAAAAAAAATTATAGAAAATAAATAAAATAAACGAAATAAAAAAACATCTGTCCAGGGAATGTAAAACGTTGTTGAGGAATAGAAAGCAACATGATAAATATGATGGAGCTGCATTTTTCTCTCACTATCTGCTTTTATATCTCATTTATATTTCAGAAGAATGTGTAGAGATAACTTTGTTGTTTGTACAGAGTTTATTCCCTGGGATTAGAATAATATGTCATGTCAGGAGCCTTCATAGCAGGTGTATGGTTTCAGGTGGAACTATCGTCAGTTGTCCCCACAGGCTGTGTTGCATTTTTTTTCCAGTTTCTTTTGTGAGTGGTTGAGAAGCTTCAGGGAAATCACCTGTAGAATGGCCGGTGAACGCTCAGCCAGCTCTCAGCTGCATGAATACCGACATGAACTATGGTCATCGTGTAGACACAGTCATTTACTACAAAAAGGCTCAAAATGGATACAATGATCTAAGGTTGTAAATCTTAAAGGCTTAACTAAGGGCCCTATTCCACCGGACGATTATCGTTCAGATTATCGTTAAATCGTTCGAATCTGAACGATAATCGTTCGGTTGAAATGCAGTTAACGATTAACGACCGAACGAGAAATCGTTGATCGCTTTATAAGACCTGGACCTATTTTTATCGTTGCTCGTTCGCAAATCGTTCGCATTGAATAAGACATCGTTCGGTCGTTCGCAATAGATACGAACGCAATAGCGAATAAATAGCGAAGAGAAACGATCGCAATTACGATCATAAGTAACGATTATCGTTCCATGGAAATGACCGAACGTTTTCAGGTCTTTCGCAATAGCGGTCGTTTGAGATCGTTAATCGTTAACAATTATGCAAACGATAATCGTCCGGTAGAATAGGGCCCTTAGGTGCATGTTGTTATAAGCCAAAGTATAAGCTCCATACCCTCTAAACACTATGGAATCACTATAGCCTATCCACTGCCCAGCACCACAGGAGAGTGTGCCCGGGCCAGCCGCTCGCTCCAAGCAGTATATCAGTGTGTGGATAGAAGAAAAAATGGTCAGCCCAGCCTTTATAATACTCGATGATAGTACAGGGGTACCTTGGTTTAAGAGTAACTTGGTTTAAGAGCATTTTGGTTTAAGAGCTCACAGTTTTTCAAAATTGTGACTTGGTTTAAGAGCATTGCTTTGGTTAAAGAGCTCCCTGTACTGGGTGGGAGGGGGAGTAGTGGAGGGGCATGGTTTGCATAGCGGGGTCTACAGCACTGTACTCTGACCCAGGAAGTCTCCCTCACCTTCCCAATATAGCACATCCACTTCAGGCTGGGGCTTGCATCAGGGGACAGGACTGTGGAGGTAATCTCTTCATAGCTGTAACCCCTCTCTCCCCGGACAGAATGCTGCATTATGTGCCCACATCTGCCCTGATCATTCCTTCATGCTCCCTGCAGTCTCTGTCAGTCCTGATTGGTCCATGCTGAACACACGCCCCTTTACCTTTGCAGTCATGTGACCACACAGACCTCTGACAGCAGCCCTGTTTCTCTATTCTAGCCTGTTGTACTACACTACTGTATTATAACAGGGATCTGTAGATCCTGTATCTACAAACTGCTGCTGTTTTATCACTTACTGTACATCATACTACACATGCTGGTTGCTATACTGTACAGTAACTTATAATATAACATATTCAGCTGTTTGTAAATGTTTGTTTCATTTGTTTAACATGTTATTCCGAATACAAAATAATTATTTTTGGGTTGTGGAACCAGTTTGTCTACATTTCAGTGATTTTTTTTATGGGAAAATTTGCTTTGGTTTAAGAGTGGATTTGGATTACAAGCGCGGTCCTGGAACGAATTATGCTCGTAATCAAAGGCATCACTGTATACGTATGTTATGTATAGGCCACCAATAAATTAAGTTGATCGCCGCTGCAAACAACAGCCATTATTCTATGCACTGTCTGAACTAATGGCCGTTGTTGCCATAGACTTCAAGAGAAATCATCGAAGACTGAAAACAACAGCTTTTATTTTAATAAAAAAGACAGCGTGTGAACAAGACCATGTACTGTATTATTTATTTCCTTATTTATAGAAATGAGCGAGTTTTAAAATATTTGGAAGCTCGAAATTCGATTTGAATAGACTGTGATGCTCGAAAATTCGATTAAATATCTAAACCCATTGAAGTCAATGGGAGATACATGCTTATTTCTTGGAAACCTAAATTCGACCACTTGGAAGTCCTCAATGACACCTCAGACATTGATGCAAATACTTCTAGAATACAACTGGGACAGCAGGGGTGCATGCCTGGGTGCATCTAACACACCAAAGTCACAGTATTATGCCACTTTCACAGCCTATCAACAATATACTGCAAACACAACATAACCTCTCTTTAAAATGGAAAAAAATATAAAGAAACTTTTTCCACTACATTAGCATGGAAAGAAAGCCAAATTTTAATGAAAAGAAAACTTTTCCTGCACCCCTTTATATCACATTGCCTATGACAAACACAGATGGTATAAGCAAGGGGGAAATCAAACCGCACCCATCGCTAAATGTCATTGTGTGTGTGTGATGTGGTCAGACACATCCTACACATAAAGGGAATGTGTTTGAGGACTTTGGGTTCAGCCCTCCAAATATAAAGTTTGAGGCCCTTGAGGTGAGCCCTCCAAAAACTGAGTTTGATGTCCTTGAAGTGAGCCCTCCAAAAAATGTGTTTTATGTATGGCGGGAGGCGAATTAGATTTTTTATTTTTGTAAACTGTCCTGCGACAATTTGTATGTGACCGGAACTCAACTAAGCCAACACTTGCATATATAGTATGCTTGTAAAGTTTTACATATGACGGCAAACGATACGTAACAGATTTTTTTTTAAACGTAGCTCAGAGCACAATGAACTGTCCTGCGACATTTTGAATGTAACATGAAATAGGCCAATGCAGGTGTATACAGGAGAATCTAAGTAGCTGATGTGCTGTTAGTCTATCCACTGTATGGATGGAGCTATATGTTGTGCTGTGTAGTAACCCTAACAAGGGCTTTTGGGGTCTTGTCTGCCTAAAATCTGTGAAAATCCTAAAGCCCCTATTAGATAAGACGACTGAAGGAGCAAACGAGCGATGTTGGCGCTCATTTGCTCCTACTTCTTTGCTCGCTGCCACCACTAATACACGCGGCATCAGCGAGCGGGTGAGTCCGGGGGGGGGGGGGTCGCAGGGAGCTGCGGGGGGAAGGGGGGCATTGGCTAGAAAAAAAGCGCCAAGCATGGTGGGAAAAGTAACTAATTTTTACTGCACTTTCGCTTGGATACGCGATCGAAGATGTAAATATATCGAATAGTGTAGTATTTGATCAAATAGTACTACTCGCTCATCTCTACTTATTTATAATAATACATAGTGTTCATTCTTCCTTCTGTTCCTTCATGTCTTCCCTATTTTTTTTCTTCTTAGTTGACTTCCTTCCCTATCTTCGTTGCTTCCTATCTTTTTTCCTTCCTTTGCTATTTAAATAGAGCATAGACTTACAACATGCTGAAAGCTTATGGCATTGTGGCGTCCACCAGACTATGACTGCTGTAACCTCAGCATCACCTTAAAGGGGTACTTCAGTGGGGACATTTTTTTTCAAACTAACTGGTGTCAGAAAGTTATACAGGTTTGTAAATTACTTCTAGTAAAAATACTTCTAGGACATCCAGCTGCTGGATGTCCTGCAGGAAGTGGTGCATTCTTTCCAGTATGACACAGTGCTCTCTGCTGCCATCTCTGTCCATGACAGGAACTGTCCAGAGCAGGAGAGATTTTCTATGGGGATTTGCAACTGCTCTGGACAGTTCCTGACATGGACAGAGGTGGCAACAGAGAGCACTGTGTCAGACTGGAAGGAATACACCACTTCCTCAGGACATACAACAGCTGATAAGTACTGGAGGACTTGAGATTTTTAAATAGAAGTAATTTACAAATCTATTTAACTTTCTGACACTCCCCACCCCCTCCAGAGTAATCCTTTAAATCTGTTGCTTAAACTAGAATGAAATATTCAATTCCTCTCTACTGTCAGACAAGTGAAAGGAAACCTTACACAGTTTACATTGCAGTCTATGTGCTGTCAGGGTAAAGTGCTGTATACTGTAGCATCCATCTTTAAGTGATTTTGTATGCACAGCTACTTGCTTAGATCTTTGCTCTCTGTCTAGGCCCGAAAGACGGAAACAATTCTATTCATAAATTAGAAATGCTATTATATGGCTCCATCTCAAGTAAAGAAAAATGATTTTCGTACACAGTACAGTATGTCCTAGTAAAGATGACCACATTTCTACTCTACTGGCTTCTACAGCAAAAATTTTCTGTCAAAATAATTTCATTTTACTATTCGCTTTGTGACTTAGGAGTTTCTTTTTATTTAGTATTTTACTGAGCAAACATGTCATTTTTAAAAAAAAATAAATCTGCCTGATCATGATTAACCAGAACTTGGCTGTTTGCCCATAGAACATACACAGGGCTTAATTTCCCTTACCTCTATAGCTAAGCACAGCACATACTCCTACAGTGCTATAAATGTGGAGGGAGAAGGGGTTACTGATGCACTGGCTTGGAAGGGGTTACATTTAGTGCTGAGCTGTAGCTAAGTAGATGAAGGGAGAGGAATCACACTGCAGCATTGCTGGTATTTATACAAGTGAGAGATTCTGTGAGCTTTGTTCTTAGTCAGAGAGGACAGGGAAGGCCTTATCCGAAAAGTTTGTTCATCTTAAGCAGGCAGCCAGTCACTTTGCAGGTACATAGCCCTGGAATTCATACGTCCCCTTTCTGAACCTAACACATACTACACTACAAGTCCCCACTTACTGTGTTCAGTCCTGATCTAGCAGTTACTACAGCCAAATTTCCCCTAACAACAGGCAGTGGACAGCAGATAGGTAAAAAAAAGTGAGACACCAAGGGGCTTAAACATTAACCTCCTAATGACCTTTAATACGTCTTTTTATACGATGGCCCTAGAATAAGAGGCTATAGGTCTTGTGCGGGGATCGCAGGAGCTTGGCTCCATTCCTGGTAAATTAACCTTTTACATGTAGTGGTCAAATTGAGACTGCAGCATGTAAAGTGTCTGCTGAAGTATACGGTACTTACTTATTGGCATCTGGATGACGCGATCTCTGTTGATGTTGATGGGTCTAAGTGGCTCCTATGGCTCCTATGGATGCCTAAGTTTGTGGCCGTGTCTGCAGCAGCCAGCAGTGCTTGGTACAGTGCCTGTCAGGATAACACTGACAGGCTGAATACACTAGTAGTGAAAGTCCCCTTGTGGGCAGGCCTGTATTTAGAGTTCATGCTGCCCTAGGCACCTTGCTTGCTGAGGCCCCCCCCCCCCCAGGTTACATGCATGGTATATACCCTTGGGTGCCGCTCTGCTTGATGCCCGCTATTCTCATCAAACAGACGTGATGGAGGAAGGAAGGAGGCCGGGGACATCTTAGTTTGGGGACTGGTTCTGTCCAGTGTGGGACTGGGGTACCTGGGGCCCACCAATATAGAACCAGTGAGACACGACATGCTGACCCGCTCCTTTCCAGAATTCATCTGCATCTGTGACAAATACCTACATTTATACAGCTCTCAGGATATGCTGGGAGTTGTAGTTTCTCAGTGGACCACCCTTTAATAAATCACTGTGTGCAGAGACTCCTGGTGGCTGCAATCTGTGGGAGACAACCATCAGCCCTGAGGGTCCAACAATACATCTGTCTTTGCTGTACTACAACTCCCAGCATATGCCGTGGGCTGTAGTGCCTGCAGCTGTTGTAGTTGGGTCTTAGGTGCATTATACACTGGGTGCTTTGTGACATATAAGAATACATAGATCTGTGGGGGCTCAGTGCAGGGAAGTGTATGGAACATCACTAATAGGGGATAGAACAAAAACATCTTCCCCTATTAGTGATGTTCTGGGGTCACTTCCCTTCACTGAGCCCCCACAGATCTATGTATTCTTATATGCCACAAAGCATTCAGTGTATAATGCACCTAGGACCCAACTACAACAGCTGCAGGCACTACAACTCCCAGCATTTACTGACAGTCTGCAGCCCTCAGCATATGCTGGGAGTTGTAGTGCCTGTAGCTCTTGTAGTTGAGTCCTAGTTTAAAGTTTGCGCTAGTGTACTGTAGTGTCCGCGGGGCTGTGTCAGTACACTACCGCAAACATTACACTGACCCATTTAGACCCCAATGGTGCACAGGCTCTGTACACTATAGAAGTGATTACAGTGCAGTTACTAATGACTCACAGGTGACGTCTTCTCCGATTGCCGTCGCTCACTTTTTGCTTTCTTCTCCATCTGGCAGCCATCATGAAGACTTCTCCGACCACAACTAGTCTGCAGGCGGTCAGCCGGGGGTGACTGGGGAAGGGAGGCAGCTGGGGGTGACTGGGGAAGGGAGGCAGCTGGGGGTTACTGAGGAAGGGAGGCAGCTGGGGGGGGACTGGGGAAGGGAGGCAGCTGGGGGGGGGGCTGTGGAAGGGAGGCAGCTGGGGGGGGGCTGGGGAAGAGAGGCAGCTGGGGGGTGACTGGGGAAGGGAGGCAGCTGGGGTGACTGGGGAAGGGAGGCAGCTGGGGGTTACTGAGGAAGGGAGGCAGCTGGGGGGGACTGGGGAAGGGAGGCAGCTGGGGGGGGGGGCTGTGGAAGGGAGGCAGCTGGGGGGGGGCTGGGGAAGAGAGGCAGCTGGGGGGTGACTGGGGAAGGGAGGCAGCTGGGGTGACTGGGGAAGGGAGGCAGCTGGGGGTTACTGAGGAAGGGAGGCAGCTGGGGGGGCTGGGGAAGGGAGGCAGCTGGGGGGGGGATTGGGGAAGGGAGGCAGCTGGGGGGGGCTGTGGAAGGGAGGCAGCTGGGGGGGACTGGGGAAGGAAGGCCGCTGGGGGGGACTGGGGAAGGGAGGCCGCTGGGGGGGACTGGGGAAGGGAGGCAGCTGGGGGAGACAGGGGGGAAAAGCTGGGGTGACAGGGGGGAGCAGCTGGGGTGACGGAAAGGGGGAGCTGCTGGGGGTAGCAGGGGCAGGGTGAGAATCTGGGGAGGCAGGGGGAGCCGCTGAAGGCACAGGAAGAGGGAGCAGATGGGGGCATGGGAGCAGATGGGGGGCACAAGCAGGGGGAGCAGATGGGGGCAGATGGGAGCAGATGGGGGGCACAGGCAGGGGGAGCAGATGGGGGCAGGGGGGCAGATGGGAGCAGATGGGGGCACAGGCAGGGGGAGCAGATGGGGCAGGGGGAGCAGATGGGGGACACAGGCAGGGGGAGCAGATGGGGGCAGGGGGAGCAGATGGGGGCACAGGCAGGGGGAGCAGATAGGGGCAGATGGGGGGCACAGGCAGGGGGAGCAGATGGGGGCAGGGGGAGCAGATGGGGGGCACAGGCAGGGGGGCAGATGGGAGCAGATGGGGGGCACAGGCAGGGGGAGCAGGTGGGGGCACAGGCAGGGGGAGCAGATGGGGGCACAGGCAGGGGGAGCAGATGGGGGCAGATGGGGGGCACAGGCAGGGGGAGCATATGAGGGCAGGGGGAGCAGATGGGGGGCATAGCCAGGGGGAGCAGATGGGAGCAGATGGGGGGCACAGGAAGGGGGAGCAGATGGGGGCAGGGGGAGAAGATGGGGGGCACAGGCAGGGGGGCAGATGGGGGGCACAGGCAGGGGGAGCAGATGGGGCAGGGGGAGCAGATGGGGGGCACAGGCAGGGGGAGCAGATGGGGGCAGGGGGAGCAGATGGGGGGCACAGGCAGGGGGAGCAGATGGGGGGCACAGTCAGGGGGAGCAGATGGGGGGCACAGGCAGGGGGAGCAGATGGGGGCACAGGCAGGGGAGCAGATGAGGGGCACATGCAGGGGGAGCAGATGGGGGGCACATGCAGGGGGAGCAGATGGGGGCACATGCAGGGGGAGCAGATGGGGGGCACAGGCAGGGGGAGCAGATGGGGGGCACAGGCAGGGGGAGCAGATGGGGGGCACATGCAGGGGGAGAAGATGGGGGGCAAAGGCAGAGGGAGCAGATGGGGGGCACAGGCAGGGGGAGCAGATGGGGGCAGGGGGAGCAGATGGGGGGCACAGGCAGGGGGACAAGCTGTAGGGGGAAGAGTGAACAGCCGGAGGCAGAGGCAGACTAGGCAGGTCCCCCCAAAGCAGCTCGTGACGTCATCGCGCCGAGCAGGAAGAAGTTCGGGCACTGCGGGGCTGCAGGGGTGAGCTGCCGGCCTGAGATAGAGGCGGCGTGTGCTGGAAGGAGCTCACCCTAGGTGCCCCGGGGCTGCACAACGGCGTTGCACCCCCCCCTCCTCCGGCCCCGCAGACTAGGCACCCGTAGTCCGGTGCCTAGGGCGGCGGGGGTTAAAAATATAGTTTTTTATAAAAAATATATATTTTGATCCCTGCAGGTGCCGCCCCCCGCAGGGCGCCGCCCTAGGCACTGGACCACGGGTGCCTAGTGGCAAATACGGCCCTGCTTGTGGGAAAAAATAAATTAAACAAACAAAACAAAAACAAAAAAAATAAGGAAAAAAATCAAAAGTCCTATATATTTCAAAACGTTACCAATAAAAAGTACATGTTTCACAAAAAATAAGCCCTCATATGGCTATGTTTATGGGAAAACTATAAAAGTCTTACCACTTTGGAGGCGCTTATGGAAAGACAGAAAAAATGACTTGGACCTTAAAGGGGTTGTCCAGCAAAAATCTTTTTCTTTTTAAATCAACTGGTTTTAGAAAGTTATACAGATTTGTAAATTACTTCTATTTAAAAATCTCAAGTATTTCCCTACTTATCAGTTGCTGTATGTCCTGCAGGAAAGGTTGTTTTCTTTCCAGTCTGACACAGTGCTCTCTGCTGCCACCTCTGTCTAAGACAGGAACTGTCTAGAGCAGGAGAGGTTTTCTATGGGGATTTGCTGCTGCTCTTGACAGTTCCTGTCTCGGACAAAGGTGGCAGCAGAGAGCACTGTGTCAGACTGGAAAGAATACACCACTTCCTGCAGGACATACAGTAGCTCATAAGTACTGGAAGACTTGATATTTTTAAATAGTAAAGTACAGTAAATTACAAATCTATATAACCTTATGAAACCAGTGGATTTGAAAGAAAAAGATTTTCACTGGATAACCCCTTTAAGAGCCAGAATGTATCCGGGGGATGGGGTTAAATCTGTTTTTTTTCTGGACTTAAGAGTCACATAAAAGAACTGACTTTAAAATATATTAGAAATTATATAAATCATTACATGGAGGAAAGTTGTTTGAAACATCAGCGACCATTTCCTAACGCCATTTGTATACATAGGGGCGTGTTGCAGTCATCCATCACTTTGATGGCATACGTAAGTTTGATATGTTCTGCACAGACTTTGATAAGATAGAAGTTGGAGAAGAAGACAACAAACTCTATACTAAAAAGAGAATAAGCTCACGGTAAACCATAGATCATTTTTTTACCTTCACATCCATTCAATACATCTGCTTTATATTGTGCTTACCACTGAATGGCGCCAGGAGTGTTTCATTTAAATGGCTACCCTTCAGGCAAGCACATGTTTCTTCTTCCTCTTTGTTTGCTGTTCTATAGCGGGAGGTGTGATATATGATTTAGATACCCTGCACAATGTGCAGATTATCACACATAAAGCATATGCTTTCTGCAGCTAAATACATCTCTTTTCCATTGCGTGGAGGTTGAATACAGTGGATGAGCATCATTAGTTTGGCATTTAAGATCCTACATTTATAGTGGAGTATCTGGGGCATTGTAAGTTCAAGCCTTCATATGTTACTTATTAAAGCCAGTTTTGATTTAAAGGTTCACTTGCTTAATTTGTTAACTTGTATGTTTCCCTCCCTCTCTGCCGAATGTCTTCATTCCCTTTCTAAATTAGGAGCCTGGGGACAAATACTTTTCTACAGCAATGCAGATTCATGCATGCATGGGTTAATGACTGACGTGGAAAAAATAAAGAGCAAATCCCTTTAAGGCCGTGGAACCGGAAGGGTTAAATATTGGGAAAGAAAAACAATGTTTCCCATTAAATAAATTATATATACTGCGCAATAATAATAATGGTACTTTATAATTGTAGAGTCGCTCTTTCCCTGTACAATGAGGCTCCTGGCCACCCAAGGAACTGCAGCTGGCCCAATCACTAAGTAGCCTTCTTGCACAGTGGGTGGCCAGGTATATAGTGTAAAGGGGGCTACAGCTCTGAATAGGCACTCTAGTCCTTCATTCCCATAACTACCAGAGGTTAGATCCTTAGCATCAATACAGTGATGCTGAAAGAAAGTCACAGATAAGCATAAAAAATTCAGCAAAATGGCCCCCAAAACTGTTTCTGTCAATGGGGTCAATGGGGGATGCTCAAAGCAAAATGAAAACAGTATTAAAAAAAAAGAGAAAAATGTGAATAAGGCTCAGGGTGTGTGAATAGAAAAGGAGGTTTTAATCAAGCTCATAGGGATGTGAAAATGAGGCTTAGGGGTGTGAATATGAGGCTCGGGGTGTGAATAGACAAGGAGGTGTTAATCAAAGTTATAGGGGTGTTAATGTAAGGCTTGGGGTGTGAATATGAGGCTTAGGGGGTGCGAATATGAGGCTTAGGGGGTGTGAATAGACAAGGAGGTGTTAATCAAAGTTATAGGGGTGTTAATGTAAGGCTTGGGGTGTGAAAATGAGGCTTAGGGGTGTGAATATGAGGCTCGGGGTGTGAATAGACAAGGAGGTGTTAATCAAAGTTATAGGGGTGTTAATGTAAGGCTTGGGGTGTGAATATGAGGCTTAGGGGGTGCGAATATGAGGCTTAGGGGGTGTGAATAGACAAGAAGATGTTAATCAAGCTCATGGGGGTGTAACTATGAGGCTCAATGGCTTGGAATATGAAGATGAGATGAAGTAAAATAATAAGCTTAGTGGGGGACGAAGCTGATTTGCAAGCTTTTTAGAGAGTTTCTCCTGGCAGAAGCTTTGGGTGTGACTATGAGGTAAAAGGATTTAAATCAGGCTGTGAAAATGAAGATAAGGGGGTGTTAATCAGGCTCATGGAGGTGTGTGTGACTATGGGGATTTGGGGGGAGTGAATCAGTTTCATGGGGTGTGACTCAAAGGATGAGGGGGCATAAATTAGGCTCAGGGAGTGCAAATATGAAGGTGTGGGGGCATTAATCAGATTCAGGGGGTAAAGCAAGCTCAGGGGTTGACTATGAAGAAGGAATATGAATCAGGCTTGGGGGTGTGGCTATGAGGCTGAAGGGAAGTAAATAGGCTCAGGGGGGTTACTACAAGCTTGTGGGGTGTGACTATAAGGATGAAGAGGTGTGGATGAGGCCCATGGAGTTGTGGCTATTTGGATAAGGAGGTAAAAATCCAGCTTCAGGCTGAGTTCACACTACGTATATTTCAGTCAGTATTGCAACCAAAACCAGGAGTGGATTAAAAACACAGAAAGGATCTGTTCACACAATGTTGAAATTGAGTGGATGGCCGCCATTTAATGGCAAATATTTGCTGTTATTTTAGAACAGCGGCTGTTGTATTGAAATAATGGCAGTTATTTACTGTTATATGGCGGCCATCCACTCAATTTCACCATTGTGTGAATAGATCCTTTCTGTGTTTTTAATCCACTCCTGGATTTGGTTGCAATACTGACTGAAATATACTGACTGAAATATACGTAGTGTGAACCCAGCCACAGTGTGTGAATATGAGGCAGAGGCGGATATAAATTAGACCCCGGGGTATATATGAGGCTGTGGGGCGGGGGGGGGGGGGGGGGGGGGGGCAGTAACAAACAATAAAATAAACAATTTTTTTAGTACTGATCACACGTCTTCTAATCATATTAATAAGTTATAAAGTTATACTGCGATAATAGGAGGTATAATGGAGGATTTCAGAATAACTGCAGGGCAGCTCATGTGCACCCTGGGGGTCAGCGCTGTAGCCAGTGGCGTCGCCAGGCAGTTTTATTCGGGGCTCATGCCCCGAATAAAATGCCTGCTGCCCCGGATCTCTTCTGCCCCGCTCTTGCGAGCCAGATGCGGCTCTTTTGATGGCCGCATCTGGCTCGCAGATTGCAGCTGCTGCTGTCTTCCTTACCTACTGGCCGCCCGCAGCACCCGGACACGCTCCTCCATCCAATCAGCGGAAACCGGGAGTGTGGGGCCGCTGCGGTGGGCCGTGGTGCACGTATCCAATTAACGCGTGCGCCACGGCCCACCGCAGCGGCCCCACACTCCCGCTCTGAGCTGATTGAGTTGTAGGAGCACCTCCGGCCGCTACGGTAGGTGAGGCGGACAGCAGCAGCCGCGATCTAGAAGGAGGTGAGCAGGCACGGGGGGAGAGAAACGGGCGAGAAGCACAGGGGGAAAGAAGCAAGGGGGGAGAGAAACGGGAGATAACCATGGGGGAGAGAAACAGGGGAGAAAGAGGGGAGAAAAGCATGGGGGAGAGAAACGGAGGAGAAAAGCATGGGGGAGAGAAACAGGGGAGAAAGGGGAGAAAAGCATAGGGGAGAGAAACTGGGGAGAAAAGCATGGGGGAGAGAAACGGGGGAGAAAAGCATGGGGGGGAGAAAGAGGGGAGAAAAACATGGGGGAGAGAAACGGGGGAGAAAGAGGGGAGAAAAGCATGGGGGAGAGAAACGGGGGAGAAAAGCATGGGGGAGAGAAAGAGGGGAGAAAAGCATGGGGGAGAGAAACGGGGGAGAAAAGCATGGGGGAGAGAAACAGGGGAGAAAAGCATGGGGGAGAGAAACGGGGGAGAAAAGCATGGGGGAGAGAAAGAGATGAGAAAAGCATGGGGGAGAGAAACGGGGGAGAAAAGCATGGGGGAGAGAAAGAGGGGAGAAAAGCATGGGGGAGAGAAACGGGGGAGAAAAGCATGGGGGAGAGAAACATCGCATGGGGGAGAGAAACAGGGGAGAAAAGCATGGGGGAGAGAAACAGGGGAGAAAGCATGGGGGGGAGAAACAGGGGAGAAAGCATGGGGGAGAGAAACAGGGGAGAAAGAATGGAGGAGAGAAAGAGGGGAGAAAGCATGGGGGAGAGAAAGAGGGGAGAAAGCATGGGGGAGAGAAACAGGGGAGAAAGTAACAGATGAGAGAAACAGGAGAGATACCATGGGGGAGAGAAACAGGGGAGAAAAGCATGGGGGAGAGAAACAGGGGAGAAAGTAACAGAGGAGAGAAATGGGGGAGAGAAACAGGAGAGATACCATGGGGAGAGAAACATGGGGGAGAGAAAGAGGGGAGAAAAGCATGGGGGAGAGAAAGAGGGGAGAAAGCATGGGGGAGAGAAACAGTAGAGATAAGCATGGGGGAGAGAAAGAGGGGAGAAAGCATGGGGGAGAGAAACAGGGGAGAAAGTAACAGAGGAGAGAAACAGGAGAGATACCATGGGGGAGAGAAACAGGGGAGAAAAGCATGGGGGAGAGAAACAGGGGAGAAAGTAACAGAGGAGAGAAATGGGGGAGAGAAACAGGAGAGATACCATGGGGAGAGAAACATGGGGGAGAGAAACAGGGGAGAAAAGCATGGGGGAGAGAAACAGGGGAGAAAAGCATGGGGGAGAGAAACAGGGTAGAAAAGCATGGAGGAGAGAAACAGGGGAGAAAAGCATGGGGGAGAGAAACAGGGGAGAAAGAATGGAGGAGAGAAACAGGGGAGAAAGCATGGGGGAGAGAAACAGGGGAGAAAGCATGGGGGAGAGAAACAGGGGAGAAAGCATGGGGGAGAGAAACAGGGGAGAAAGAATGGAGGAGAGAAACAGGGGAGAAAGCATGGGGGAGAGAAACAGGGGAGAAAGCATGGGGGAGAGAAACAGGGGAGAAAGCATGGGGGAGAGAAACAGGGGAGAAAGAATGGAGGAGAGAAACAGGGGAGAAAGCATGGGGGAGAGAAAGAGGGGAGAAAGAATGGAGGAGAGAAACAGGGGAGAAAGCATGGGGGAGAGAAAGAGGGGAGAAAGCATGGGGGAGAGAAACAGGGGAGATAAGCATGGGGGAGAGAAAGAGGGGAGAAAGCATGGGGGAGAGAAACAGGGGAGATAAGCATGGGGGAGAGAAACAGGGGAGATAAGCATGGGGGAGAGAAAGAGGGGAGAAAAGCATGGGGGAGAGAAACGGGGGAGAGAAATGGGGGAGAGAAACTCAGAGGGCCCGGGCCCCGGATGTTTTAGGACCCTAGCAACGCCCCTGGCTGTAGCCATCCCATTCATTTCAACGTTAGGTTACAGATTAGATTACAGAGAAATCTGCTAAAATATTGGTAGATACCTATATTTTTGCTTACATGAACATATTTTTTCATGTATTAAAAAGATCTAAAATATTGTAGTTTTTATACTGGCTACTAAGCCTCATAATGTTTTTTTCCACTTATTTGGTGTACACAGAGGATAGTGCCAGCAGTCATATATTTATCATTAGACACGGGGTTGCAATGAAAGATAAAAAGTGTGTATTGTAAAGCTGGAGGCAGATAGCACAGGATCTGCAGCCCAATCAATCACAGAGCATGCCCACAAATTTCCCATGTTAATAGCTTGTTTTTTATGTCCACTTGGCTGCTGGAAAGCAACTTTAGAAAAGCTACTGACCTACTGATCAGGAAAAACATATACTTTCTAATCATGGAATCATGAAATAAAACATGCCCACGCTGCTTGGTGCCTCAAAAGCATGCCCACAACACTCTCCTGTGTCTCTCCTAGGTTAACGCAGGATCCACCAGTGCCAATAGGTGATTTTAGCTTGTTTTTTTCTGTCCATGTGTATGTTGGAAAGCAAATCTCTAGAACGGCTATAGAACTACTGATCAGTAAAGATGACTACACAGAGACGTGTCAAAATCTTTGACCAGTTGGGGTCTGAGTGCTCAGGAGACTGAGCCAGGAGAGCGTTCTCTCCTGGCTCTGTGTTATGTGACCCATAATCTAAGTGTATGTTGCCATCCAGGTTGGACTGCAAGTGTACTTCTCCTGGCTGGTTTCCCTGATTGGTCATGACAAATGAAAACTTTTGACTTGCCTCTGTGACATTGAAAAAAAAAAAAGCAAAAATTGTCAGCACCCCAATGCCTCTGTTCACACTGTAGGTTGTGTGCTGCATGTGGCTTAGGTACAGACAAAAAAATAAAAAGTGCAACAGCAACCTACAGGTGCAAGTGCTTACTGTACATACTCCCCCCCCAGCGTACACACAATAAAAAAAAATGCTCCTTTCGTTTTTTTTTGCCTCTGTGACATGTCGAAAGTTTTTTTTTTTATAATGAGAGGTTCTCTTTAAGTTAATAGCTTGTTTTGTTATGTCCATGTGCCTGATGGAAAGCAAATCACTTTAGCTGCTTTTAAACTACTGATAAGAAAGATGTATATCTTCTAATCATGGAATGGAGAAGTAAAAACATAAAAAAAAACTATTATAATAAAAGGTATAAAGCTGAAGACTAGATATGAGCGAGCCGGGCCAAGGTTCGAGTTTGTATGAACCTAAACCATCGCCATTTGAGTCCGGCTGTCTGCCTGATCTGTGGGGAAGATGGCGACAGCCTGAGTCCAACTTGGAAAACACGGACACAGCGTAGGTCATAGGCTGTATCCCTGTTTTCCAGGTGGGACTCAGGATGTCTCCACCTTTCCTATGAACTGGGAAGACACTGGCCCAGCTCGCTCATCTTTACTGAAGACATTTAACCTAGGATCCACCAGTGGCAATAGGCGATAGCCACAACTCAGACCCTTACAGAGCATGCCCACAACACTCTCCTGTGTCTCACTTAAGTTAATAACTCATTTTCTTTCAACTCTCTAGAACTGTTATTGAACTACTGATCAGGTAATAAGACTAGCCATGGAATCTGTAAATATAAAAAAATAAAAAAAAAACATTTCAAAGAAAGTTTATGCTTCAGTATATGAAATGTCAATGCGTTGGCGAGCAAGGCCCTGAGAGATGATGACAAGACAGGAAGCTCTACGTGCACCTGCCTATGCATCATGGGACATCTCTGGGATAAAAGACGGGAAGTATGAAGAAAATGAAGAACACACCTGTGGCTGCAGGAGCCCGGCGTTCTTTATTTAATCATGTGCTGTAGGTCACTTCAGAGCTGACAAGCTGTTTTTCAACTCCTTGTCACCACTGCCTGGTGCATCTAATTACGCCTGCCCTGCAGCTGACAAATATCAGCTGCTGCGCACTAAAAGATGGTTCTCTGTAAGTACTTCCCTCTGGCAAAGTTAAATATTAATTATCTCTTTTTATTTCATGATTATTCATGGGAGCTAATGTCACCACGGAGACAGAGTGATATGTCACTGTCATGAAATATTAAAAGTGCTAATTCACAGTGAAACTATGCCGAGCAGGAAAGCCGTGCCGGACCCGTCTCACCAGATACACAATGTTCTGATGCTGTCTGGGTAATCAATATGGCCCTATGGTATAGGCAGTAAAGCAATCCAAAAAGTGTAAAAAAAATAAAAATTCTTCATTTGTTTCCAGAAATGTAAGACTATGTGACATGGTTCATAATAATAGTAATGATGCAGCTGATAACAGAGAGGACGCAGTCTCTTCAATACAGGCTTGGATTTATTAATGTGTTTATAATAGAAACTGGTGTAAACTGCCCAGGGCAACCAATCACAGCTCAGCTCATCTTACCAGAGCTGAAAGCTGGGCTGTGATTGGTTGCAGTGGGCAGTTTACCGCAGGTTCTGTTTCACACATGGAGAAATCTGGGCCACAGTCTCTATTCAGTGCACAGGGACCACTCACAGTATAGCATCTCATACCAGGTACTCTCGCTGTCTCAGCTGTCTAGATGGTTCAGACATTTCAGGAGCTTTATATACTTGTTAATCTTCTTCTCCTGGAGTCTTAAAGAGTCTGGTGCACTGCTCTGTCATGTGATGAACTTTGCGATTGTTACGCGGTACTCCGGCCAGGACCCCTTTTTCACAACGTCCAGGGAGGGGGTGGGTGAAATCAATTACAGAACAATAAGCAAGTCCTGCAGCACTCCTCAGTAAACGAATAAGTAGGTGCAATGCGGTCTGCACTTGAAAGACCAAAAGTGCAGCGTAGAAAAAGCTCTTATGGTAAGGCCCCGTTCACACAGAGCAAAAGGGGCGGAATGCCACCAGCCTCCGTGTCATAATGACAATCTATGGGAGACGCGCACGCCGCATCGCTCAGCCTCTCTCCTCGCTGAAGGATGAACATGTTCATTCTTCAGTGCCAAGAGATGCAGTGCGCAAGCCTCCCATAGAGTGTCATTATGACATGGAGGCTGGCGGCATTGCGCCCCTCTTGCTCTGTGTGAAGGGGGCCTAAGAGCTAAACGTCACAGATTTGGATAAAAAAAACACCACACAGTTTTGAATTCATCCTTAGAGTGCTGCGGTTTCTTTGTTTTGAAATAAATTTTATCTACTTACCTCCCCGGCTCCAGCACTGCCGCCCACATCCCAGTCTCCAGCCACTTCCTGGTCTGGGATTTAAAACATGACGTCATTCAGCAGCAAAAGTGGGACACCGCTACAGCTGCTGAATGGCTGGCCGTCCTGAAACGTCATGTCTCAAGTTCCGTCTCAGACCAGGAAGACCGGGGGACCAGAGCAGCGGGATGTGGGTGTTAGCGCTGGAGCCGGGGAGGTAAGTAGATATAATTGTTTTCACCCACCCCATTCCCTGACAATCATAAAAAAAGGGGTCCTGGCTAGAATACCCCTTTTAAATATGTTCATTGTTCAGCTGGCCAATCCTTGTAAATATGTTCATACGTTCAGCTGGCCAATCCACAGCAGAGATGGGGTCAGGGCCGTATTTACCATTAGGCACCTGTGGTCCGGTGCCTAAGCCAGCACCTTGCAGGGGGGCAGCACCAGGGAGCAGAGGGACAGAAAAAAATAATTTTTTATTTTTTATTTTTTTTGTTTCCCTCCTCCCGTTCAGACTTGCCAGTAAATCTGGTGTCTTTTCCAGGGGGGTGGGGGGTATGGTGGTATTGGTCAGGTCTGGTATCTCCAATAGGTGCGTGAAGATGAGGCGTCTTCAGGTTTAGTGCCTAGGGCAGCAGCAGCTGTTAATACAGCCCTGGATGGGGTTGTCCTATTAACAATGTTTATCCACTATTAATATACTACTACTACTACTACTACTACTAATAATAATAATAATAATAATGATATGTATATAGGTTCTGAAGGTAGATTGGAATATTGACAACAGGATTCTGAGCCTCCTATTTGAATGGAGCAAGGGTCAGGTATGTAAACTGCTGCACCATTCATTGTGTATAGAAATGCCAAAGATGCCAAAATGCCAAACACAGCAATCCTATAGGCAATGATGAGTACATATATACCAAGCAAAACAGGAGATCTAGGGAACCTCAGTCAAGAGATTGCTGGGGGTCTAAACATAACCTTATCCACATTTCATGCATCGTACAGCCTGACCATATAAGGATAGGGATGGGACGGGGAACTAAGAGTTTGGGAACGCCTATTTGACTCTTTGCTCAAATAAAAATATTTTTCTATGTTCTGGAAGCACAGACAGATATATGAAAGGTACCACGTATTTTCTAGACCCAATAGCTATCTAACAGTGTCTGCAGTTTGGAATGTGACAGATTCCCTATATTTATATACCCCATACTTGGTAATTCCATTATTGGCAAATAGGCCAAAGATTTCCTAAAGGGGGGTGTTGGTCATTAATATAAAATAAAGAAAAAAAGTGTTTTTTTTCTTTAGCTCCCATCTTTATTTCTGCCTGTAACGGCCTGAATTAAGATACAAATAACAGCGGATCATCCCAGTCATAGAGGAAATGACTGATCACATATTATTCCTGGTAATCATCGTTTTTTATTACTTCTTGCAGACGTCTTTTCTCATCCACCCTGTAAGTCGATTTATCTGAATCCCATTTACCATCGCTTTCAGTTTCATTTTATTCCTGGCTTTTGATTATTCGCGCTCTCTTGCCAATGTGTGATTTTCTCATGGCAAAGTTACAAGTTTCCATCTAAGTATAAGGAGGGGGGGGGGGGGGTATAATAATGTTACTGTGTCAAAGGAAGTTACTTTGGTTATTCTTGCCTGCCCTAAAAAACCTCATATAGTCACAAACAAAAGATGCATAAAAGCCTGCAAGCGGGTAGAAGAAGTGCAGGTAACACCCAAGCTAACAGGTGTCTTTGCTTTTTCTAAAAGGAGTCTTGACAGACAGAGGTATTTCCTTGCAGAACTCAGGTGTTCCCGCACATAGGGGCCTTTGGACACTCTCCAAGCTCAAATATCTCTCTTTCTCCCCCGGGGACAATGTACTTTGCAGCTCAGCTGAGTTACAACACATTTTAGCATTTGTGAAATCAGTCCACCTTAAGTAAATGTCTCCTTAAGAAAACGTGATAAACTTTTTGAAAGAAATTATTGATGGGCCCTCATTCACACTAGAGCTAAATTTACACAGGCTGTATTAGTACAATAAACCGTGATTTTTATATATATATAAGGTAACACACTTCAGGTGTCCTATCCTGCTTTAATTGTATGGCTTGTAATAGTGTGAATAGGTCCCTGGCCATTAAGGTGCAGACCCATTGTTAGGCACCAGCTCCGGTATCACTATTAGAGCCAATTAAAGCCTTTGGCTGGAGGCCGGGATTAGCGTGATAACCATTGTTGTGGTTGGTTTTGTAGGTCCCAGGTCTTCCTGTCTCAGGGACGTAGGGACCTGACATCCTTTTTAGTGTGGAGTTACGCTCTAATTCCATCTAGGATGATGGTTCTATAGGAGCAAATTATGGGGACTACAAACAAGATGGGTCTATAATGCTACAGATCTGCTGTGGAATGGGGTATCTGCTCTGAACAAGGTTTCTCATTTAACGGGGTCCTCCGAAGATTAAAAATGTATGTTAAATACATTGCTTTAATAAAGTTAAAATACTTTGTAATAAAACTTTATTGAAAAAAAAAAGTTGTTTTTTTTAATATACGTATGCACTTTAGTTTAGTTGCAGCA
Source organism: Dendropsophus ebraccatus (assembly GCF_027789765.1). Lineage (NCBI taxonomy): Eukaryota > Metazoa > Chordata > Amphibia > Anura > Hylidae > Dendropsophus > Dendropsophus ebraccatus. Next base: position 114,960,401 of record NC_091459.1, on the reverse strand, counting down.
ATAAGGGGCGACACAGCTTTTCTGCTGCCACCAACAGTGTCAGACTGGCTCACCAGAGGGCCGGAGAATCCTCTGGTGGGCCCTCAACTTTAGAACCGGCAGAAACACTGACTAACATGTTGTTTTTTACTGGTTCTTCATTGGTGGGCCCCCAGGATCATTTCCTCTGGTGGGCCCCAGATACCCCAGTCCGACACTGGCCACCAACATTTGTATCCGGAACTGCAGGGCTCTGAGGGGGTTTATTCCTCTATATACTGTTTATTTTATATTGGCAGGTGAGAGAGAGGCTGCCCCACACAATCAGAGTGTCTGCAAATATACATTTTATTAGTAAAGTTATATTGAAAAGTAATATAACTTTATTAAAGCAATGTATTGGCAAAAGGAGGCAGGGGCAAACATAATAAAAAGCGCTACTTACCTCTCCCCATTCCTCCTCAGTGTCACGTCACAGGCTGCGGGACTCCTGCTGGAACTCATTTTCCCCCGTGTTTTGATATTGTCACGACTCCTACCTGGCTAATGGATTGCTCAGTGAGCCTACAAACCTACATTTCACACCCACATACACTAGCCATGGCCTCTAGAACAGCAGGGAAGAGTGCCCTTCATTCGTGTGATTTCCTTTTTTTTTTTTTTAGATTCCTGTATGCAGAGGACTAATTCAGATTCAAAGACCATGTTGCTGTTATTATTATTATTTTTTTTTTTTATAAAATAGCCAACAAAGAGTGTGGGGTATTTTTATTTTAATAAAGAAAATGTCTCTAGTTTCTTTTTTTGAATACTTTGCAAGTTGTTATCATGTAAAATGACTAACACCAACACCCAATATTACCTAGTACCCACCGCCACAGGGGTACCGGTACGAGACAGGTGTCATCAGGCCTGGAGCATCAAAAAATGGCCGTCCAAATCTTGGGCAGTAGCAGGCTAGTATTATTAGGCTGGCAAGGGCAAAGTAAATGGCCCTTCCCACCCTGGCACTACTAGGCTGCTGCTGCTTGGTTTTTTACTTTGCACTGGTTATAGAAGAAGGAACACCCCATATGCTTTTTCTCTTTCATCAGCTTCCATCATTGATAGGAGTCCGAGCTTTTGTACAGTAAACATGATATACTGCTGTTAAGTGTACGGCGGGCAGAGATATGTGGTATCTCTATGTAATGGCTACAGCGACAACATACTCTACACACTGGAGCATCATGTAACAACTATGCCAGTATCCTAGGATTGGCATGGTATTTCGGTGGAGACTGGGACTCCACTAATGAAATTAATGAAGAAAATCTGCAACAAACCTGCAGCCTATATACCATGTGTGAACATATCCAAAGAGAGAACGTATAAGACTTAGGGTCGGTTTCGTTCATTGATATGTTTTCTTTTTCCATCAGAAGAAATGTTTTGTAAAGCGTTAAGAATTTTCCCAGATCTGGCTGTACTTCAATGATATTAATAGTATCCCAATCCAAGGGCTAACATAATGACAAAGTGGTTGAAGTGTAGCTACATCCCTCCCCGATCCTTCCCCAAAATCATTCTTGCTTATGCATGTTTTTCCCTTGTTTTATGTGTTAAATATACCCTGCAGCTACATGATTTATTCTGCAATCCTCTTCTGTTTCATGCCTCTTTAGTCGGATGGACTTAATACGAGGATGTTTAATACGCAGCTGCAATGCATTGTTATAGCAGACAGAACTTAAAGCCGACCGGTCAGCGAGAGAAGAGGGGTGTAAAGAATCCTATGGCTAGATAGGGCTTCTCATCAGGATTCTCGGCATACTTTTTTTTTTTTTTTTTTTTTTAATTTATTTCCATAATCTCCCCAGGACTAACATTTAAGTCTTTTTATAATTATGCAAATATGGAGGCCCAGGGGTGAACCCGAGAATGGCAAAAGCCCAGGTATGTCCAGCCCATCTTTATCTACTGTCAGCAGGTACTGAAACGGTGCATATGAGGAGATGGGCTGGACCTAGCTAGGCTCTTGCTGTGCTTGGGAACGCCGCCTAGGCACTTGAGCCTTATTTTCATATTAACAGAAATGCTTAAAAAGTACCTGTCATTAAAAACAACTTTGGATAGTCTGACCGAGGCATTGATATATAACATATCTGTAATTCACGTTTTTTTTTTTTAAATGTTTTCTGTGTGTAATTTAAAGTTAGAACATTGGCCACTAGGTGACTGTTTTAGCCCCAGCTATCAATGAATGATGGTCAATAATAAAGCAGAGTTTTGGAGGCATGGCTTGTCTGCAATGGGAGATAGATGCCTGAACCAGGGGCTACTGCCTAGTTAAAGCAACTAAAGCGACTTGTGGCATTGAATTGGTGATTTTTCTGCCTAGAATCGACTCTCTACCTCACATATGGCGACCAGTACCAGGGAAAGAGGAAAGATGGGGACAAACTCTGTAAACGGACTGATTTTTTATTTTTTTTAAATCAAACTCCGCAGCAGGAGGATCGCACCTGTGTCCTTAGTATAGCTCTGGCATCAGCCTCTAGACCACAACCTGACCCTCCTGAGTGAGTGTCCCGATCTCGGACGACTTCCCGGAGAAGCTTCACTGGGGACAGCCTCATGGACTGCCTGCCGCCACCAATTTGAAGCTAGGCCAGCTGTTTTTAATATCAGGTACTCTTTAAAGCTCACTCATAGAGAGCACTATTGGAATAGGAAATTTAGGCCCAGAATCCTGATGACTAAACCTGTCTACCCATAGGCTTATTCACAACCTTGTTTCTCTGCAGACAGGTCTGTGTTAGGCTTACTGTATGCTAATGAAGGTAAACCGGACAGAATAAACAGATTGCATTGTGTATGACTAGTTTTGTTTAAAAGATATTTTTTTTCTGTCTTCATTAATGTTAAAGTAAAAAAAAAAATACAGGAAAGTAATAAAAAATACAAACACATACATATTTCTCCCCATAACCATAACTACCAGTGTAGAGAGTAAAATAATTTTAAAGGCCAAATCTGGTTTGTTCCTTAAGAAGCTTATTATGCTTTTTGATGTTTATGTATTAATGTCTGTTCTTTATGTAGTGTGGAGCTATTGCTTCTTAGACTTCTTGAATCCCTATAGGAGTTAATGATACGTTCCTTCACCCTGACCCAAACTGACCCCCATGATCGATACCTTTCCATCTCGCTTCCAGGTCTTCCCTGTACAAAACCATTTGTTCTCCCGTCCGCTGGAATTGGTCAATACATAGAACCACAAGTCAATGGAATGATTTTTCAGTAAACAGTGTCAGCTTAGCCCCTGGCACATACATCAATGTCACTTTCACAAAGACAAATATTCGATAGAATACAGTGGGCAAATGTATTCAGTACTGACAGTAAATCAATGAGAAAGCAAAAGCTCATGGAAGTAGGTAAAAGAGGGCCGAATCTCCAGGTACACGAATCGGGACACGCTCCTGTGATCATGATTTAATCTGCAGTTTTCTATGGATCGTGGTGCCCTTCTCATCAGGTTCAGTCCATTTCAAATTTCAATATGAATAGGCATACATAAATTATTTTTGCAAAGATACACTGGATCTTCTGTACCCTCTACCCGAATCCATAATGCACAGAGAATAAGAAAATACACAAGTACTAACCTATATACCCCATATATACCCTGACTATAAGTTTCAGTATTCTGCCCCGGAGGCAATATTATAGAAGTACTGTAGCTCAGTAGTACTATTGTGATAAAGCATATAGATGTAGGGATTTAATGGGACCTAATGGACCAGATTTAGTACGGTAGGTTTTAGACAGTGTAAACATAGACTAGACAGTCTACAGAAACACTAGATTTATTACACTGGCTCTTACTGATTTATAAATCTTGTCTAGTCTAAACATAGGCCAACTTCTAGTTGTTGTTAACTGCATCAGCATCTTGTATGAGCATTTTTGGTGCACATGTCACACTGTAAGCCACACCCCTATTTGTAGAGACCACACCCCTTTAAAGACATGGTTAAAATGAGTGTAAAACTCATGATAAAATAGGAATTTATCAGATTTTACACTTAATAATAGTTAATAGTAAGTTTACTCCAATTAGGGGGATACATAGACTCCCGCAGTACTTATGTTAAAGGGGCTCTTTGACCAACGTTATAACTTTGAATTACACCCACAAAACATTTTTTTATATGAAGTGAATTACAAATATGATAGATAGAAGGCTGGATAGACCAGTATCTGACACCCCTAATACCCGCTGTTCAGTTTTTGGCATATTTTTCTGTTTTGTTTTTTTTTGCATATTTCGCGGGGCACAGGTCTCACTTTAAACTAATGGGCAGTTTTTATATATTCCCCAATGTGCTCAGTGTCAGACTGGGGTATGTGGGGCCCACCAGAGGAAATGATCCTGGGGGCCCGCCATTGAAAAACCAATGAGAAACAACATGCCAATTAGTGTTTGTGCATGTTCAAAAGCTGGGGGGTCCACCGGAGGAGATGATCCTGGGGGCCCACCAATGAAGAGCCAATGAGAAAAAAACATGTCATTCATTGTTTGTGCAGTTTCTAAAGCTGGGGGCCCACCGGGGGATTCTCCGGTCCTCTGGTGGGCCAGCCCGACACTGAATGTGCTAATATATTTTGTTGGCGTATATGAATCTGTGTATGAATTCCGTGTGAGATACAAGGATACAGCAATTTATTCTCTTTATCATGTGTGCTGATACGGAAGGAGATATGAAATATTGTATTTCAGGTCAAATACTGTATAAGAGTTCTCAGGCCCTGCCTTACACAAGGGACTGTCATTTACACTAAGGAATGACCTTGTGGATACAATGCTACCACTAGATGTAAGAGGCTGCAACCTAATACCCTACATTAACTCTTTATAACCTCAGGCAAGTCATTTTATCTTCCTGAACTCGGTCATTTACCTCACCTGAAACACTTGTAAAAATAGAAAATATGTTTGTCTCTTAAAATATATGCAGGAAGGAGGGAAGGGGTATTATACAGGGGGCGACATGGATAAACGGGAACGCTGCTGCCCCAAAAACTCAGAGCATGGAGGGAGCACCGCCTCTGTAGGATATAGCTGAGCAGGAAAACCCTTAGAGGACCAGGCCAATTTAATTTTTGTGTTTTCGTTTTTTCCTCCTTGTGTATAAAAGGCCATAGCACTTGCATTTTTTCACCTAGAAACCCACATGAGCCCTTATTTTTTGTGACACTAATTGTACTTTGCAATGACAGACTGAATTTTTTCATAAAGTATACTGCGAAACCAGAAAAAAATTCAATGTGTGGTGAAATTGAAAAAAAAAAAGAAGCATTTCTTTTCTTTGGGGTTTTTTCGTTTTTACGCCGTTTGCCCTGGGGTAAAACTGACTTGTTATATATGTTCCTCAAGTCGTTACGATTACAACGATATGTAATGTGTATAACTTTCATTGTATCTGATGGCTTGTAAAAAATTCAAACCATTGTTAACAAATATATGTTCCTCAAAATCGTTCTATTCCCAGGCTTATAACGCCTTTATCCTTTGGTCTATGGGGCTGTGTCAGGTGTCATTTTTTGCGCAATGATGTGTTCTTTCTATCGGTACCTTGATTGCGCATATGCGACTTTTTGATTGCTTTTTATTACAATTTTTCTGGATTTGATGCAACCAAAAATGCACAATTTTGCACTTTGGGATTTTTTTACGCTGTAAGGGTGGCCTACAGTGTCTGTGCCCTAGGCTTGCGAGTCCTCTCAGCCCTTCCTCCCCTCCCTCTTGACCATTAGGAATGCCCCTGGGTAGGATCTCTCCTAATCATGACTTGTCTGAACACTGCACATGTGCTGAATCATTAACCCCTAGACGACCTAGGACGTATCGGTATGTCCTGGAAGTCTGTGCCCAGATGACCCTGGACGTACCGGTATGTCCTGTGCTATGAAGCGCGCTCCGGAGTTGGCACCTCACCGTTAATGACATGCTGCAGCGATCGCGCTTACCGCGCTGTCACTTACCGATCGGGATCAATCGTTAAATCGGACCGCCGGAGGTCTCTCTCCTGCCTCCATGTGGTCCGATCAGCAATCTGCTCACTGAGCCTGTACAGGCAGGCTCAATGAGCAGAGCGCCGATAACACTGATCAATGCTATGCCTATGGCATAGCAATCATCAGTGTAGAAAATAAAAGTAATGTATGTACAAGTCCCCCAAAGGGACTTCAAATGTATAAAAAAAGTTAAAATCACTAAAACACTACCCCAAAGCCCCTCCCCCAGTAAAAGTTTAAATCACCCCCTTTCCCATTATATAAATAAAACATATAAAAATAAATAAATAAACATATAATATATCGTAGCGTGCGTAATTGTCCGATCTATTAAAATATAACAAGCGTCGTTGCGAATGGTGAACAGCGTAGACAAAAAGAGGGGTAAAAGTGCGCAGATTACCGATTTTATGTTACATTATATATATAAAAAATTTAATAAAAATGATCAAAACGTCCGATCTTCACAAATATGGTATTAATAAAAACTAGAGATCATGGCGGAAAAAATTAAACCCCATACAGCCCCGTAGGTGAAAAAATAAAACTGACACCTGACAAAAATTCACACCTGAACTGGAGACACCCCTTTAATTATAAAACAGAGATTGTGCAAAACCTATGTACTATTCATATACCTGCTACTGAAAGGACAATGTTATATTCTGAACATCTATGAGGATCCACTGTTTACCCCTTATTAATTTTATGTAATATCAATAAAGATGTGAAGATTTTCGGTAGTATCCCTTTAAGGCCTCACACTACGTTCAGATAAAATAATTTAAGGTGCCAGTTTAGGATCACTTTTTCTACATCTAGCTCTGAACATCCGACCTGGTGAAATGGAACTATTTTAGTGAGTTGTCTGAGGTTTCCTCTCCAGCTGGCTGCATTTCTCTTTCCTTTCTGAGAAAGATGTTAAAAAATACCCTGAGGTTTACACGCCCGATCGAGGATTTTATCAGAAATTCTGAATTTTCTTTCTAATTATCACTTGTCACTTGTCAGGGAGCCCTCACACATCCTTTTTGTGTAGCGTTTTTCAGGCCTCCAAAAAAAAAACGCCAGAAAAACTGCCAATGCGGTTTCCATGCACTTACATTTTTTCTGGTGTTTTTGACTTTATGTGTAAAAGATCTTTTTTTGTGGTTTAGAGGAGAGAAAAATGCCACTCCAAAAAACGCCATGCGTGTAAGGCAGATCATAAACTTCCATTGACTTTCAGCTAACATCCGACTGCTGGCGTTTTTGCAAAAACAAAACGCCGTGGCATTTTTATTGGCGTTTTCCCAAGATTTTAAGGCAGTGTGAAGCCAGCCTCACAAATATCAGAAATTGTCTGTACACCAGCATACCTCCCAACTTTTGCAAAGAGCAAAGAGGGACATGTGCGGTCCCAATAGCCACGCCCCCATAGCGACCCTCCATAGCCACACCCCCATAGCAACCCTCCATAGCCACGCCCCTATATCAACCCTCCATAGCCACTCCCCTACAGTCACCACATGCTGCTGACTGAATAGTGCCCTATACAGTATCCAATCCCGCCAAAAATGCCCTATATGGTATCCAATCCCCCATTATAGTGCCCCACATAGAATCCAATCCCCCACATAGTGCCCCACATAGTATCCAATCCCCCACATAGTGCCCCACATAGTATCCAATCCCCCATTATAGTGCCCCACATAGTATCCAATCCCCCACATAGTGCCCCACATAGAATCCAATCCCCCACATAGTGCCCCACATAGAATCCAATCCCCCACATAGTATCCAATGCACCCATATAGTGCCCCACATAGTATCCAATCCTCACATAGTGCCCCACATAGAATCCAATCCCCCACATAGTGCCCCACATAGAATCCAATCCCCCACATAGTGCCCCACATAGTATCCAATGCACCCATATAGTGCCCCACATAGTAGCCAATGCCCCCATATAGTGCCCCACATAGTAGCCAATGCCCCCATATAGTGCCCCACATAGTAGCCATGCCCCCATATAGTGCCCCACATAGTAGCCAATCCCCATATAGTGTCCCACATAGTAGCCAATCCCCCCATATAGTGTCCCACATAGTAGCCAATCCCCCCATATAGTGCCCCACATAGTAGCCAATCCCCATATAGTGTCCCACATAGTAGCCAATCCCCATATAGTGCCCCACATAATAGCCAAACCCCCAGAGTGCCCATAGTAGCCAATGCCCCCATATATGCCCCACATAGTAGCCAATTCCCCCATATAGTGCCCCACATAGTAGCCAATCCCCCATATATGCCCCATAGTAGCCAATGCCCCCAAATATGCCCCACATAGTAGCCAATGCCCCCCATATAGTGGCTAATGCCCCCATATAGTGCCCCACATAGTAGCCAATCCCCATTTAGTGCCCCACATATTATCCAATCCCCCCACATAGTAGCCAATACCCCATATAGCGCCCCACAGAGTAGCCAATCCTCCCACTAGTGTGGCCCCAGCGGCAAAAACAATAAACCAGTAACTCACCTGTCCTCCGGTCCCAGCAGCTCCTCTCCCGGCAGAGCGCGCACTCCCGTCATCCTCCGGGGCAGGCAGCTGGGTATACAGTCACTGACTGTACCGGAAGTGATTCATGAGCAGGTCACTTCCGGCACAGTCAGTGACTCTGTACACCCCGCTGCCTGCCCCGGAGGATGACGGGAGTGCGCGCTCTGCCGGGAGAGGAGCTGCGGGGACCGGAGGACAGGTAAGTAACTGATTTATTGTTTTTTTTCGCTGGGGCCACTTAAAATGCGGGACACGGGGGGCCGTTCCGGGACCGCGGGACAGAACCCCGAAAACGGGACTGTCCCGCGAAATCCGGGACGGTTGGGAGGTATGCACCAGTGTCACGATCACTTTTACCAATTCAGTTATATAGTTTAGTCCCTTATCTCTTGTTAGAGTGCAACTTCTTAACATTTTCACCAGATAGCAAAAAGAAGTGTAAAAAATTACTATTTTCTGGCCCTTACATGCCTACATTGTGTTTTTTAAAAATTTTGTTATTTATTTTTTTATTGGCAATTTCATGTGAATCACATGACTAAGGGATAGCTGAGGTACCTCCGCACTGGCATTATACAGATGTGGGGAAGTTTATTTCCCTCCCAGACAATTAAAATTTTTTACTAGCGCCTCCAGATCCCCTTTCCACTATAAGAGCTGTGACAATGAAATCCACTTCCCTTTCTGCTTTAGCTGTTTGCTCCGCACTGGCCTTCTCCATATCAAGCTCCTCATTTTATAGACCCTTCTTCCCGCCTTCTCTTTCTTGCCTCTGCCTTAGCCATGCCAACCTGCTCCCACCACCGCTTGTCGTGGGCTCCCTCCTCTATACTGCGTCTTATGGCCTACTCATTGTTTATTTTTACAGATGAGTGCGACTTGAGCATGCTTGGGTCGTATTGAATACCGGTGGCTGATAAAATTGGATGCAGCCCTAGGGCGTCCAGGAAAACATGGATACAACCATAGGCCATAGGCTGTATCCATGTTTTCCAGCACTCCCTAGTGCTGCATCCAACTTCTTCAGCCACTAATTATCAAGTGCTAAATGATCGAACAGGAGCATGCTGGAGTCACTCTCACCTCTATTAATTTTCTTTTTTTGTGTTACTGATTTATATCTTGGCAAAATTACACAAAAGTATGGCCAGACTTTTGTGATCTCTATAAGGCGACTTGCAACTCTTGCCTACCTTGGAGACTTTGAGGCTAGTTTTTAAACTTTACTCTAAAGAAAACCTGAAAATTCTGGAATTTTTGAAGTTATACCCATGACTTTTGACGTATTGTAGAGGCGTGAAGCAAAGAAAATCCAACAGCATCTGTAGAGCATATTCACAGTTTATTTGCATAATCCGATACAGTAAATGCAACGTTTCAACCCTACAAGGTCTTTTGTCAAGCATGTAGGGTCAAAATTTTGGCTTTACTCTACTGAATTATGCGAATAAACCTGTGAATACGCTCTACAGATGCTGTTGGACTTTCTTTGATTCATGTATTGACGTCCACAGCCCGGGACTGTGGGCTTTTCCAAAGAGCATCCACCCTCTACCATTGGGCAATATTGGATCTACATCTCTTGGTGCTTTTGGACTTGGGATGGCTCCATTGACTTGCTATAGGAATCCATCAAGGTCTTGTGGACTGAGCTTGGAGTGATGGTGCACACTTCTCCCAGTTCTAGCAGTCAGTGGGGGTCTGAACACCCAGACCCCTATCAATCAAAACTTTTGACATGTTTTAATGACATGTCACAATTTTTTTTGGAGTAGCAATGCTCATTTAACTCAAATACCCTTTTCCACCATGATACACACCTTTAGAGAAAATATGAGATGTTTGGTTATGGCCCTCCCCCCATAGAACAAAAAGCACTAATGTTACCTGATGACAGTTCAGTTCAGACGTGTTAGTTAAAAGCCTTTGACCAACTGTGCACCATGAGGATCAACAATAATTTTCCAGTTTTCGGCACTGGGCTATGTAAAGGCTGGTCTTTGCCCTCCCATAGATCAGCTAGGATTTTGTGCAGGTGCGGAAAACATGACCTCTTTCTTCCTAAAACATGACCCTACCTGTCTACAAGTTATGAATAATGCTGAGCTGCAATACCCAACCCATGGAAACCTGACAATAAAAATCCGAATAGATTGTGCAGACAATGTAAAGTATGGCTCCCGGACATACTTTACTTTGTGTGCTATGGCTAATTGGAGTGCGGGCACACCCGAATGCGCCCGCATTCCAATTCAAATAACAGTCACCACAGACAGTTTTGCCATGTGGGAACATGGTAAATGGGTACTCCAATGTGGGGTATTTATGGCATATTCAGCTGTCTATTCTGCACTTTTCAGCTTCCTGACCACCCGCAGAATGGATATGTATTGTGGACTTTTGTCCTTGAGATTGGTGAGGGTCCCGGGGTTGGGCCAATTAAAAAAAAAATAATTTCAATAATTTACATTATAATCTACAGTCAAAATTACTTTTCTCGAGAATCTACATTGTAGAATGTCCTTATCGTCCCTGTATAGGATATATATGTACTAGACAAGATATACAGTAGTAGCAGCTATAGCTTGTCTGACACATGTAGTGTAATGCTATCATTTACTATCTCATCTTTCTGCTTTTCTATACTAAAGTGATGACTGCAGTATAACCTTAATATACAGACCCAGAAGGCACCCGCACCAAACGCCCAGGGCCTGAGTCCCAGCCCGCGGGGTTGGAGGGGTTTGGTGATGCTCTGTGTGTTCCACTCTTTCATTCCTTCTTTAACAAGACTGATTAATTGTGCAGATATTTGGGCAGGAGCCAAGTGAACCTTGTACTTGACAACCAATAAAATTAAAGTCTTGTGTGGATTTTAATAAAGTGTTTGCTGGCGACTTTCCAAACTAAAGCCTCATCTTTCCATTATAGGAGGGCAATGGAACCATGGGGAGTGGAGTTTAATTATTCTTTGTTGGCAGTGAGAAAAAGCTGCTGTGACTTTAAGTATCAGATAGTAGGGTGTATGCGTAATGGATGACTGCTGGCTTCACTTCCATCGATAGTCCTGGGCTCTATAGAATTGTCCTTGGAAAATTCCCTGTGCTGTGATTGGCTGGTGGGCCTCGAAATGTCAGATACCATTGTTTCACATTGCTCAGGCTATGCTACTGCTATGTAAGGACAATACAATTGAAATATGCTGGATGGGGGTAGGGGGTATATACAAAACCCTTAATATGTTAATTCTTTCACTATATTGGACATTAAAGGGGTTATCCAGTGAAAATATTTTTCTTTCAAATAAACTGATTTTAGAAAGTTATATAGATTTGTAATTCACTTCTATTAAAAAATCTCAAGTCTTCTCATACTTATCAGCTTTTGTATGTCCTGCAGGAAATGGTGTTTTCTTTTCAGTCTGACACAGGGCTCTCTGCTGACATCTTTGTCCGAAACAGGAACTGCCCAATTCCTGACATAGACAGAGGTGGCAGCAGAGAGCCCTGTGTCAGACTGAAAAGAAGACATTTCCTGCAGGACATACAACAGCTGATAAGTATGGGAAGACTTGAGATTTTCAAATAGAAGTAAATTACAAATTTATATAACTTTCTGAAACCAGTTTATTTGAAAGAAAAAAATCTTTCACTGGATAACCCCTTTAACCAATAATTTTAACTTTAATTTTTTATCTTTATTTTTACTATTTAGGTTATTTAAATGATATTTGTGTTTCTTTATAAATATCGAAATCATTTCTACCATACTGTGCCAATGAGCAGATGCTTTCTAGAAATATTGTTTTTATGATCATATAGCAGAAAATACTATTTTCATCAACCAAAACAAGGAGTGGAACTGACAGGGAAAAATTATAATGCAAAGAGATAGGGCACGATGGCCTTGAAGCCCCACCCAGATGGCACGGTCCATCAACGATAACTTGTATAGCTGTACAGAGGCATATTAATGGCAGGGAACCTGGGATTGCCATTGAGACAATTGGAAGCCAAAATCAGGATTTCCGATTAGAAGGTCTAACCCTCATATGATCGGAACCCTTTACATTCCACTGTCATTTGACAGTGGCATGTAATGGGTTAAACTACCCAGAGCAATAAACTACTGGCAGCTGATCCCCTGCCATGCCGACGCAGGAATGCAGCAGATCCTTATTCATATCCCGCCATAAAAAGCCGACGGGATCAGAATAAGGCCTAGTAGTGACTGCCATAAAAAGCTGTACCGGCAGTCACTAAGGGGTTAACCAGTTTTGCATCTCACCTGTTCTAGAACAAGCCCACTCCCTGAACTAACCAGTCTTTTAGTAAAACATTTTGAGAATGGCAAGTCTGGCTACTTCTACCAAGTTATAGGATCAAGGGAGAATTTTTGGTCAGGATTTTAGAAAAACTAGGGGAGGGTGGAGATTTACCAAACTGGTGTCAAGTAGAATTGTCGTAGTTGCCTCTAGCAACCAATTAGATTCCACTTTTCATTTTTCAAAAAATCTATGAGGAATGAAAAGTGGAATCTGATTGGTTGCTAGGGGCAACTAAGACAATTCTACTTTACACCAGTTTGATAAATCTTTTTGTAAATCATTTAAAAAAAAGTTTTCCCAGACCCGAATGCTCTCTAAAGTGTCATATAAACAGAGCACTGTATATAGAAACATATGAGGGTATATACACCTGCCGCATGTTCTGTTTCCTCCGGTAGCTATTATTAGTTACAGTGAGGTATATATTTTGGGGGTTACTATTTTTAGAATGACAGATGTACGCTTTTTCTCGCCGCACTACTCCCTTCCTGCACCTTGTTCAGTCCTGACATCACATCAGTGGTTTTACAAGAAATATACCTCAAAGTGTTTTTAAACATGTTTCAGATAAAATTCTGGGTTTCGGTATCAAAATATATTTTCTCTAAAAATCAAAAACTAACAAATTTTCTAATTTTTAAGACCAGAGTATGTGTAGCCATTGTAGGCAAGAAAGTAAGCCCTAGAAGCAAAGACATCTGTAAGATTCTCATGAAGGGGTTAATTTAGTGAATGTGAAGATTGTACCAGTGGCGTAGCTACCATAGAGGCAGGGTAGGCAGTTGCTATGGGGCCCGTGCAGGAGGGGGCCCAGGGGAGAAGGTAAGAGCGTTATGTCCTTCTGCTTAAAGGACAACTCCGGCGGGACCCCCCCCCCAAAAAAAACACAGACACCATACTCACCATCCCTCCGGTGACGATCGCCACTCCATTCGCCCGCCGTCCGCCTCACCGTCACCTGCGTCCGCCGTCCAGCGATGTCTCTTGCTTCTGGGTCCATGAGAGAGAAAAGGCTGCCAGCGCGCTTGCGCACCGGCAGCCTTTTCATTGGCTGGAGCGCATCACATGGCTTCCAGCAAGCTCAGCCAATCAGGGCTGAGCAAGCTGGAAGCCATGTGATGCGCTCCAGCCAATGAAAAGGCTGCTGGTGCGCATGTGCACCAGCAGCCTTTTCTCTCTCATTCACTCTCAATGAAGACGCCGAAGAGGAAGAAGACCCGGACCGCCCCCCAGCTCTGACGTCACTCGACACCAGAGAAGAGGACCGTGACGACCATAATAGGTAATGTATATATTCTTTAACTTCCAGGGTGGGGGGTCGGGGGTCGGAAAGTGGGGGAAGGGGGCCAGACCCGGTATTTAACCACATTACAAAGTTATATAACTTTGTAATGTGTGTTAAATAAGCCAAAAAATTTTTTTGCCGGAGTTGTCCTTTAACCCCTCATGTACTGCAGTGTGTAAGTGACCCAATGTTTACTTACAGTACATGCTGCAACACAAAGAAAGGGTTAACAAACAGAAGACAGAGATCTCTGCTTCACTGCTCTGATAACCCCTAACCTCTTTTCTCCAGCTGCACAATCAAGTAGGAAAGGGAAATTGGCAGAGCTATGTGCAGAGGTCAGGGGTTATCAGTGCACCATATATATATATGCAGTGCTTTGTGTTGTGCGTAGGGGAGGGAAGCCCCTTAAAATTAACGGTACAGGGATGTGATAGGAATCTACTAGTCTTCGGTCATCCCATGCTCAGTAAATATGCATGCTGGAAGCACTAGTTCCAAATTAGATAAGATTCTTGCATCTTTTGTGTTCCCCAGTGGGCAGCTAATTAGATAGAATAGAAGATAGAAGTCCCCAGTAGGTAGGTACCACCCCCCCCCATTAGATAGAAGTCCCCAGTAGATAGATAACCCCCTCCATTAGATAGAAGTCTCCAGTAGATAGATAACCCCCTCCATTAGATAGAAGTCCCCAGTAGATAGATAACCCCCTCTATTAGATAGAAGTCCCCAGTAGATAGATAACCCCCTCCATTAGATAGAAGTGCCCAGTAGATAGAGAACCCACTCCATTAGATAGAAGTCCCTAGCAGGTAGATAACCCCCTCCATTAGATAGAAGTGCCCTGTAGCTATAGTAGGTAACCCCCCTCCATTAGATAGAAGTCCCCAGTAGGTAGATAACCCCCTCCATTAGCTAGAAGTCCCCAGTAGGTAGATAACCCCCTCCATTAGATAGAAGTCCCCTGTAGCTATAGTAGGTAACCCCCCTCCATTAGATAGAAGTCCCCAGCAGATAGATTACCCCCTCCATTAGATAGAAGTCCCCAGTAGGTAGATAGCCCCCTCCATTAGATAGAAGTCCCCAGTAGATAGATAACCCCCTCCATTAGATAGAAGTCCCCAGTAGATAGATAACCCCCTCCATTAGATAGAAGTCCCCAGAAGGTAGATAACCCCCTCCATTAGATAGAAGTCCCCAGTAGGTAGATAACCCCCTCCATTAGATAGAAGTCCCCAGTAGATAGATAACCCTCTCCATTAGATAGAAATCCCCAGTAGGTAGATAACCCCCTCCATTAGATAGGAGTCCCCAGTAGGTAGATAGCCCCCTCCATTAGATAGAAGTCCCCAGTAGATAGATAACCCTCTCCATTAGATAGAAATACCCAGAAGATAGATAACCCCTCCATTAGATAGAAGTCCCCAGTAGGTAGATAACCCCCTCCATTAGATAGAAGTCCCCAGTAGGTAGATAACCCCCTCCATTAGATAGAAGTCCCCTGTAGCTATAGTAGGTAACCCCCCTCCATTAGATAGAATTCCCCAGTAGGTAGATAACCCCCTCCATTAGATAGAAGTCCCCTGTAGCTATAGTAGGTAACCCCCCTCCATTAGATAGGAGTCCCCAGTAGGTAGATAGCCCCCTCCATTAGATAGAAGTCCCCAGTAGATAGATAACCCTCTCCATTAGATAGAAATACCCAGTAGGTAGATAACCCCTCCATTAGATAGAAGTCCCCAGTAGATAGATAACCCCCTCCATTAGATAGAAATCCCCAGTAGGTAGATAACCCCCTCCATTAGATAGAAATCCCCAGAAGGTAGATAACCCCCTCCATTAGATAGAAGTCCCCTGTAGCTATAGTAGGTCACTCCCCTCCAGCAGATAGAATTCCCCAGTAGATAGATAGCCCCCTCCATTAGATAGAAGTCCCCAGTAGATAGATAACCCCCTCCATTAGATAGAAGTCCCCAGTAGATAGATAACCCACTCCATTAGATAGAAGTTTCCAGTAGATATATATCACCCCCTCCCATTAGATAGAAGTCCCCCCCGAATCTTAGCCTCCTTTGTATCACTCTCTTCAATGTGTCTTACTAGTTGCTTGCCGCAATGGAAGCCGCTAACGATCCCTCTTACCTTTAAGGGTCACAGTGATCAGCGCTAACTTTTTCCTGCCGCCATTTGTCAGGATCAACGCTCCGCTATGAATGTGAACTTTTGTGATTGTATTTTTTGCACAAAGACTTGTCGTTTCTATATTTACCATTTCTTCAACCGAGTCTTTAATTGTCACAAATACTGGGGTCTGGTGCTACATAATTATTTTTTTGGCAGTTTAAGAGCTATTTGTCTATATTTGCCACAGACCCAGTGCATCTGTTCTTTAGAATATTGGCAGATAGCAAGGAGGAACATGCAAAAAGTGTAGCTAGCACAAAGTTGAAGCTTGGAACGGGGATTTAAATAGAGTGGAAGCGGTAATAGCGCATTAATGCTGATTTACAATTGATATTTCATATTTTTAAACGAAAGACTTAACTCTTTACTCAACATTTCAAGTGTCATGTTCTAAGATATTTCATGGACATAGGGCATCAAATGTGCATTGAAAATTGGTTTTCTTAGCATCCTCGAACCCATATAGTGTTCTTCAATGGATCACATCAACTCGATGATCTTTATAGATTCTTAAAGTGTTTGTCATGAGACAGAAGTGGTTTATACAAGGACCTCTTTGACAAGCCCATAAAGTGCTGCCCGAAGACTTTTTCTCCCTCCACTGAACATTTCCTATAGTATTCCTCTATATAAAAGGCCCTGAATGAGTGAATGCACATCAGCTAATTGCATCTTTGTGCAGAAAAAAAACCCAACAACATTTATTGGCTGCATATCTCCCTGTATGAGCAGTGGATGTGGGGCTGATAATAACGGAAGTGAATGGTGGGAGCAAGAGGTCATTGGGATGGGTAAAGGTTCCTTATTGCACATAAGCAACCAGACACTTGTTTGCCCATGTAGAGTGATATATTCCTGGTATTGACCAGGAAGCAGTCGTATCTGTCCATGGGAGGACACAAGGGGAGGACGGAAACACAAGCATAGGCTCTTTTTTTGCTTTCTATAACAGCAGCAGTGTATTAAAATTGGACTGGGTTCGTTACGAACGTTGCAAAAATTTCAAAGTTTGTAATGAATCTGGGTTTGAAAGCTTCAGTCCGCTCATCTTAACTGGTGTGCTTTAAATATATTTCTTGGGTCAATGATGATTGGTCCAACTTTTGTGCCATACCTTTAATCCTGGGGGGCATCTGAGTCCTAAATGCCAATGGTTCTGTTGTTTAGCAGCCTGTCAGCATTGTTACCTATCTACAAGACAGTAATCCCAGTGATCCTGACCTAGATGCAGTCTGAAGTCGATGTTTCTATCTTTTGCACCAAGCATCAGGAATGCTACGGCATTGCTAATGTCAACGGTACACAATAGTTTCTGCAACACGTAAGGAGCCATGTTCAGCATGTCCAGGATCTACATATGGCATCTGAGCTACTATTTGGGGAAGAGGGTTTGTATTATTGTATATGATTCATAGACTTATCTGGTTCAGTCTGGATTTTCTGGATTATTAAAACCTACTACTGAGTCATAAATATACAAATAAAAGAAAACTATGAGGTATACTGCCATGAATAGGCTGGAATAGTCAGTTGTAAGGGTCCGTAAAACAGCAGCAAGTGGAGAGCCTCCTGTTTTATCCCGGTGTGTGGCCGCCACTTGCTGTTCTCCATGTTTATAAGAAACATATTTTTCTTTTTGTCAGTTTTCTTGTTCTGCTCATCTGTTCCCTCATAAATGTCATAAAGAGTCCAAAAGTACATGCTTCAAGGGTAAGGAACCATGAAGGTCAGGGCGGCAGAAGACGTCTTTATCACAACACATCTGACAGCCGCCCATATCAACAGGATGGTTTATGTTCAGCAGTTGAATTACCAGTTTTTTTTCCATGATACTGTAAACTATATACATTTAACACCTGGAGGGCTGAACCGAAAATGTATTGGATGCAGTTAGGACACAGACTAAGTACAGTAGCTACAAAAATGTGTTGTTTGCATTACTTTTAACAATTGTCACCCCTTAGTGAATGAACATAAACATGTCCCATAAATGTTTCCTACCACTGATCGCTTAATAAGTAGATTCAATGGGGGAGATTTATCAAACATGGTATATGAGATTGCGATATCCACAATCTCTGTTATTTTTTGTTTTCTATGATTGATTCATTTTTTTATTTGAGTTTATAACTGCAAAAAAGTTATAAAATAGTTGATTTTTGGTCAATGCAAAGGACATCTTGACAACTCTGTACTTGGTGCTAGGACCTGCGTTTCCTAATTGTTACTGTCTTCTTAGATGATGTTCTTATACTTCTACTTTTTCTCAATAAAATTTGTTTGAAAAAACAAACAAAAAAAAACATGGTGTAAAGTGAAACTGGCCCAGTTGCCCCTAGCATCCAATCAGATTCCACCTTTCATTTTCCAAAGAGTCTGTGAGGCATGAAAGATGGAATCTGATTGGTTGCTAGGGGCAACTGAGCCAGTTTCACTTTACACCATGGGGGAGATTTATCAAACATGGTGTAATGTGAAACTGGCTCAGTTCCCCCTAGCAACCAATCAGATTCCACCTTTCATTTCTCACAGACTCTCCTGAACCTCTATGTTCATGCATGCTTGGCTGAGTGTGCATGGACATCAATAGACAAGGGAGATTAGAGCTTCCAGACTTTTCTCTCAGAATGTAAGGATCAGACAGTTGAATTTCGTCATGCCCAATCCTTCTGTTCCCCAACATCTGTAGTCTGGGGGAGAATCCGGAGGCCAATAAACACATAA
This sequence comes from Dendropsophus ebraccatus, assembly GCF_027789765.1. Lineage (NCBI taxonomy): Eukaryota > Metazoa > Chordata > Amphibia > Anura > Hylidae > Dendropsophus > Dendropsophus ebraccatus. Next base: position 114,941,297 of record NC_091459.1, on the reverse strand, counting down.
AATGTTTGAAATATAAGAAACTCTGTATTGTATCTTATCAGACAAAAATATTTCTTTCTCAGGCAAACCCCCCCCCCCCCCACCAACACACCTTCTTGCTAAATGGTCATCCAGTCTGAAAAATCAGAGAAAGGCAAATCTTTGAAGGTGGGGGGATCAGAGAGGGAGAGTCTGGGCACAAAGGCAAAGAGGAAGACATGTAAGAGACAACTCTATCAGTAAAAGTTATACACAGGGTTTTTCATAGTTTAGACAGCTCAATACAACTTTATCATGGCTTCACTGCTGCTGCTTTTTAGACTGTACACAGAGACAGTGCAGGATCTCCTCCTCTGTGTGTGTGGACACGTAGATGATAAGCCTTGCCCACCAAGTTTGAGAGGGCTTGAAGAACAGAAATATTCAGAAAAAAATTATACATAATGGTCAGATATAGTAATTATCCCATTTTAAGCCCGCACATCAGGGGCGTAACTACCACAGTAGCAGCCATATTGACTGCTATGGGGCCCACGGCGTCAGGAGGCCGGGCAGGGCCAGCCTCCTAGTTTAAAAGTTCCCTGAGCCCAGTATACTCCTGCCTGTCATGCCTGGACTAGCTTACTATACAGAGACTGTGATTACTATACAGAGACTGTGATTACCATATAGAGACAGTGATTATGACAGGCAGGAAGGTGTAGAGATGCAGGACCCCCTCCCCTGCACCCCAGTACTGCTCCCCCACCTCCTCACTATGAGCTCAGGCTTCTTTCTGCTCCCCTCCCATTTCTGAACAGAGGAGGAGGGGTGGAGAAGCCACACACTGAAAGCTGCTGCTGCAGGGGAAGAGGAGTAACCGTTACGCACCTGAACATCCCGTAGCTTCCCTATATAAAAAGTTAGTATTCTTGTGTGTATGTATATGTGCATGTGTGTATGTATGCCTATTTGTGTATGTACAATTTATATGTGTAGCTGGGTGGAGAGGGGGGGGGGCAATCAAAAGTTTGTAATGGGGCCCTGGTCATTTCTAGTTACGCCCCTGCAACACATGGCAGCTTTATGAAAAGCAGATTGTGATATATTACTCATAATGAAAGGGATTTTCCAAGCAAATAAGATACTCTAGGATCTGCCTCTCTAAGCATTAAGAAAACAAAAGCTGGCATACTTCCCTCCAGGGGCGTTGCTAGGGTCCTAAAACATCCGGGGCCCGGGCCCTCTGAGTGCCGTCATAAGCGCTTAGCGAAGGAGCCCGATGCAGAAGCTAGTAACCCCAATGACTGCTCAATTAGTCCTGCTCTATTGCCTCCACTCTTAATAACTGTGGCTAAGCAGGCACAGACAGCTCCTTCACAGCTCCCCCTGTACACACAGCCTCTGGGAGGTCTGCCCTAGCTCCTATCCTCTAGGCCAGTGTTTCCCAACCTTTTCTACCTCGGGGAACTCCTACCAGATAACGTTCTACAAAATGCAAAAACCTCATTCAGTGACTCACAGGTGACGTCTTCTTTGATCTGAGTTGTTCTCTTTCCCTTTTCCTCTCCATCCGGCCCAAACCACCATGATGATTTCTTTCAGTTGCAATTCATCTCTTCAGAACCTGCCAGACAAACATCTCAGGCTCTGCACTTTTCCTTCAATTTCCTTCCCTTTTCCCCTCCTATAGGCTCCCATACAGTAGTTATTCCACTACCTGGTGTCAGTGAGTAGGTAGGTAAGTATGTTGCCCCCTGTAGGTAGGATACTCTGCTGTGCCCCCAAATAGTAATAATGTCCAGTGTTGTGCCCTATAGTAACAATGCCTCCTGCTGTATTACCCCACATTGTAAAATGTCCCCCTGCTGTGTACCCTTATATAGTAATAATGCCCTCTGCTGTGCCCTATATAGTTATTATGCCCCCTGCTGTACCCTCCATATAGTAATAATGCACCCTCTGCTGTGCCTCCTATGTAGTAATAATGCCTCCTGCTGTACCCTCCATATAGTAATACCCCCTCTGCTGTGCCTCCTATATAGTAATAATGCGCCTGCTGTACATACCATAGTAATAAAGTTCCCATCCTGCCTGCAATTAACCCGACTGCCATCCCCAAACACACTACCCCACCTGACCCCTTCCACCCACACACCCGGGTGGGGTAGTGTGTGTGGGTGGAGAAGGTGAGGTGTCACCTTCTCCACCCACACACACTACCCCACCCGGCCCCCTCTTTTCCCCATGCTTCTCCCCCCCCCCCGCTTCTCTCCCCTATGCTTCTCTCCCCAATACTTCTCCCCCCTGCTTTTCTCCCCCATACTTCTTCCCCTTGCTTCTCTCCCCATACTTCTCACCCCTGCTTCTCTCCCCCATACATCTCTTCCCCGTGCTTCTCTTCCCTGCTTCTATCCCCCATACTTCTCCCCTGTGCTTCTCTCCCCTGCTTTTCCCCCCATAATTCTCCCCCCTGCTTCTCTCCTCTGCTTCTCTCCCCCATACTTCTCCCCCCACTTCTCTCTCCCATGCTTCTCCCCCCATATTTCTCCCCCATACTTCTTCCCTGCTTCTCTCCCCCCTGCTTTTCCTCCCATGCTTCTCTACCCTGCTTCTCTCCCCCCATGCTTCTCTCCCCCATGCTTTTCTCCCCCATATGCTTCTCTCCCCCATGCTTCTCTCCCCCATGCTTCTCTCCCCCCATGCTTCTCTCCACCATGCTTTTCTTCCCCCATGCTTTTCTCCCCCATATGCTTCTCTCCACCATGCTTTTCTTCCCCCATATGCTTCTTTCCCCCCATGCTTCTCTCCCCCATGCTTTTCTCCCCCCATGCTTCTCTCCCCCATATTTTTCTCCCCCCTTGCTTCTCTTCCCCCATATGCTTCTCTCCCCCATGCTTTTCTCCCCCATGCTTTTCTCCCCCCATGCTTTTCTCCCCCATATGCTTCTCTCCCCCATGCTTTTCTCCCACATATGCTTCTCTCCACCATGCTTTTCTTCCCCCTTGCTTCTCTTCCCCCATGCTTTTCTCCCCCCATGCTTCTCTCCCCCATATGCTTCTCTCCCCCATGCTTTTCTCCCACATATGCTTCTCTCCCCCATGCTTTTCTCCCCCATATGCTTCTCTCCCCCATGCTTTTCTCCCACATATGCTTCTCTCCACCATGCTTCTCTCCCCCATATGCTTTTCTCCCCCATATGCTTCTCTACACCATGCTTTTCTTCCCCCTTGCTTCTCTTCCCCCATGCTTTTCTCCCCCCATGCTACTCTCCCCCATGCTTTTCTCCCCCCATGCTTCTCTCCACCATGCTTTTCTTCCCCCTTGCTTCTCTTCCCCCATGCTTCTCTCCCCCATATGCTTTTCTCCCCCATATGCTTCTCTACACCACGCTTTTCTCCCCCCTTGCTCCTCTCCCCCAGATACTTCTCTCCCCCGTGGTCCTCTCCCCCATACCTCTCTTCCCCCATGCTTCTCTCCCCCATGCCTCCTCACCTCCACAGTCACCTCCACCTCACCTCACCTCCACCGAGTTTCACCTACTGGCCGCTCGTAGCGGCCGCCGGATGTGCTGCGCTGCGGCGGGCCGTGGTGTACGCATCCAATCAGCGCGTGCGCCACGGCCCGCCGCAGCGGCCCCGCACTTCCGGTCTCCGCTGGATTGGAGCAGCATGCACGGCGGGCGCTACGGGTGGGCAGTAGATAAGATGAGCAGCTGGCGAGGCGGGCAGCAGCCGCGATCTGCGAGCCAGATGCGGCCATCAAAAGAGCCGCATCTGGCTCGCAAGAGCGGGGCTGAAGAAATCCGGGGCAGCAGGCATTTTATTCGGGGCATGAGCCCCGAATAAAACTGCCTAGCGACGCCACTGCTTCCCTCCCTTTTCCCCATTGCTACTGTTGTCAGACATACCAGTCCCCACTGCAGTCCTGTGCTACCTTGGCGTTTCGCTCCAGCAGGGAATGCCACCTCAGGCCCGTGATTAGAAGAAACATTGTCGGAAGAAGAAAGAAAAGGCTCACAGTGGGGATCAGAAGATCTGACGTCGGTAGGGGGAAAGTGGGTTGTGCTATATATGCTGGATTTCTTTTATTAATTTATTTATTTTTTATGCAGATACTAAAATATTGCATTTGCCCAGGAAACCCCTTGACTTTTAAGCTATGTTTTCAATTTGCCTGTAGAATTTTTTAGTTTGTTCAGATCCTGCAAAATAAACGAAACCTCCGATGGTGCTCCCTGGTAGACAGGTAAAGATGGCACAATATAGACTGGCATCGAATTAGTAAACCTGTAAATTAAATATCTGAGACATTCCTCTTAGGGTATATTCACACTGAGTATATCAGGCGGAATTCCGCGGCGGAGCCCACGGCGCAGAATTCCGCCTGCCTCAGCGTGTCAGTGGGATGCCTTGTGCACCAATGCTCTCTGCTTAAAGAATTGACATGTCAATTTTTTGAGTGGAGAGCAGAGGTGCGCAAGCTCTCCCATTAACACACTGAGGCAGGTGGAATTCCGCTGCGTCGGCTCCGCCACGGAATTCCGCCTGATTTACTGATTTGTGAACATACTGTTAGAAAGGAAAACTTGTAATTCTAAAATGGGCTTACTCCATGGAGGGGACAACCCCATTTGTATCAGTTAATGTACTTGGTTTTTCCACATTTACAAACATTCCGGCCCTGCTGTAATGGACGCCAGCTCTGGATGCACTATGCATTGTAGATCTAGACATAACAATGAAGATAACTGGACATCAGACAGACAGACACATAGATATGACTGGTAAACGATAGAGAAACTAGACTAAAAATAACCTAATAAAATAAAAAGCAGGAAATGTAAAAATAGTAGACTGAAAACAAAAGTCTCATCTGCAATTTGCAATGTTGGTAATAAGAGTAATTTCATTAACCACGATCACTTTCAAGTGTAGCTAGAAACTAAATACACTGAGTAAAACCCATCTCAGAAGGCACCTATAGTAAGTTTTATTACACAGTTGTTTTATAGAATTGCACATCTATTATTTTATGAATGGTTAGAGCTCTGTGCCTCTCCTACCTATGTAGTTTTTTTATGCTCCCTACAGTCTCTAACAGGAGACATGACATCTGTAACAGATTTCACTTCAAGTTTCGATTCACATTTGAGTGCATTTAGTAGACCCGATCGACGCTCTTCTCTTCTTTGCGCCATCTCATGGCTGAAATTGACAAAAATGACAAAAATTTGCAACAATAAAATCTTCCTTACAACCTGTGAAGGTTTCTTTAAAGGGTCAATGAATTTGGAGAGTCCCTTGAACTACAACTATGCACTGAGGTTTGGCCCCCGCCAGCCAAGCTGATGATATTTCCTCTCCTTAGAATTAATGGAACCGTCTTACAGAGGGGGTATTGTCACACTGGGGGGCCCGCCCCCAGTGCATAGAACCAGAAGAGTTTCAAAAAAAGGACGGCACCACCAGGATCCTTGGTGCAGATCGGCTAATGTTAAAAAATACAGTATACTGTAATGTAAAAAAAAAGACTTTTTTAAGTTAAGTTTTTCACTGAACTCATTGTGATTGTGACTACTCATTGTAGAAAGGGGTGAATAGGAATATTTTCATGAAGTGTTGGGGATCTGGGAAGCTAGTTAGCACTCAGGTGGCCCTGTGACAAGAGCCGCAACGGTACCGCAACACCTGCCAGTCTGCATTTATCAACTTGCAGACCCCTCGGTGATCACATTTCCTTGTGGAGATAAGACAACAGTAGAACAAAGTGATCGGCACTGCTCCATTCCCAATCAGCAACATACAGCACCAGTCAGACCATGAGTCTAAAATGCTCCGGTGGTGCTCAGTCCCAGACAATAGAAGAAATCTGGTGACCGCAGTTTCGCAGCAAGACTTTGCGCTTTGTCAGACCCTGACCCTGGGGACCCCTCGGTGACCACATTTCCTTCTGGAGACAAAGCTACCTGAAAATTATATTGTGAGAGAGCTGCTTTGCATTTCCTTCTTCCCAGAATTCTCAGGGGAGCATGGAAGGCCCATAAGTCTCCATACGTCTGTAGGTGAAGCTCTCTTCACCACCAGAGATGCTTGGCAGAAGCTTATGTCTCCTTCTACCCCTTTGCCCTTTCAGAACATATGAACGTTTGGATGAGTTAAATGTAATTGGTGAATTGGGGAAATAGCTGTTGACCCTACAAATGAAGGCATACGGTCCCCTTATTCCCGTAGCACATTGGCCAACCGAATCCTTAATACAAAAACCCTTTGACTCTCATAACGTCACACGAATGCTATTCGGACAATTTAGTAGCAAATTTAGAAGATAGTAAGTCGTCAGTCCCAGACAAATGAATAGCACTGTTGGCTGACGGAGGATGTTGGAGGCTGTTGGCCTATGACATCCAAATGACCAAATCTATGAATCGTTCACATTTCGAAAACACAATTAGCAGAAGACTAAAAAATTATGACATTTGTTTCTAATTTATCTTTGACTTCAAACACATTTTCTTCCAAGTGTTTACAAAGGAGCAGCTAAATTCTGTACGACGAGATTGTTTAAGGTTGACCTTGGAATGTCTTATCGGAGTAACCCAAACAAGACGTCACTAGATTCTCAGTAGTGCAAGGAAGAAAATGCTCTCAAAAGGTCACGGTTTCTGCTTGTGAGAGGGGCCATTATCGAAGATTTAGGTAATTATCCTCCATACAAAGCATGCACTGTCTAAATAGAAGGAGAGATAACAAGGTGTTAACAGTAATTTGAACTTAACTGAAGTGTTCTACCCAACCTATAAAAGCCATATAACAAGCTTAGCTATGCAGTGATTACCGGTTAATCTGTAACTAAACTGCGCAGAAGGCATAAAATCCAAGAAAACCTGATCGAATTTCAGAGCCGTCTCAAACAGTGTAATATAAATTGGCACTGGTAGGACCAACCAGAGGATGGCCATGGGTAGGTTGTTACTCCGGGTGGGGGTGGCGTGGGGTCTCCAGGGAAAAAAAAAGGTTTCATAGCTCAAGCCTTCTAAATCTTATCAGCTGCTGTATGTCTTACAGGAAGTGGTTTATTCTTCCCAGTCTGACACAGTGCTCTCTGCTGCCACCTCTGTGCATGTCAGGAAGTGTCCAGAGCAGGAGAGGTTTTTTAAGGGGATTTGCTTATGCTTTGGACAGTACCTGTCATGGACAGAGGTTACAGCAGAGAACATACCAAAAAGAAAGCACCACTTTCTGCTTATCATACAGCAGCGAATAAGTACTTGAGATTTTTTTTTTTTATAGAAATAATTTACAAATCTGTATAACTTTCTCACACCAGTTGATTTGGATTTTTTCTCCTCCCGAGTCCCCTTTTAACCATTTCACAACCATTGGTCATTAATTCCTCAATGCCCAGTTCGTTTTTGGACATCAGCTTAGGGGATCATAATAATCCCATAAGCTGATGTCCTTATGGGCCCTATTCCACAGTAACGATAATCGGCCGGATCAGCCCCATTTGGCCCGAAATAGAGAGAACGATCAGCCGATGATCGTGTCATCAGATGATCGTGTCATCAGATGATCGTTCATTTAGGGCCAGACCTAAAATCATCGTTCCCCCACCGTGCACCGCTACGGTTGAATAGCGGTGCGCGGTGGGCGACCGACGATTTGTCAAGCAGCAGCATCATACATTATCTGTCCAGGCTTCTTCTCCACGCTGTCTTCATCCCCGAGTCCTGCACGCTTTATCTTCAGAATGGCCGCTGACCGCCGCGGCCTGTGATTGGCTGAGTGTGGCCTGTCAGCTGACCGGCCATTCTGAAGATAGAGCCCTCGGGACTCAGGGATGAAGACAGCGTGGAGAAGAAGCCTGGACAGGTAATGTATGATGCTGCAAGGGCTGCAAGGACATCGGTAACCTCGCTCAACGATCATCGGGCCGTAGAATAGGCCCAGTAAATGAGTGGCGATCTGCCTTCTCTCCCCCCGCCGGCCTCCGTAGCCAGGAAACCGGAAGCCTGAGGCAGAACCCCAATTGACACCGGACAGAGAATTCTCCCTCTGTAGAGGGAGAATTCTCTGTCGGGAACCCTATAGATGCTGCAGTCGTGCTGACCGCAGTATCTGTTGGTTAACTCTCAGCACGGGAGTGCAGCTCCAGTGCTGAGAGTTGCGTCGGGTCCCCGGTTATCACTGATAGCTGGGACCTGCCGCAGATGACACAGGCGCAGCTTCTACACCTGTGTCATCCTGCAGCGTAAATTAACATTGAAGCAGCATCAGGCATAGGCTGCAGCGACGTTTATTGACTGGGAAGCGGTGGGAGGGTTTTAAAGTGTACCTGTTAAAACATTTTTAAAAACCCATCTGGTTTTGTTAGATTTCCCCCTTCAGAGGGGTGACAAGGTGTTTTTAGTCCTCTTACTGCTGTTATAAACCCTTCATGGTGCACAGGTATTTCTCATTCTCTTTATTTCAAGGGGCAGGGACAGGACTGTTCACCAGTACTAGTCACACTAGACTTCTTTTCCCTGTTACTTGTGTGGCCAGTCACACCACAGTAACAACACCGACACTTTACTTCAAGGCCATAATATAGTTCTGATGAAAGTGCACTGGATTAAATAGTTACACCATTATGTGAGCGGAAAGGAAAGGAACAGCAGCATAGCAAAGAAGGGATTACATTAAAGAGTCACTGTCATATTTTTTTATTTATTTATTTTTTTTTTTGCAGAAATTAATAGTCCAGACGATTTTAAGAAACTTTGTAATTGGGTTTATTAGGCAAATATGCCATTATCTGCATTTAAAAAGACTTTTCCCAGGTCCCCCCCCCCTCCTCTTTTCCATTCACTGCAAAATATCAGGAGATTGTGACTTGTTGCATCAGACACAACCCTGTCTGCTCTATAGAGAGGGGAGGGGGGAGGAGGGAGGAGGGACATGAGTCGGCAGCGAGAGCGGAGAACAAAGGATTACACAACACGGAGGTGGGTGACAGCGGTATTCAGAGGTCAGAGAGGTCAGTGCTGACTGTCAGAGGATATAGCCGGCTCATGTAGTTGTAAATTAACTCTTTGTTGTCCTGTTTTGGTGCCTCATTTCCCTCTCTCCATAGGAGAACAATGAAGACAGGGGAGAGCTTCAAACAGTTTTTTCATGATAAAAATTCATTTTTCGGCTAATAAACCGAATTACAAAGTTTCTTAAAATCGCCTGTTTTATTGATTTCTGCAAAAAATTTTTTTAATGACAGTGACACTTTAAGCACGGAATTACTACTGCTGCTGAGATAAGAGGGAAGATGGAGACTCACACATTGCTGGCACACAGCCCAAACTTTTCCCCCCTTTATTGTACATAGCACATGCTAAGCCCTGCACACTTCCTATGTTCCATCCTTGTTACTAGAATTTGCAAAAAAGGAGCCCGTGGAGCCTCATTGAAGAGTCTTAAAACACAGGACTAGCCAGATATCCCTCCGGGAAGGACCCAGCCAAGGGGCAGCTCCTGTTAGGAAACCACCAAAACCACCATATTAAGTGGCCCTATAAGTCAATGTAATGACAAGGGATAAACCAAGGCTAGGTAACCATACATACAGCTGTTTTGTGGTGTTGCCCCTCATCAGTGTGGAGCAGGATTCTTGTTACTAGACACAGACTAAGCCTAACAACGGGCAGACATCAGATTGCATGGAAGTGAGACACCTGAATTGACTGAGAATTGTTTTTTTTTTATGGAGCAATTAAGTCACTTTTGGTGATTTACAGTTATGTTACAGATCACATAGGATGTCACATGGAGGGAACTTGTTTAAAACAACAGTCATCTAATCGAATCTGTGGTTTCTAAGTTAAGCCCTATGCTGAATTTATGGGGGGGGGGGGGCGCGGGGCACGGGGGTAATCTGTTTGCACCAGTTACACATGGAACACACTATTTTCATGACAGGGTTGTTTCTTGTTGGCACTCTAGTAAAACTGTTTATGAGGAACATGATGTTGTCACTTTGCACAGGTGTGGAACTATAGAGAGTGCAGAGGTTGCAGTCCAGCAATATAAATAATACATTGTGAATTGGGGTCCAGGAGCTTCACATAACAACCTGGGGTGTAGCAATAGGGGATGCAAAGGTAGCAGTCACGTCCAACAACTGTTTAGATACAAGAGATTAAACCTCCACATGCCTCCCTATGAATTCAGAGGCTTACAGGAGTATGGACTCGGAGATTTAGGTGTCTTATTGGGGCTGCGTATAACATCTTGTATGGAGACATTATACCGCCATGTGCTTGAGGCCTAACAATAATTAATCTTTTCAAGCTGTGTCCTTGCTTCAAAATCAGCTCAGGAAGGGGCGATAGATAAATGGTAATGCGGGCATTTACCTTAATCCACCAATCTGTTGAGCAGGTTTTCTTGGATTTTTGATACACAAGGTTGGATTAACACATGGGATGATGCAATGTTAGTCCAAAGCTTTTCCACAAAGTAGATCTGTAATTTTTTTTTCTTAGCTATATAATACAGCTAGACTGAGCAAGATTTGTGTAACAACTGAGCCAAATGTGCCAATAATATACAATATTTAATATACCAAGCATATCATAACTTATTATACTATAAAGATAACTTTTTTGATTTAATAATTTATGATTTTGCATTTATTTTGTAGGTTTTAGCCAAAGTCAAAAATCACTACTTACAGCTTCTCATTACTACAAATCTCAGAATGCATTGGTTTCTCTCAGCTCTTTAGCAAAACCCTCCCACCCAGCTCATTTCCTTCCCACAGCACTCCATAGATCCTAACATGATCATTAAAAGTGGTCTGTTATTCCCCCCCCCCCCCATGGGGAAACAGTAAGATCACAAATAAGCAATACCTCAATTGTACTGCAACATGTTGGTGATCAAAATTTTTTGTTGCCCCCAAACCTTCCTTAGAGGATGCCCTGCAGTATCATTCCTCCTGCACCATTTGAAAGACCCTATTTACGTTGCCTGTTATGATTTTATACATAGGTTGAATGATGGTCTGAAACAGTGTATAATGTATGGTGGCCTGTCAATCCGACATAGGAAATCTGGTCTGAATAAGGGGGTCTTAGCAAAGGGGGTGGTCTTTCGGAGAGCGTTCACTGTTTTTTAAAATTTTTAACATGTTTGTGATATCTGCATATACTGTATGTTCGTAAACAGGATGTTAAAGGTTGACAATGTTCGGAGAAGTCTTATAAAATTAATGCATCATGGAAATTGTGATGCATGTGGTGATGTTCACACTGCTCACCGCCATGACTAGTCCTGATACAAATCACAGTAATGACGCACAACACAACGATCACTGTGTTTCGTTACTCTTATCCCATTCTTGGAAAGATCTATCATATCAGACAAGTTGGAGTATCCCAGCTTTGCGAGCTGACCTTGCCAGTTATGGGACCATCAGCGTGTTGTTTGTGATCTATTACAAGCTCTTGTGCTACATAAGCTGCAAATTGGCAACAGATCTACCAAGTATTACCACATTGCAGACGAGCAGTTATTAGGCGTGTCATTGTGGGACGGATGGGATGTGGATGGAGTACTGCCAAGCTCTGCTCCTCTCTGGAGGGTTAGCTCAGACAAATCGCACTTGTGGTCAACACTGATATTTACTGATGTTGTGTTTTTCCAAAAATGTTTAGAACTGTGCAGAAAGGCAGATCCTTAACCCCTTTATGACTAGGTATGAAAGAACCTCAAAGGAAACCTGTCTGGAGTTTACCGCAGCCTGAACCATGGATATGAAACAGGGATCGGCTATGATTTCAGAGAAATAATAGTTTTAAAATACCCCTGGGAATGGGGTAACTATTCATCTTAGTGGCCCTACATTACGCTTAAACGAAATCTAGCATCAGGTTAGGTGATTGTAACCCGCTGATCGCTTCTAATAGGGCAGCGGACAGGGGCCGCTTATACCGTTATTATGTTGGTGCACTGTTGCGTTATTAAATAACTACATTTTGTAAATATGTAAATGAAGGCATTCAGGGCACCATGCGTGTCAGGGCCAATTCTGGGTTCTCTGCCATCTGAGGTGGCCACTCCATCACTAGCGTACCATCCCCGCAACAAGCTTACAAGCTTAACTGTCCAAACCACATCCAGTGCTTTGCGGGCAATCCGACCGTCAAGGCGTGACTCCCGCCAACCCTGGGAACTTATCATAGCTGGGGGGTTTGTGGGGTTTGGTTATGAGAGCTGCTGGGTGATGTCTCGGATTGAGCCCGGCAGCACGTGGGGACATCGGTGAGCGTGGGCGGTGGGACGGTAGTAGGGCAGTGATTGGAACATTATGCTGTCCCCTCCAGGATCACAGAATCTGCCTCATGGCATAAGTGGCCCTGATTGAAGGTCCTTACCCCTCTACTAATCCACCTGCCCACTGGTGCCTACTTATGAATATTCATGCAGTGATGTCAGCCTGCTCTGCAGTGATGTCACTCTAGGTTGCTCTTCACTGCAGAGCACAGGATGAATATTCACTAATAGATGATCTGCAGGAGCAGGTGGCAGGTGGACCAATGCACCAAGGCAGTGTTCCCCAACTACATTCCTCAAGGACCACCAACAGGTGATGTTATGAGGATTTCACAGGTGATATAATTATAGTCCGTGCATCAGGTATCTTTCTTTTTTAGATTGCCCTCATTGTGTAGTGTCCCATTAGACAGGGTTTTCTTTATCTACACACACCCAGGTTAAAGTAGATCTGTCAGGTGCCACAGTTAGCTGCTGTGCCCTACTCCAACCACTAGGTGTCTCACTCCCCCTGTGCACAGCTGCAGTTATGTAGGAAGGTTTAGCCTGCTACGCAGTATCACTCACCACCACTTCCTGGAGGGTTAGTTAGTTGTTTTACAGCTAGAGGAGATTAAAAATCTATTTCCAGTGTGAGAGATCACAGCAGTCATGCACTGCTGAACCAAGCCCTGGGGTAACCGAAGTTACAGGAGATTTTTTAAATCTCAAGACGGGCATCTCCTTGAGAAGGAGAGGAAAAGAAAGGCTGATCCATAGTAAAGCACAGATGCAAGTAAGCCGCTCTCTACTGACTACACTCGACTACGTAGAAAGGGCCCACCGGCTGGTTCAACACCAGTATCCAGTGCCCCAGGCCAAAGCAACTGCACCTTCATTTATATACTGTATTTACAAAAGTTAAAGTGTCGATAACGGCCCAGTGCGCCAACATAATAAAGGTATGTGCGGCCTTCCTCTCCCCTGCCCTTTATTTTTTATACTGCTTTTCACCCGTGGAACTAATTTTGGATGAATAATGTACATGTTTTTTTTTTTTTTTACTAAATCATTTTTTCCTTAGCTGACCACAAAGTATTTCCCAAGTGAAGTCCTCTTTGGTCATGTTACAGGAACCAAAGGGTTAAATGACTGAGTTCACAATATACACTGAACCTGGCTCCAGTTTTTAATGGAAGATCTGTGAAAGAATCGCACCCTCTCCTAGCTGCAGCAGCACCAAAAAAAGTCACTGCAAAGTTAGGACCTGCACCACCCACCATCACAAGTGTGGGGGTCGTGGGTGGTCATAGTTTGTAAAAGTTTGGTCAGGGCAATAAAAATGTGATGGAGATGCCAGCCATTCAGATCAACAGCTGACTATGTAATACACAGATGAGTTATGTTGTACTCTAGTTCATAGAGAGGGTCTATTATGTCCGTATGTCCTAATAAGACAATGGCTTTACCACTGGCCTATTGCCCATAGTGTATAAACTTCTGGGGGGTCCACATATTACTCTGCCAAGGACGTTCCAAAAGATTCTCGCAACAGCCGGGCTCTCCAGAGAGAAAGCAGAGACATGTTATCACTGTCCCTGCCATCTCAGTTTCTGTATACACACTGCTCACTGAGCCTGTGTATACAGGTCAGGCTTAAAGGGGTATTTCAGTGGCTTATAAAACTATATTATACTGCTGGGGTGGGGTAGAAAAAGCATACTTACCTACTCCTGGCTCTGATCCTCCACTTGGTAAGCAAGTATGCTCTTTCTCTCTATATAACGATATATATTATATTTTCATAAACAATTGGTATACCCCTTCAAGGCTTCCTGCTTACATTACAGAGATATGGCCAGGGAGTGAATTATGCTATTGCCATGGTCTCTCTCTCTCTGGCTATGTCACCGGATCAAAGTGGATCTTATCAGAAAAACACGATGTGATCACTAACTTTAGACATACTTGATGACAGGTCAAAATATATTTTTCAGGTACTCTCTAAGCCTTATGTATGAAAAACAAAAAAAATTGAACAAAAGGAAGATTTAGGCTGCATTCCCACGTTCCGTGTTCCGGGGGCAACTGTAATGGATCAGCCGTGCGGTGCTGTCATTACAGCGTGGCGCATACCTGTACAGTTCCCATGCTCCCAGCATCTTATCACAAATACTGATACCGGGGGCGGGGAGAGTCCGTTACAGGCATTCCACGTCCATGTGCGGTGAGGAACATGGAACGTGGGAATGCCGCCTTATACGTCTCCAATCTGTCGGTACTAAAAAAATAAATAAAATAAAATGTGTCTGGTGTTGAAGGGAGGAATTGGCCTTCTCTAAAAGGGGTTAAAGGGGTATTCTACTGAAACATAACTTTTGATATGTTGCTGCCTATGGTGAGACTAACAAATCCTTCCATACTTGTTATTACCTATTTAATCTCCTTCCTCCAGTTCTCAGCTGCTGCTTTCTGCTGAAAACACAAAAATATGTGTGTGAGCTTTTCTATTTGTCTTCCCCTTGTCCTCCCTCCCTTCTGAGACAGCTGATGTAAACAAGTCCCTGGCTGGCTTTATCTGTAACATTGTAGTTTCTTTGTAATGCTGGGAGGGTTAATCACAGTGAATTCATTAGCAACTTGACCTCAAATGGGAGGCAGCATTACAAAGAAGCTCCAATGTTGCAGATAAAGCCAGTCAGGGACTTGTTTACATCAGCTGTCTCAGAAGGGAGGGGGAGGAGGGGGAGACAGAGAGAAAAGCTCACTCAAATTGTTGTGTCCTAAATAGAAAGCAGCAGCAGAGAACTGGGGGAAGCAGACTGAATAGATAAAAAGTATGGAATGAATTGTTAGTTTTATTATCGGCTGCAACATATCAAATAGTTATTTTTGAGTTGAATACCCCTTTAATTTTAAGGGCCTCAGTGGTCTTGTGTTATCTACAGCAGTGATCAATTGGGTATATGGGTAAGTATAGTTCTCTTTTTTATTATAACTCAACAAATTTTTTAATACCTTGCCTAATCATTCTGTTACTGATGCCCTCCATGTAGATAGAAGGATATAATATGAGATTGTAGTGCACTATACACACAGTAAAATAACACGTCTTCTATAGATTTCAATAAAACCCGACTACTATGTTGTGAAGCCAACATGTCGTCTGTCTTGTTTAGAACTAATGAAAAGTATAAACTTGGCAAATTTGCAGTTGAGGACGTTCTTGGTTAATAATCTGCACAGACCTGGCTGTGAATTTATTTATGTTCCATATGCTCTCTGCAAGGAACTGACTATTCCTGCAGGGCTGAGTGAGCGGAGCCTCCTACCTCTGGTGAACTTGTTCAGGCGAGTACATAGGAACGGGGACTTGTCTGAACAGGTTGGATAGACTGAGCAGGTGTCGGCGATTACTCACCACCACACGGCGGTGGGGGAAGTGTGTACTCAGGGACCGTCCCTCGCAGACTGTTTCTTCTGTTATAATTTTGAAATAGGCAAAAAGGATGTGTGTAACCGGTTAGTAATGCAGCCATCACCGATGACATTTATTCATATAGCACTTGTGGTCGTCTTCGTTGAGGTCACCGTATTTTCTTGTCATTTTCATTGTAACATCTGGGCTTTTTACTACTGAAAATGAAACTTTGGTTTAGGCTGAATCAGCCATGAAGTCTCTTATTAATGTAGAGTCAACCAGATGCGGAAAGTACATTACTGGATAAAAACAACATACAAGCAACAGCAGATGATATGGATAGTGAAAGTGTTTAACGCCCCTTTGTCCCAACCTTGGTAAGCAGGGCGGCTTTGTATTTCCCCCCTTACAGTGACTACACCCTATTCTTGCTAGCGGCTCCATAAGGTGCTCTGTTAGGGGTTTGCAATGATAGTGTGGCAAGGCCCAACAGGATAGGCCTGGCAGAGCACTATATAGCAGTGTAATAGGATACCCGTGGGAAGGCTGGACAATGTAGTACTGTACCACAGCATCTTGACATGAGTCCCAAAGGTATTTTCTTACCTTTATCTTCAGCAATGTTTTAGCTAAATTTCACTTAAATCAATAAATTAGGCGGTTTGGTGGACTGGGTACAGGACAACTGCAGCAACATCACTCTTCACTGCAGAGCGGCGGATATTCACAAGGAGCGGAGGGCAGATAGGGTGGATGAGTCCACTGAGGGTGATAGCGCTGTTCCCAGTGCACCTAACCACCTAAATTATACACTGATTAAAGTGAAGATTTTGTGCTAAGGGTTAAGGTAAGAAAATCACCTTGTCCTTATTGTTTTCTTCACTAGGGGTCTTCTAATCTCATCGCTCATCGCTGTGTCCACTGCACCAACCACCTGACTGTGCTCCTCATTTAACTACATCACAGGGAACCGTCATCCTGGCCCCTACCTTATCCATATACCTGCATCTTACCCATTTCTTCTGACATCATCGGAAGGGACCGGCTAGCTATCTTACCTCATAGGGGAAATACGTCGGATGATCAGTGGAGTAACCATATCCTCCTTAAAAGGATAGCCTTCCATCCATCCAAGAGAGTGCATACTGCACATGCATATATTTGTATTACTTTTATTATATCTCAATCTCTATCCTACATAAGCAACTCAGCAACCAGACTAACCCCAACTGTCTTTCTCACTTAGGATCAGTCCCACTTGGCACAGGGGGTGCTCTAACCTAGCGGCTCATAGAGTTAGGTAGGGTGTAATGGGTACCCTTATCCTGGATGAACACCCTTCCATACTTGCCTAACGTATAGTCCTATATGGATGCTAACTTCTTTCATTGTATATTATTTGCACCAAATAAATCTCGTTTTTGACACTTGAAGTTATAGTGTTAGTCTATCACTCCTCTATGCTCTAAATTCAACACTGTCTTTAAGTGGAGACATCATCTAGGACTCTGGTCACTTACTATACTTTTATTTTCCCTTTAAGAATACTTGCTCTTACCATATTACAGAAAAACCATTAGGTGTCAGTAGAACACATGAGCCAAGGTATAAATTAAATATACATTGGTATCACTTAGAAAATGGTGGAAGCATGAAAGCACTATTATGGGGGTAGTGTGTCCAACAACGGAATAATATGAAGGAGCACACCCAGTTGGACACTACCGATTGATTTAGGACACCACTGCTTACGCCCACACACTCACAAGAAGTAAGAATAGATATATTTCTAGGATGTTAACTAGTAATGGGCCAAGAAGAAGAAATAAAGATAGAGAAGAGTTCTACATTGCACATCACCTGAACTTCGCTGAATTACTGATGAGCAAACTTACCGAACATTCAGGTTTTATGGCTGTATACATGGTTTCTAAGACTCCCTACAGCGACATCCAACTTCTCCAGCCACCAGGAGTCAAATGCAGAACGGATGAACCTGAACATTCAGTAAGTTAGCTCATCACTACATCACTTTGTACTTTATAATGGACCCTAAAAATTGGAAAAACAAATTTGCAAGTACACAATTTTGAAATTCAAGTTCAGGAGTTCAGAAGTTGGTAATGCCAACATGCTAAATTTATTCTCCATGTTATCACAAATGCAACACTACTACCAAACCTGGAACTTTTTGTTTCCCTTACGTCCCATTGGCATCACAACATATGGGGTAAATTCGCCCCTGCGAGCCCCTGGGACGAAGGAATATTTAATGAAAAAATAACAATAAAATTTTAATCCCCTCCTCCATGAGGTATAAATAGGCTCCACCTCCCCCTAGACCTCAGTCTTTTTTTACTTCGTTGCTGTTAGCCCTAGGGGACTTTGTCCCTCCTCCGTTTTTATGCTTTGTTAACCTGTTGCATTCAGGTTTTCTCTCCAGGTAATGATTGCTGGGATGCCGCTGGAGCCGGTGTCCAGGTAGTATCCTGATATTTGCTTCTGCAGGTCTTAGCTTTTAAGTTTTTCTTACCTAGTGCGTCTTGGAACGCACTCTGCGTGTCACCCGAGCCGCTGGTTTTTCTTCCAGTCGCGTTCGACTGTGGAACGCATCGGCGCTGCGTGCGTCTCAGCACTGCGGCATCAGCGTCATGTCACTTCCGGGGGCCGGCAGCGGCGTGCTCTCTCTGCATGCCGGATTAGCTGTGTGTTCAAGGCAGAAGGTAAGCTGTTGCTACCTCTAGGTCTGGCTGTCTTCCTCTGGAAGGATTTTCTGTGGCTCATTTGGATCTAATAGAAAACATCTGAGTGCAAAGTGCTGTGATCTCTCTTCTATATACTTAAAAGTAAGTGTTGCTGCCACCTAGTGTCTCTTTCCGATATCACTCTAGCCAGGCTAGTGGTTTATATGTATTGTAAAACATTGATTATTTGCAGATGTCTGAAATGGAGACCAGTCCTGCTGCTGGCAAAATACCTTCTAAGGAAGCACTTCATGTGCAGAGTGTGAGACTCCACTACCTGACGGCTATGGATACCGTAGGAGGATCATTTTTTTCAGATAAGATTCATCCTTTCTTTCATAAAAATATTTATGAATGCCTAAAAATATTTATAATGCCTAAGTACGCTGTCCTTCATGCAGACCTAAACCTATGAGGAGCCTGATGTTCAGGATGTAGTTGTATGGGTCAAGGACTATGTGCAAAAGACTTTAGCGGCTAATGAGAATCGCCGCCCGTGTCCTAAGTTAAAGACCAAATGGAGCATTTCTCTCTCTACTCCCAGCCTTTGAGTATATTACTCTATGGCTGTAGGATTATGGTCATTTTCAGTTTTACTGTGATTGATGAAGTTGATGAAGTTAACTCATCATCTTCTTCTAAACCTCTTCTACTTCTGAAGATGAGAAAGAATTATTCAGGGGGTATTTCACAGCTGATAGAATTCACAAGCTCTGAGAAGCTGTAATACACCCTGAGGAAATAGAAGAGGATAGGATTGGTCCTCCTCAAAAAAGCCTAGGGCTTTTTCTGTGGGTAAGACTTCATTGTCTATGTTACAGGCGCAATGGAAGGAACCGGAAAAGGCTCCGGGTTTGAGCAAGAGGTTTAAGACCTTATATGTTCTCAAGGAAGAACAATGTAAGGACTGGATTGAGCCTCCAAAGGTGGACCCGGCCATAGCCAAACTGTCAAAATGTACTGTGCTGCCTGCGGAGGACGGATCCAATCTTAAGGATCCGATGGATAGAAGGGTGGAGGTAGCCCTCAAGAGATCATATACGGCAGCGGCAGCCCAAGGGGCAGTCTCCATTTCTTCTTTTGAGGTTTCTAGAAGCCTAAGAAGATGGCTGACCAAGGTCCAGGAAAATTTGGAAGGTAGAGCTAGCAGGGACAAGGTCCTTTGCTCCTTAAAAAAGGTCATTATGGCCATTGACTTCCTCTGCGATGATGCATCTCAGGGAACCAGGTTAGCGTAAAAAAACGAGTATGCTCTCAACCGCTGCCGAAGGGCGCTATGGTTAAAACCCTGGGTTGGAGATGCTAACTCCAAAATTCAGCTCTGTAATATGGAGTTCCAGCCAGGTAGGCTGTTTGGCTCTGAGCTGGATAAATTAATGGAGGAATTGTCTGACAAGGAGGGGAAGTCCCTACCATTGTCCTATAAGAGCGGTGATTCCTTTCGCAGAGCAAAATCTCCTCAGCGAGGCAAAGGGAGATACCAGTACAGAGGTCGAGGAAGAAACTATTCCAGAAGAGGTTCCGGGAAGCAGCAGAATAAGGACACCAACAAGAAACCAGACTTCTGACGCAGAAGCTGTCCAGTGGGAACACGTCTGAGTTTGTTTCTCCCTGCCTGGGAAGAATTAAGAAAAGATCACTGGGTGTTAAATATTATTCAAAATGGTTATGTCCTTCATTTATCATCTCTTCCTCCTCCAAGATTTCTTCTGTCAAGAAATCTTAAGCCAGAAAGACACTTAGTCCTAGAGACAGAAATTCTTTACCTTCTTTCCATTGAGGCTCTAGAGGATGTTCCTCTATCTGAGATCGGTCAGGGAGTTTACTCCCCAGTGTTACTAGTGCTGAAGCCATCCGGAAATTGGAGGCTTATTATAGATTTGCGATATCTCAACAGGTGCATCGTAAAGAAGACGTTCCACATGGAGAACATAAGATCGGTAAAATCTATCCTCCAGGAGGGAGATTTTATGGTCACCATAGATCTACCGGATGCATATCTTCATGTACCGATTCTGAAGGCTCACAGGAGAGCCTTCGCCATCAAAATCCAGGGGAAGGTAAGACACTTACAATTCAAAGTCCTTCCATCCGGAATACCTCCGCACCCTTTGTTTTCACAAAGGTAGTGTCACCATGATGGTTCGCTTCCGTTTACAGGGGATAAAGTTATCCCTTACCTGGACGATTGGTTGATTATGACTCAGACTCAGGATCTTCTGAGAGTTCAGTTGACCTATGTCCAGGACATACTTCAACAATTAGGTTGGCTTATCAACATAGAGAAATCAGACTTAATTCCTAATTCCTCCTCGTCAGGTATCCATAAGAACATAAATGCGCTTTCTAGGGCTCCTTGCCTCAGCTGCGGACGCGGTGCCATGGGCGTTATGGCACATGAGATTTCTTCAGAGAGAAGCACTAACAGTATGGAACCGAGGACTGAAGGACTTGGATGCGATGCATGTTCTATCCACTCAAACAAGACATTCTCTAATGTGGTGTAGACAAGTCAAACATGGAGTTTTATTTTCAGAACCCCAATGGATAACCATCACGACAGATGCTTCAGGAACAGGTTGGGGAGCTCATCTGACAGTCATCACGACTGCAGGATCTTAGAGTCAACAGGAATCCGCTCTGCCCTCCAACGTGAGGGAGCTTAGAGCGATTTACCTAGCTCTTCTTCATTTTTCTCCTCCTATTTTACAGAGAGCAGTCAGAATCCGGATGAACGACATGACCTGTGTGGCGTACCTAAACAGGGAGGTACCAGATCCCCTTCTCTCCTCAGGGAAGTAGAGAAGATTTTTCTGTTGGGCAGAAACCAGAATAACCAGACTCTCTGCGATTCATATCAGGGGTGTCGACAATATATTGGCGGATTGACTGAGTCGAGGCCTGACATTACCGGGGGAATGGTCTCTCTCAAGGAGAGTGTTCATTCAGTTAACCCAGAGGTGGGGGCTTCCTCAGAGAGACCTCATGGCATCAGCAAGCAATGCCAAACTGAGGAATTTCTGTTCCCTTTACAGGGCAGACAATCCCACGGTAGTGGACTCAATGACAATACCATGGACATACCAGCTGGCGTATATCTTTCCTCCCATAGCCATGATTCCCAGAGTTTGACGAAGATCAGTCTAGATCAGTCGTCAGTAATAATAATAACTCCCTTCTGGCCGAAGGGGTCATGGTTCACCCTGCTCATGAATATGAGCAGAGGGGAATTTTGGAGATTACCTCTGCATCCGGATCTAATATTCCAGGGTCAACATCTGTGCAGGAATCTTTCCAGCCTCAGCTTGACAGCTCGGAGACTGAGAGGACCGTATTGGACTCTAGTTTTTCTGAGAAGGTATAGTATACTCTTTCTCACGCTCGTAGTTGCACTACAAATAAATCTTATGCACGGATTTGGAAGATTTTCAAGATTGGTGTGCGAGCAGGAGTATTGATGGACTTAAACCTTCTACTCCACAGTCATTGGAATTTTTACAGGAAGGCTTCTATAAAGGATTAAAACCTAGTTCCATCAAGGTGCAGATAGCAGCCCTCTCTGCACACCTAAACTCACGTTTCTTTCAGATCTTGGAGGTAAAGAATTTTGTTAAGGCTAGACTAGGCCTAACCTGGTAAAGCAGGTAGACCCATGGGACTTATCCTTTGTGTTGAGACGCCTGTGTCTTCCTCCCTTTAAGCCTTGGGAGGAAGTAGACTTCAAGTTAACATTGAAAGTTTCTCTTTTACTAGCCATTACCTCTGCTAAGAGAGTTGGAGAACTTCAAGCCCTTGGCTCCGCACCTCCATACGTGATTTTTTCCCAAGACAAAGTTATCCTTAGGTTCCTTCCAGGATTCCTGCCTATGGTGGCTTCATTTGCCAACATCAACCAGCCAATAGTATTGCCTGTATTTTCTCCTACTGGATCATCTAAAGAAGACTTGGATCTTTCTTTATTGGACGTATCCAGAGCTATCAAGATCTATCTACATAGAGTAGGTGATTTTCGTAAAGACGAGAATTGCTTTATCCCTTTCGCAGGAAAGAACAAGGGGAGAAAGGCTTCAAAACCTTCAATATCCAGATGGATCTGTGACTCCATTGCCTTATGTTACTCTTCTGCTGATCTGGATCCACCAGAATTTACCAGGGCTCACTCTACTAGAGCTGTGGCCTCCACTTGGGCAGAGCGTGCCGCTGTGCCACTTGAGGACATATGCCAGGCAGCTACCTGGTCGTCTTTGACTACCTTTGTGAGATATTTCAGGCTGGATACTTCTTTATTGTCAAGAACAACCTTTGCAAGATCTGTTCTTAATGCGGACGTAATAAATAACCCGCCCATTGGGGATAATGCTTGCTAATTCCCCATATGTTGTGATGCCAATGGGACGTAAGGGAAGCTAAAATTATTATGTTAATTTGTTTTCCCTAAGACCCATTGGCATCACAAGACTCCCTCCCTGTGTTTTATGTTTCTTTATAATTAGACTGAGGTCTAGGGGGAGGTGGAGCCTATTTATACCTCATGGAGGAGGGGATTAAAATTTTATTGTTATTTTTTCATTAAATATTCCTTCGTCCCAGGGGCTCGCAGGGGCGAATTTACCCCATATGTTGTGATGCCAATGGGTCTTAGGGAAAACAAATTAACATAATAATTTTAGCTTTCTGGAAAAAAAAAAATAAAAAAAAATTGACCACTTAGCTTTATCAGGGCTCATGAGAGATTACAAGGGCTCATTATTTGTGCCAATTTTATTCAGTTGAAAATGGGGTTTATCGTTGGACAACCCCTTTATTATGTCCACCCCCCCTTCCCACGTTACCATACAGAGCGCCTGCTTACTTATGTGTCGTGCTCCCTGGTCTGTCTCTTACCCCAAGGCTCCACAGACTCTTGTTTTGCATATTTAAATTTTTGGGAACATCAGAGGAGACTCTTGATTGAGTACTTCAGTGATTACTGTGTTTTGTTGGTTGATTTGTCATTGCCCCAACTAGCCAGAATCCTGCTCCACACTGACGAGGGGCAAATACCTTGAAACGGCTGTCTCTGGATGGATGCCTGCCTTGCCAAGCCCTTGTCATGGTGCAATACTCGCACCTTTAGGCTAGGTTCACACTATGTAACTGTGCGGCTGTATTTTTTATGCGGCTGTAAATGTGCGGATGAAACTACGGCCGTGGGAAAAAATAGACATGCGGCTCAAAACATACGGTCATTTACTTTGAAGTCTCGTTCAACTAAAAATAAAAAATAAAATCTTAAGAAAGTGATGCAAACACCTCTGGATGCATCTGGGAAAGCAGGGAACACAGTTTACATGAATTGCTATTACCGGGGTTTGCGATCCTCTGCAGTATGCCAATGTCTCTCATGGTTAATCTATTAAAATAATAAAACACATTTTCGTTGTAATAAAGTGCCTTTCGTTGTTCAATAATTAAATTTAAACTAATCCATCATTTTGCAATTAAATATACTGTTAAAATAAATAGATATATAAATAAATGTATATTTATATATATATTTATTTTTTGACAGTATATTTAATTGCACAATGATGGATTCGTTAGAAATAAATTATTGACCAACGAAACTGAATTTATTTCAACGAAATTGTGTTTTATTAATTAAATATTAATTAGTACAGGAAGCTCCATAAGCCGTTAATTCATATGCCGGCAATAGAGCATTCTGTACTAATCATCACTTTACTTTAATGAAAACATCAAATGTTTCTTCTAATTATGTTATCACAATAGCATTATTAGAAGAAACATTTAGAATTATATGTGCGCTCAGCTGATTGGCTGATCGGCTGAGCGCACATATAATGAGCCGGTCCGCAGCACAGTGACTTCATTGTGCTGCGGACCAGCGAAGAGACAACATCGGGGTGAGTATAGAGCTCTCCCCACCCCCTCCCCAGCACTGCACCCCTCCCAGCAAGAAGGGGGGGGTCAGTTAACCCCTTCCTTGCTGGGAGGGGTGCAGTCTGACATCAGTCTGGCCCCCAATGGGTTAAGGGGGATGCAATACATCCTCCCTTAACCCCTTGGGGGCCAGACTGTAAGCAGCGATCTGTAAAGATGCTGCATACTGTAAGGTGCACAACACCGCTCACAATGATGGGTGTTGTGCTCCTGTTTGTGTGTTTTTTGTGTGTTTCTCCCTTTTTATTTTTCAGATATCGGTATCCTGTGGATTCCGTCGGATTCCGTGGACTACGTCGATGACCAGCGTTTTTTAATGGTTTTTTTTAAATAAAATGGTCAATGAGGGGTGTGGGGGTGTTTTTATTTGAATAAAAATTTTTTTTAACTTGTGTCTTGTCTTTATTTCTTTACTTTATAGACTTAGTAGTGGAAGCCGTCTAATAGACGGAATCCATTACTAAGTTGGGGCCTAGTGTTAGCCGGTATAAAATGGCACTAACTAACTAACACTAACCCCCTATTATTACCCCAGTACCCTATGCCACCAGGGGTACTGGGAAGAGCCGGGTGCCAGTGGTCCCGGAGCGTCAAAATTGGCGCTCCTGGATCGGGCGGCAGCAGGCTGGTAAGATTTAGGCTGGGGAGGGCCTAAAACAATGGCTCTTCCCACCCTGGTGTTACCAGGCTGCTGTCGTTTGGTTTTTAACCTGGCTGGTTATAAAAATAGGGGGGACCCTATGCGTTTTTTTTAAATAAATAAATAATTTTAAAAAAACGCATAGGGTCCCCCCTATTTTTATAACCAGCCGGGTTAAAAACCAAACGACAGCAGCCTGGTAACACCAGGGTGGGAAGAGCCATTGATTTAGGCCCTCCCCAGCCTAAATCTTACCAGCCTGCTGCCGCCCAGTCCAGGAGCGCCAATTTTGACGCTCCGGGACCACTGGCACCCGGCTCTTCCCAGTACCCCTGGTGGCATTGGGTACTGGGGTAATAATAGGGGGTTAGTGTTAGCCATTTTATACCGGCTAACACTAGGCCCCGACTTAGTAATGGATTCCGTCTATTAGACGGCTTCCACTACTAAGTCTATAAAGTAAAGAAATAAAGACAAGACACAAGTTAAAATTTTTTTTTATTCAAATAAAAACACCCCCACACCCCTCATTGACCATTTTATTAAAAAAAAACATTAAAAAAACGCTGGTCATCGACGTAGTCCACGGAATCCGACGTAATCCACAGGATACCAATATCTGAAAAACAAAAAGGGAGAAACACACAAAAAACACACAAACAGGAGCACAACACCCATCATTGTGAGCGGTGTTGTGCTCCTTACAGTATGCAGCATCTTTACAGATCGCTGCTTACAGTCTGGCCCCCAAGGGGTTAAGGGAGGATGTATTGCATCCCCCTTAACCCCTTGGGGGCCAGACTGATGTCAGACTGCACCCATCCCAGCAAGGAAGGGGTTAACTGACCCCCCCCCCCCCCTTCCTTGCTGGGAGGGGTGCAGTGCTGGGGAGGGGGTGGGGAGAGCTGTATACTCACCCCGATGTGTCCTCTTCGCTAGTCCGCAGCACAATGAAGTCACTGTGCTGCGGACCGGCTCATTATATGTGCGCTCAGCCGATCAGCCAATCAGCTGAGCGCACATATAATTCTAAATGTTTCTTCTAATAATGCTATTGTGATAACATAATTAGAAGAAACATTTGATGTTTTAATTAAAGTAAAGTGATGATTAGTACAGAAAGCTCTTTTGCCGGCATATGAATTAACGGCTTATGGAGCTTCCTGTACTAATTAATATTTAATTAATAAAACACAATTTCGTTGAAATAAATTCAGTTTCGTTGGTCAATAATTTAATTCTAACGAATCCATCATTGTGCAATTAAATATACTGTCAAAAAATAAATATATATATAAATATACATTTATTTATATATCTATTTATTTTAACAGTATATTTAATTGCAAAATGATGGATTCATTAGAATTAAATTATTGACCAACGCAAGGGACTTTATTACAAAGAAAATGTGTTTTATTAATTTAATATATTAACTATTAGAGGCATCGGCATTCGGCCTCATTGCCGGCTATTTTTGAAGTACTCCGTACGGACCGCCTGTCAATCCTCGGCCGCATGTCCAGCCGCAAACAATGGTCTTGTTCATTTTTTACGGGTCCGTTTACGATCGGGCCGTAGATTCATACATAGTGTGCACTGTGCAGCCGTATATCCTATACTTTCCAGCGTACGCATGAACCACCAAAAATACCACCGCACAATTACAGCCGCAAATACAGCCGCACAGTTACATAGTCTGAACCTGGCCTAAAGGGGTATTCCTGGTTATTTTGACATTTACCCTATGTATTTGTCTTGTAATATAATTAAAGGGAACCGATCACACCGAATATGGCCCTAATGTTAAAGGGAGCCTGTCACCCCCCGTGCCGGGGTGACAGGCTCCCGACCCCCGTTAGAGCCCCCTATACTCACCTAATCCCTTCGGGTCCCGCTTCTGGAGGTGGTCGGGTGATGAAGATCTCAGCCGCTGCAGCCCTGCGCGCCTGCTGAGAGATGAGTCCAACACCCATAGAGAATGACGGAGTGATGGACTCTCCTGTCATTCTCTATGAGCGTTGGACTCATCTCTCAGCACGCGCGCAGGGCTGCAGCGGCTGAGATCTTCATCACCCGACCACCTCCAGAAGCGGGACCCGGCGGGATTAGGTGAGTATAGGGGGCTCTAACGGGGGGGTCGGGAGCCTGTCACCCCGGCACGGGGGGTGACAGGTTCCCTTTAAGGAAACGTGCTGGTACATCACCCAGCACGCTTCCCAACCATGCCCCCGTCCCCTCCGTCCCCTCCTTGGTTATGCCGCAATCTTACATTTTTGAAGTCCCGTGCTGTATGGTAATAAGGTGTAAGTAGTCACGGTGGGTGTATGTAGTCATGGTCCTGGGCGGCTGTCAACACTGTAATCACGCCCAGAGGGGCAAGATTGAAGGAGCTGGCTCTGCCGACGTCACCCGGGGGACTGCATTCACATCAGCGGCGCTGCGACGTCTTTAGCACGCCGCGCAGGCGCAGAACTTCAGCGTCTTCTCCTGCCGTACTGCGCATGCGCTGCGTGATAAAGACGTCGCCGCGCGGCCGCCGTGGAGCGCAATCCACGGGTGACGTCAGCAGAGCCAGCTCCTTTAATCACACCCCTCTGGGCGTGATTACAGCGTTCACAGCCGCCCAGGACCATGACTACAGCCGCCCACACCATGACTACATACGCCCACTGTGACTACTTACACCGGGGACGAAGGGGAACGGGGGCATGTTTGGGAAGCATGCTGGGGGATGTATAAGCACGTTTCCTTAACATTAGGGCCATATTCGGTGTGATTGGTTCCCTTTAATATGTCTCATTGGTTTCTATTACGAATTTTGTCTCTTTCTTTCTATTTTTACATTAGTCACGTGGTTCCGTGACGTCACTGGACCGGAAGTGTAGTGACTTCCCCGACCCAGCCGGCCTCTAGCTAGTAATGTACATAGAAAGCTATCAAAGCCTTACAAACGGCCCTATCTGAGCACGGGACGTCACATGACACCCTGTTCCAGAGCGGGCCTGTCAGTAGGGAGGAGAAAGCAGACACCTCCTGTGTAATCATGCCGATCCCCCCGGCCCCCCTCCCAGTGTAATCATGCCTATTCCCCCGGCCCCCCTCCCAGTGTAATCATGCCGATCCCCCCGGCCCCCCCTTCCAGTGTAATCATGCCGATCTTCCCGGCCCCCCTCCCTGCGTAATCACTTTGATACACAGATCACTCACCCCCCGGTGTACTCCTGCTGCAGCGCTGGCCCCGGTCTCTGCATCTTTTGCAAGCAGCTGTACTCAGCTGACAGGTACTCTGTGTGCATTGTGTATGCAGGAGAGATTTGCCTGTCATTTGCCCTGACAAAACTCAGCTGACAGGCGCTCAATACGGAGCAGGCAAATCTCTCCTGCACACACACAGAGTACCTGTCAGCTGAGTACAGCTGCTTGCAAAAGATGCGGAGACCGTGGCCAGCAGGAGTATACCGGGGGGTGAGTGATCTGTGTATTAAAGTGATTACGCAGGGAGGGGAAGTCACTACACTTCCGGTCCGGTGACGTCACCATGTGGCTAATGTAAAAATAGAAAGAAAGAGACAAAATTCGTAATAGAAACAAATGAGACATATTAATTATATTACAAGACAAATACATAGGGTAGATGTCAAAATAACCTGGAATACCCCTTTAAGTTACACTTTGACACAAAAGGGACCCCCCTGTTGTTTCCCTATTTATGTTCCAATGCTCACAACCAAGTGGGACTTAAGGGGCTATCTATCAGGGTGGCGTGGAGCTCTCCCCATCATGGAGGCACCCCATGGCAACAGGCTAGGGATATCTGGCTATTCCCGTGTTTTGAGACTCGCAACTGAGGCTCCACGGACTCCACGGACTGTTTTGCATATTTAGATTTTTGGGGCATCAGTGGAGACTCTTGATTGAGTACTTCATTGGAATTTTTTCACTTGTCTCCTTGAGTTCAGTGATTGCTGTGTTTTGTTGGTTGTCTTACCCCAGAGGCCCAGGATTTGTGCCATGGGGCCCAAAAATTCTCAAACATGGCCCAAAAAGTGGCAAACATGGCTCTAACAATAGTAGATAGGGGCTCCAATTTTTTTTCCCAGCGATATCGGAACCTCTAGAAATAATGTGGCCAGCACGTTTAAAAATGTTCTGCTACAAACGAAAAACTATTTCTTTCTTTATCAGAAAACTGACAATGGAGCAGATTTTTATAGCCCCGCTGTTATGAAGGTACCTTGTTGTGTTTACCTTCAGACATGCAACTTGAGGGACAGATGTGACAGGCAGGCATGAGTAACCGCAAGAGGACAGCAGGACAGATGTCAAGAAACTTTTTTTCTTCTCTTTTTAAAAGATTGCCAAACAACCTGCGTAGTGCACATATGCTTCAGTATGCAAAGCCAAATATATCACAGCCAAGTCAACATAATGCTGCTGAATGCGTATGCCTCCAAGCCGTGAATTAGTAAAAGTGCACTTTCCTGCATAGAACTTCTCTGGAAGAGGAAAAAAAAACTATTTTTGTGTTTTACAGCAAGTACTTTGGCCCCACCATCTTCTAGTGTGTTGTGTTCTGATTCCTGAAGACATATACTGTATATTCTTTTATATTGCCTTGCGTCAACTTGAAAACACCTACATTTATGTAACTAACACAGAGCTGACAATGTAAAAAAAGCAACAAATGACGGTATACTAACTCAGCTAGGAGCTCTGGGTGATGCCATGAATTCTTATTTCTGGGCTCATCCATTATAGCAAAATACAATTAAGGTCATGTGTTTAGAACTTATGGATGTTCCTAAATAAAGACTTATATCTGCATTAGGAAGTGGAGCAACCTAATGGATTTAGCTTCCAACAGGATAACTGCTCTACAGTGCCACCTGCTGGCGGTAGCATCTCATGCACACAATGACCTACCTAGGGAAATAACTCTAACCTGCTGATATATCTCTATAACTTTCTTATATAGTAGGAGGAAGGAGTGTTGCTGTCCGAGTTGAAAGGTCGGGGTGTTGCTGGTGAGCTCTCAGCTGCTGTAGAGGTGTGGGGCACCGGGTAGCACAACCAGGCGGCGGTCTGCAGCACGTGCGGTCCAGTGAGTCTATGTCGCTCTATTCTGACCTTTTTAATGCTTTTATTTTTGGTCTATGGGGATATTTGGGGGCTCATTTCTCGTGCCATGATCTGTAGTTTTTATCGGTAGCTTACATATATGTGACTTTGTACACTTTTTATTAAATTTTTTCTGGGGTGTAATAAAAAATTTCCAATTTTGCTCTTTGGCAGTCTTTTGCACTAACAACATTTACCGTGCAAGGTCAGGAATGTGATAATTTTATAGTTCAGGTGATTCCACGTACAGAGTGAAGAAACCCCCTCCCCTCTGACGCAGCTCCATTAGAATCAATGGAGCCGCGTCACAGAGGGGAGATCGTCACATTAGGGCCAGTGGGTCCGCCCCCCATTGCTTCTTGCCAGGCTGATGCTCGGTAATAGACCGCCGCCATACGTGGGAACCAGGTGGCGGTTCGAAAAAAGGACCATGGCACCGGCATCCCCATGTCAGCGCTGGTCTGTTCATGTAAAAACACCATCTCTACTAGTGTAGAGCGAGCATGCTTGGTTTAGCATAGTGCTCGGTCATGGTGTTTGAGTAAAGGTTTTCATACACCTTTTGTTGGGGTAATATGCACAAAGCCCAGGTGGCTTCAAGGTGAAAGTCCTAGCTAATTATTTAGGACCTACAGCTACACTGACGATATCACATGAGGCGCTGTCCTCCGCATGTTTTCGTCTCTTTTCCTGCTCTGTACAGTTTGTCCCATCAAATTGTCTGTATCAGCAACAAAGAAAACTAGAAGGAATCAAAAGGACTTTCATTCTCGTTAAATCATTAATATCAGATATGACATCATCCAATACTTCTACAGAAAAGATCTCAGGCCTTGCCCTAATATGCACAACTCTTTATTACCTGTTCCAGTCTGCCAATGATGCAATTACTTCCTGCAATAGAGTAAATCCATTCCAACAAGTGCAGCGGAACACCTGAGATGAAAGAGACCCGAGGTCACAGGATGTATATCTATCCAGGAAACTATTTGCTAATACAAATGCCAGTAATGGGGATGGCGGGCTGAAGCCGTCCCTAATAACAGAAAAAAATAAAAAATTCTGAATGACATGAGCTGTATAACATTATAAAAGAGTCTGTTTTTCCCGGAAAAATAGTGCCACATGTGTCTGCAGGGGGTCATAGCATCCCCTGCAACGTAGAGAACTTCTGAACGCCATGACTAGTCTAAACTTGCTAAGGAGTAATATAAAGTGTATGGACACCTTTAAAGGGAATCTGTCAGCTGCGATTCAAGTTCCTAACTGATGACACTGGAGACAAAGGAGACAAATGGTAACATAGCAATTTTTTTTTCTATAGTCCAAAGAGTAAAAGAGGATTTCCCAAGCTCCCGAAGTGCACCAAGCTGTAACACCTCCTTAGGGTATGTGCACACTACGGAATTCGCACGTAGAACTTTAAGTGGATTCTGCTGCGCCGATCTCATAGGCTTCATTCTATACTAAAGCTGATTCTGCCTTTCGCCCAAAGAATTAGCAAGCGGGGGCATGCAGCGGCATCTACTTTAAGTTCTACACACGGATTCTGTAGTGTGCTCATACCCTTACTCCTCTTATCATCCTTGAGCTTACTTAGACACAACTGGCAGGTGTGGGGGCGTAAGCCTCTTTGACTGAACTCTCACATTAGAAAACGCCTTAGGACTGCTATTCCAAGTGGTATCACAGACTGTGTGAACTGCTGCTAGTTATCTTACACAACAGGTGGTGCTCTTTCATCAACGCAAAGTCCTTGTGGTGGAATTCCATCCAAGAATGGTAAAAGATGAAGAGGCACTCACCACTCGTGATCTTCAATCAGCAGAGAGTTTATTCAAACATAATCAGTTAACGAGGATGCAGTTGAGTGAATGGGCGATAACTGTTTTGCACGTTATTGATGCATGCTTCCTCTAGGCTGTCGCCCATTCACTTGCCCACATCCTTTTTACCTGATTATGTTTTAATAAACTCTCTTCTGATTAAAGATCACGAGTGGTGAGTGCCTCATCTGTTACCATTCTTGGATAAGATAATAAAATCTCTCCACATTCTGGAAGCACAGACAGATATATAAAAGATACCATGTGTCTCCTTGACGTAATAGCTAACAGTGTCAACATACTGTAACAATCAATCAATAAAAAAAAAAACTGTTCTGAACATATCAGGGTATCAGAGTGGTCTCTACTTTCTGGTCCCAATCTTGACCAAAAATGCCCAGCCAATCGATCACTAGTGAGATGGGTCATTCCTGTGGCCAGAAATTGTCTGTGTGTATTGATGGGGATTGGGCCAGGAAGTTGAGCCAAGGTCCATGGCATGGTCCAAAACAACGCAGCTGAGGATTAGTGAGATGGGTACTGATTTTTTTAAAAAAATAATTTTAATCCAGTCTCCCTGGCCCTAGCATTGCCGTTTGAGACTTTATTAAGTTAAAAACTTTCACAATTCCCATCCACTGTATATCATTTAACACTGTGGGACTTCAAGAATATTCCTTGTCAGAAGGACATGTTTTTATTAGTATGTTTTTGTGGAGACGGGGGTGGATTATCGCCTACTTAAGTACATGTCACGGTTAATATGTCACGGCGGTGTACTCACACATACTTTGAATATGTCAGATTTCTTCATACAAGACCTTTACTCCTCCACCTGCACATTACAGCTGTAATAAACCTCTTATCAGCTGACTAATGTTAAGGTAAACCTATAAGTTCATTTGATAAGATGATATAATGCTTCACATAAAAACTCTTGTCAACAATCTGGTTTCGTTCACACAAATAAAGTCATCATTTACGGCAATCGTATCTCGCCATTGTCTGTGTTACCTCATCCATTCAGTTTAGTGGGATTTCTGGTTATGTATTTCTGCAGGTGTACAAGAGGAAAACAGCTTCTGACCTCTAGCAAGGTGACGTATGATAAGAACGTCTACACTCAGATTACAGATATGGGAATGGTTATGGAGAAACGGTACTTGGCATCATAGCACTGATGATATAAAGTACAAACTTTTTAAAACTGAGAGCCATTTTCTCAGACTCACAGCTGTAGCGTTATATGCCTTTTTTGTCCTGTACTGTTGTAGACACAGAGGGGCATTGTTGGACCTGTAACTTTTTGCTGCAAAAAATTGAACCTCAGGTGAACCTTTTCAGATGACCCTGCTAAAAAACATTGACCACATGGCAAAAACGAGACAAAGTAAATATCACATAACCTCAAAGTAGCCTATAATGGCTTGCAAGTAGAGATGTACGTAACTCAAGCATGCTTGAGTCCGTCCGAACTTGTGGGATGCAACCCTAGGGTTGCATCCAACTTCTTCAGCTATCCATAATAAAATGCAGAGACTTCTGCGTTCGGACGGATTTGTTCATGCTTGAGTTGTGCTCATCTCTACTTGCAAGCATTTCTTCCAGGAGGCAGTATATGGGTGATGGCAGAGCCACTATAAAATGCTATGCGCATAGCGTCAGCAGCCATTTTAGAGATTGAAGGTGATAGGAGTGGATCGCACTGAGCGATGACGACAGTAAACCACATAGAATAGGACCACACAAACACAATAACTGTAGTTAAGGCATCACCAAAGAGAATGTTCTATATCTGCTCTGTCAGTGCAAAATCTGTTTCATTACAAGTTGTGTGCAATAGTTTTTTTGTGGTACACTGTGGTACACGTGCAAAAGCAGCGCATAGGAGTTTACTTCATTTTCCCCCCTAAATGGATATTTTTTACAGCTTGTATAAAAGTATTGCTTTTTCACTTTTCTGATACATAACCTAATGCTATGGCAAACAACAATAATTTTGGGACCACTTGGAAAAGGCTATTGCTTCTGCTGATACTTCTGAATGCATATAAAAATCAGTAGGCATCCACCAATAAGAGATAATTTTTTAAAATTTTTTTTTTAACCCAAAAAAACTTAAATAATCCACTAGTAAAGTGCGTATTTTAAAACACTGTATTTTTTTTTTTTTTTTTTTTTTTTTACCACCAAATACCATCCATTTACCCACAACCTTTTATGTTGCTGTGTCAAAGCAATTGAATTTTTTATTGCCTACCTGGTGGTAAGGTGGTCCACTTGTCTCCCTACTTGTCTCCCAGCATGGCATTAATTCCCCATTCCGATCCCTCTAAAGGACCATGTGACCTTGTCTTTGTCTTTCTTCCATGTACAGCAGAGCGCATTTGGTTACACTGGAAGTCACTGTCCTTTCTGGTGATTTTCAATCAAGTATAATAGCAGCAATACTATTGGTAATGAGTTAATGGAGACAGTTCAACCTGCACTACCAGAGCTTAAGCACCCTATGGAGTAGATGAAGAAGCAAACGCTGCCAATAGACAGTGTGACTACTGGAAGATCGTGGTGCACAAACAGCAATAGCAATGTGAAATAACCGGATAAGGAAAAAAGAGTCCAGCACTCACCGATCAAAAAAAATGCTGGTGGATTTACTGCAAAGATTGAAGGCTGTGGCTAGGAAGGGGGAAGATGGTGTGCAGGTGCGTTCCCAGAGCGAAACAATTGTTGCTCTGGAAATGCCCCTGCACAACATCTTCCCCCTTCCTATTCACAGCCTTCTGGGTCTCCAATAAACCTGCCTGCATTTTCTTTGATCGGAGAGTGCTGGACTCTTTTTTCCTTATCCGGTCAATACTAAAGCACTAGTGATGCCTACTTTAGTAGTAGTAGTAGTGGTGCACTATGTGTAGTTAGTATTATATTGCTTCTGAATATACCTGATACATGGAAGTTTCTGCATTTGATTACGGGTAGCTGAAAAAGTTGGATGCAACCCTAGGGCTGTATCCAACTTCTTCAGCCATTGGTAATTAAATACTGAGACTTCTAAGTTTGGTCATCTGAGCGAAGAAGTTTCTACTCTCCATGAATTTAATCTTAATATTCAGTAAAATCAATTAATAAATCGGTGTATGGCTCTCTTTCCTACAAGCATGGCATGTCCTAATACCCCATGAAGTTACCCTCTTCCCCCAGGCCTCCAGTTGTCCTCAATGCAGAGGTGACAGCTCTAAACCTCCTCCCGGCATCGGTAAATATATTTTCTTACTTGTTGAATCTATTTTTTATATTATTTCTATACCATGTACTTGGCTCCTCTATAGTGCTCTGCTGGTTGTTATACAGCGTATACTATAGAAACTGCTTCTAAGGGAGAATACCTCTGTAATATGGCACAATGCCAATCTCATACTGAGACATATGGAGGTATAGTAAGGGCCCACGCATTTCTATTATGACTTCATATAACGGTATACATAAGGCCTAAGTGGTGAATGTGAGGTTCCTTATGTCTGACTTTGGAATTATCGACAATTATATATTTTTTTTATTGTTAACAAATGCCCTAAATGGTCTATTCAGCCGCATCAGCCCACGTTTCAGCGCTTTGTTTCTTAAATTAATACATTTTATTTGGGCAAAGGTAAGTTAAAAGACTCGCATACACA
This sequence comes from Dendropsophus ebraccatus, assembly GCF_027789765.1. Classification (NCBI taxonomy): domain Eukaryota; kingdom Metazoa; phylum Chordata; class Amphibia; order Anura; family Hylidae; genus Dendropsophus; species Dendropsophus ebraccatus. The sequence continues at coordinate 114,905,680 of NC_091459.1, read as the reverse complement.
GTACACAGGACACCTTTCTAATTGGTATCTCTAATTTTCCACTCAATTCATGCTCCAGTCTGTCACCGGGAGATAATTCTATGGCTTGCCAATCTCCAGCCAAATATTTAGCAGCCCTGTATTCATTTGACCATTTGCAGCTGACTGCAATAAGAAACCTAATGTACTTTCCATTCACATCCATGTACTTTCCATTACACCTGTTCCTTTGTTAATTTTCTCCTCCGCTCTTCCTCCCCACCTATCTGCCAGCTCAATCTACAGCGGCTCAGACCTTTCCACAGCCTTCCAATATATCCTCTCTCGTTTTCTATTTAATCTTGCCTTCCTATTGTAGCTTCTAAATCATTTCGATACCAATGTTGACTTTATAAATTTGGATTTCAAAAAATGTAAAAAAAATTAACAATTTCTACTACATTACTAAAGTGAAAGAAGTTGGGAAAATTAATAAAAATATTAATAGTAATAAATAAAATTGAAAAATCATAGACAGAAATAATAATTTCTTCTTTTTTTTATTTTTTATTTTAGGATATATATATATATATATATATATTTATCCCAGGCAGGTTTACATTCATTTATTGTAGATTTACTGTTCCTACCACATCTGCTGGAAGCTTGTTGCAAGCATCTACTACTCTTTTAGTAATAATGCTTTGGATCTTTCCCCCAACTAACCTCAGATTGTTCTTCAGTTCTTTTCTAAAAACGTTCACCTCCAGAACCTGAACTATACCATGGTTGGACAACACTCAACTGAAGGCATAGCTCTAATCGAAAGTACCCCATTGACTCTACCATTACCCCCACCGCTTCAAACCAATACCCCCGAATGTCATATCATTGCTCTATAAAACTGGGCCTTTTCTACCAGGCTTGATAAGATTTGTTCATGAAGCTAAACAACCCCAAATCTTTATGATATCCACCAGCCCCTTTTCCATTTCCCTCCACTCTTCTCTCTTTTCTCACTTTTCTCACTTTCTTTTCCTTTGCTTTCTTCAGTCTCCTACTCTCTTTTTCCTTATGAGTATATTAAAGGGGTTATCCAGCATTACAAAAACATGGCCACTTTTGCCCTACTCTTGTCTCCAGTTCAGGTGTGGTTTGCAACTAAGCTCCATTTACTTCAATGGAGTGAACATGTTTTTGTAACGCTGAATAACCCCTTTAACCCCTATACGACCCAGGACGTAGAGTTACGTCATGGAAGTCTTTCACCAGACGACCCTGGACGTAACTGTACGTCCTGGGTGGTTCTCCTGCTATGGCATAGCAATCATCAGTGTAGAAATCAAACTAGTGTATGTAAAAGTCCCCCAAAGGGACTTCAAATGTGTAAAAAAAATAAGTTCAAAACACTATTACACTACCCCAAAACCCCTCCCCCAATAAAAGTTGAAATAACCCCCCCATCCCATTATATAAATAAAACATATAAAAATAAATAAATAGATAAACATATAATATACCATAGCGTGCGTAATTGTCCAATCTACTAAAATATAACAAGCGTCATTGCGAACGGAGAACGGCGTACACGAAAAGAGGGGAAAAAGTGTGTGGATTACCGATTTTATGTTACATTATATATATATATAAAAAAAAAAATCAATAAAAAGTGATCAAAACGTCCGATCTTCACAAATATGGTATTAATAAAAACTAGAGATCATGGCGGAAAAAATGACACCCCATACAGCCTCATAGGTAAAAAAATAAAACTGTTATAAGCGTCACAATAGGCCCATTTTATTAATATTTAATTGCCAAAAAAAAGGATTTCATAACAAAAAAAAAAAAAAAAAAAATTACATTAGAGAATCTGTGTAACCTGCATGTGGTTGTGTTCGGGCTGACCTATAGAATAATAGTATCATGTCGCTGTTACCATATAGTGTATTACGTAGACACAGGAACCCCCCAAACTTTACCATATTGCATTCTTTTTTACGATTTCACCAATTTATATCTTCAGACATAATATATTTGGAATTCCATCATACATGTTATGGTAAAATGAAAGACGCCATTACAAAGTACAACTATTCCTGTAACAAACAAGCACTTACATGGCTTGTAGATAGAAAACTGAGAGTGCTAGAGCTCTTAGAAGGGGAGGAGGGAAAAACGGAAACACTAAGATCAAAATTTGCGTGGTCCACTGGGTCATTTTGGGCCTGGTCCTCAAAGGGTTAAGATATATAGATTTCAAGAGTCACTTTTTTCTCATATAAATGAAATGACTGTTTTCAGTACAGGCTGGATTCTTACCATAATTGTGCGGTGCCATTATTGTTCTGTATTTAGTTTGATTATTTTTATTTATTTTTTATTTTTTGCAGAATGGAACCACTTGGGTCCAGTATTCTTTTATATATATATATATATATATATATATATATATATATATACATACATACAGTATATGACCCATGTGAGGACAGTTGGGAGGCCACCATACACATATTTAACCAATGCTGCAAAATTCTGGGGGGTGGGGTTTGACCTTTTTAAATAAGATAATACAACGCTGACAAGCCATCAAGCATCATGGTGTCTTCACATCTCTTACAACAGCTAGGCAATAGCTGGGTGTATCTGCACACCATTGACAAGGAACCCATTATACTACCATTATTCTGCTGTTTCATGGGCCCAGTGCACTGACATAGGCTGTATCCATGTTTTCCAGGACTCTCTCAGGCTGCATCTAACTTCTTCAGCCATAAATCAATTGCAGAGTGTTCGGGTTCGGACTGACCTAAGCTTGCTGGAGGTTCGCTCATCTCTAGTGCCTACTATTCAGACCTTCCACATCTACAGGCCTAACTTTACAGGCTACTTTAACCAGCTTTCCACTATAGCTATGATCTCAAACAAAGCTCAGTAAACTGGTGTACCTACAGCCCCCCCAGCTCCCCTGGTTTTTAATACTACACTGTTTTACCCCCTATGTACTGGGCTGATTACATTCCAAATTCATAGTAGACTTCTTTGTTTTACTACTTTTGTGCAATGTAGCTATATGGTGCCTTATTTTTTGTAGGACTTGTAGTTTTTCTTTTATACCATTTTGGGTAGTACTGTGGTGTCCCAACATGGGTGTTACTGGTTTAACACCCCTCGCAAAAGCCTGTACTCTAACTAAAAGTGGTTATGAAGTTGCTCTTCTGCTCCAAAAGCTCTTAACGCAGATTGTGTCTAGTCAAGTCAGAAGTCTATTGTCAGCTACTGTATTAAGTATTCCCGAAGTAAAGAAGATTTTATTTATGGTAACAGGACTCAGTGATTATCGTTCTGGCACCTACACAGTAGCTACACCATCCTTGGGTCATCTCCCCTTTCTGTGAGTGGCGGTACCAATAGTCCGGGTGGGTCACAACTCCACTCCGGACCACCATGATAAGTACCCAAGGGAGAGGGTCACAGCCCGGCAGGTCACCGACCACAGGGGAAAGAGTATAGCCAGCCACCTTCAAATAAAAGCAGGTGTGCCCCACACCTGTGTGCCCAACTGGCACTGGCGTCACCACAACCTACCATCTGGCTGAGCTATATTCCGACCAACAACTACAGTAGTGGCGTCACACAACACCATCTGGCAAGTGACCGGTCGTCTATCACTAGCGGGCACCACAGGATATTTCACTTATTATTATTATTATTATTATTATTATTATTATTATCTTTTAAACATGTCCTGTCCAGGTACTTTGTCTTTGCACCTTTCCAGTCTGTCCCAAGCTGTAATAGTAGACGAGACCTGTGAATAAGGGTGGCGCTCACCAACCTCTTAGGCCCCCTTCACACGTCCGGAAAAACCATCCGGATTTCCTATCAGGAAATCCGGACGGATTTCCGGACCCATACACTTTAATTAGTCACGGACACCCTTCCGGATTTTTCCGGAAGGGTGTCCGTTCCGGAAAATATATCCGGAAAAAATAGGACATGTCCTATTTTTATCCGGAATTCCGGCCCGGACTCACGAAAGTGCCCGTGATTCCGGATAAGTGAGAGCCGGCCAGCCGGCCCCCGCAACCACTGGCACCCCTACCTCCCCACCGCACAGGCAGCGGCAGCACAGGCCTCCCTCCCGGCGCCACGACCCCCGCCCCGGACAGCTTCCACCAACTCCGCCCCCTCCCGACCGGACAGCTTCCAACCCCCGCACCCCCCCCCCCCGGACCGGACAGCATGCACCTAACCCCCTCCCGCCCCCCCTTCCCCGGACAGCATCCACCCAACAAACCCCCCCTCGGACCGCAGCCGCCGGATGACCCGGCCGCGTAAGCACAACGCCAGCGCACTTCCCCCCCCCCCCCGGAACTCACCACTCTTCGTCGCTGCACCCCCGGACCGGACAGCTGCCGCCCGATCATCCAGCTCACCACTCTTCTCTGCACCTCCGCCGGCCCGCACGGGACTCACCACCAGCCGCCGCCGACAGGTGAGATACAACATCCCCCCCTGAACTAAAACTCCCATCATGCAGGCCATGATGGGAGTTGTACTTCTGCTGCCTGTGGCCATCCAGGTTGCAGAAGTACAACTCTCATCATGCATCTGCTGGCAGGCCATGATGGGAGTTGTACTTCTGCAGCCTGTGGCCATCCAGGTTGCAGAAGTACAACTCTCATCATGGCTCTGCTGGCAGGCCATGATGGGAGTTGTACTTCTGCAGCCTGTGGCCATCCAGGTTGCAGAAGTACAACTCTCATCATGCCTCTGCTGGCAGGCCATGGTGGGAGTTGTACTTCTGCAGCCTGTGGCCATCCAGGTTGCAGAAGTACAACTCTCATCATGCCTCTGCTGACAGGCCATGATGGGAGTTTTACTTCTGCTGCCTGTGGCCATCCAGGTTGCAGAAGTACAACTCCCATCATCCCTTATGTTGGCATACTAGACCATATTAAGAACTATTTTTTTTTCTCATCAGGAAATCCTGAAGGTTTTTCCTGATGGTTTCCTGATGGTAAAAACGGATTACTGTCAGGAAATCCTGATACTATCCTGATGACATTTGAGGTCTCCTGATCAGGATTTCCTGACAGTAAAAACTGACACGGACGTGTGAATGGGGCCTTAGATCTTTCTTATGTATTGTAACATTATACCTTATATACATGGTAATATTAGATCCAATATAAAACTTAAGCTAGTGCTTTGCTGCATAAGCTTCTCATATATATATACTGTATATATATATATATATATATATATATATATATATATATTTATATTTATTTATTTATTTCCTCTGGCTGCAACACATAATTCATAGACATTTGCTGATTTGCTGTGTGCCCTCTTGGCATTAACCTCATTGGGGAGATGCTTTGTTTCTTGATGAGATGGTTGTAGAAAAAGCGCTAAAATCCCTTGACATCTCGTAATTGTCAGTAAGAGAGGCCGGACGAAGACGAAGTTGGAGGGAGGCCGGCATGACAGGGAAACTGTCGGGAAGGGGTTAATGGAATAAGGGGGCAGGAGTAAGGAAGAGGGAGGGGGAGTGGGGGTGGTTGAGCAGGGGAGGGGGTATAAAACCCCTCCTCTGTCCAACACGTGCAGCCACGGTGGAGCAGGCGGCAAAGAGTGAGGAGTCAGGCACGACCATCTGCTTACCATGTCCCTGACGGTGGAAGATCTGCTGCGGCGGCTGAGAGAAGTGGCGGCGACAGTAGAGGACCGGGCCTGGCTGGACAGCCAGGTTCACTCCATCTTAGAGGTCCCGGCTGCGGCTCCTGCTTCGGGCCTCTCCCCCAGGTCGGACGGCCCTGGCATGTCGGGGGAGGCCTCCCCAGATTCGGCGGGCACGTCGGCGGAGCTGTTCCCTGAGGTAGAGTCGCCACCCCCGCCCCCACAGCGACAGCGCAGCTCCCGGCGTGCTCGGCCCCCTGTCCGGCTAAGTCCTGGCTCCCCTCCTCGGGCTCGGCGACGGCGCAGGAGCCCCTCCGGGGACCCTCCAGGCCGGGTTCCCCCTCCTACATCCTCGGGCCGGGGGTCCCGGGCTGAGGGGAATCCGCCAGCGCGGTCGGGCCCAGCGGACCGGGGGAGGAGGAGGTCCGGGGCCCCGGCCCCCCTCCCTGCGGCCAGTCGGCAGTTGATTCCGGTGTCGGCCGGCTCCCCCGGCGATGTTCCGGTCGGGGTGCCGGGCAGTTTCCCTAGTCGGCAGCAGAGGTCACGTGGGGCTTCGCGCCGGTCGCAGCCGGCGGCCGGGCGCAGGAGCAGTGACGTCATCAGCGGCGGCCGTCCCAGCACTCCTCTGCGGTCTGCGGTTTCCCGGCCTTCCAGCGGTGCCTCAGCGGGGGGGGGGCCTGCGGGCACCTGCCTCTGCCTCCCTTGGCGATCCTGCCTTCAGTGAGATTCCGGTGCCCAGTCGGGGCTTGTTGGTCAGTCCGGGCCCTGCTTCCGTGGCGGTCCCTCAGCGTCTGGATCTGGACCCTCCGGCTGTCGGGCCCACAGCTCCCGGGCAGCCTGGTGAGTTGTTCTCTGTTTTGTCTTCTGTGTCTGGGCTCAGTGGGGTGGCCAGGGGGGTTGGTGGTGAAGGGGGTTTTAGTGGTCAGATTGGGGGTGTTGGGGGGCACGGTGTAGGCCCGGGGGCAGGCTGGCAGGAGTTCTTGGAGGGTTTGCGGCAGTTGGTGGCGGGGGGGGTCAGCTGGTGTGGGGACGGCTCCGTCCCCGGTGGCGGCCTGGGTTGGCGCGGCGCCCGCAGCGCCTGGGGCGGCGGGGGTTGGAGCTAGTAGAGTAGCGGCTGCGGTGCAGACGGAGAAGGATAAAGAGGTGGACTGGGTGAGGCTGGATGATAGGGCGCGAGGGGAGGTTTATGTCTGCTTTGAGGGGCCTTTGGGGGCGCATTTAAAGCAGGAGATTCGGGAACGGATATGGCGGGACGAGTATGTGGAGATTTTCTCCCTGCTCCCGCTTGACAAATTTAACTTGGATAAAGGGAAGCGATTCGAGCTTAAAAAGGAGGAGGAAGAGAAGCGCCGGTGGCGGCTCATCCCGCAAACGTTTGCAAATTGGCTGCAGGCGTTTGCCATTTTGGCCAGTGTCATAGGCGAAAAGGCGCCCGAAAATTGCTCGGGCCTTTTTTGTTACATGGATTCTATCGGGGAGGCATACCGGGTCTATGGCGGACAGTCGTGGCTCCGGTATGATGAGCAGTTTCGGCAACGGAAGGCGGTTCGTCCCACCATAAAGTGGGATCAGAAGGACATTGGGCTGTGGCTGCGGGTCATGGGGCCAGCCAGGCTTGGCCAGTCCTTTCCAGGTGGGGCCGGGTCTTCCAGCCAGTCATTTTCCGCAGGGCAAGGCTCTCACGGGGGGGGGGGCAAGGCCGGGTTGTGTTGGCAGTTCAATGACGGCCAATGTAAATACGGGACGGCCTGCAAGTTCAAGCACGCGTGCGGGTCTTGCGGGGGCACCTCTCATGGAACGGCTCGGTGCTACAGGAAGGGTAAGAGTCGGGGAGCCGGTGGTTTTGGCTCGGGGGGAGACGCCGGTGAGGGTGGGCGCGATGCAGTGTCGGACTGGAGTGCCTTGGCCCACCAGGGGAAATCATTCTTGGGGCCCACCCTTCTGCCACCGCACTTATCTATGGTAACATTAATAAGGGTCCATTAACACGGCGTGATATGGGGCAGCATAGGGCTGCAAATGATTGCTAATCAGCAGGGCAGGTGATGTGCAGCCGACAGCAATGATCTTAGCCGCACAAAAGATCAAATCAGTCGACTATGGGACATTTGCTTGCATGTCAGCAGATCTCTGGCACTTTTACATGGGCCGATCATCGGCTGAATAGACTTCCTAGGAGCACTTGTTACCGATTATTGGCCGGTGTAATTGGGCTATAAGACAATTTTTTTTGCATGATAGCGCTGTATACTTAGATACAAGTCATACAGCTACCAATAACACCAGTATACAAAGAGCAAATATCCCCACACATATTACCGCTATATAGTAACTGACCAAATCCTGTCTATCAAGACCGATATTACCAATAAACCAGTATACAGGAGGGAAATAGTATCACCATACATATTACCGCTATACTGTTACTGACCAAATCCTGTATACTGAGACCAATATTACCAGTATACAAGGGGGAAATATTACCGCAACACCACAACCATCACCACCATATTGTTACTGACCAAATCTGGTATACTAAGACCAATGAACACCACACCAGATTACAAGTAACAAATAATACCCCGACATACTGACTAACACCACCACATACTGACTAACACCACCAAATACTGACTAACACCACCGCTGCTACTGAATAAAATCCTCTGAACAAAAGATCAATATCCCCTCATACAGTCATATAGAGGTAGCCCCAGCTCTACACTATATACGTTACAGTGCACATAGATTTAGTGACTCACAGGGGGCGTCTTCTCTGATCGGAGTTCTTCCCTTTTCATCTTCTTCTCCATCTGCCCTGGGCCCTTATGAGAACTTCTCCGAGCCACGAATCCACAGAATCTGCCAGAGAAATATATTAGGCTCCTCACTCTGGCACCATCCTCATCTCTCTACACACTGCACATCTGTACTGGCCCCTTTACACCTTCTCTCAGTGATTAGCCCTGACTATTTGTAGCGCGTGTGTGTGTGTGTGTGTGTGTGTATGTATGTGTATATATATATATATATATATATATATATATATATATATATATATATAGTGTACACACCTTGTAGATGGCCCCTTGTTCAGTTCTCCATATAGATGGCCCCTTGTCTCCATATAGATGGCCCTGTGTGCCTCTACTATAGTAGAGATCCCCCTCTGTGTAATCCCCTTACAGTAGATGACAACCTCTGTGCATTCCCTATATCAGGGGTAGGGAACTTCTCCAGCTGTTGCAAAACTACAACTCCCATCATGCCTGGACAGCCACAGCTAAAGCTGTAGTTTTGCAACAGCTGAAGAGCCAAGGTTCCCTATTCCTGCCCTATAGTATATGGCCCCCTCTGTGTAGTCCCCTTATAGATGACCCCTCTGTGTAGTCCACTAAAGTAGATGCCCCTCTCTGTGCATGCCCTATTGTATACACACCGCACCCAGTATAGTTACCCTTATACATTGTTGTCCCCCTCTGTGTAGTGCCCTTTATAGATGCCTCCTCAGTGTTGTCCTCCTTATAAATTTCCCCCAACCAGTGTCCCTTATAGATGGCTCCCTGTGTTATCCCCCTTATAAATGGCCCGCTTGTGTTATCCATCCCCCCATATAGATAGCCCCCTTATGTTGGCCATCCCTACCCCCCATATAGCTCCTTATGTTGTCTATTCCCCCGTATAGCCCCCTTAGGTTGTCCTTGCCCCATATAGCCCCTTATGTTGTCCTTTCCTGTATACAGCCCCCCTTATATTGTCCTTTCCTGTATATAGCCCCTTATGTTTTCCTTCCCCTGTATATAGCCACCTTATGTTGTCCTTCCCCTGTATATACCCCCCTTATGTTGTCCTTCCCCTGTATACAGCCCCCCTTATGTTGTCCTCCCCCTGTATATAGCCCCCCTTCTGTTGTCCTCCCCCTGTATACAGACCCCCTTCTGTTGTCCTCCCCTGTATACAGCCCCCTTCTGTTGTCCTCCCCCTGTATACAGACCCCCTTCTGTTGTCCTCCCCCTGTATACAGACCCCCTTCTGTTGTCCTCCCCCTGTATATAGCCCCCCTTATGTTGTCCTCCCCCTGTATACAGCCCCCCCTTATATTGTCCTCCCCCTGTATACAGACCCCCTTATGTTGTCCTCCCCCTGTATATAGCCCCCCTTATGTTGTCCTCCCCCTGTATATAGCCCCCCTTCTGTTGTCCTCCCCCTGTATACAGACCCCCTTCTGTTGTCCTCCCCCGTATATAGCCCCCCTTATGTTGTCCTCCCCCTGTATACAGCCCCCCTTATGTTGTCCTCCCCTGTATACAGCCCCCCTTATGTTGTCCTCCCCTGTATACAGCCCCCCTTATGTTGTCCTCCCCTGTATACAGCCCCCCTTATGTTGTCCTCCACCCTGTATACAGCCCCCCCTTATCTTTTCCTTCCCCTGTATATACCCCCTTATGTTGTCCTCCCCTGTATACAGCCCCCCTTATGTTGTCCTCCCCCTGTATATAGCCCCCCTATGTTGTCCTCCCCCTGTATACAGCCCCCCTTATGTTGTCCTCCCCTGTATACAGCCCCCCTTATGTTGTCCTCCACCCTGTATACAGCCCCCCTTATGTTGTCCTCCCCTGTATACAGCCCCCCTTATGTTGTCCTCCACCCTGTATACAGTCCCCCTTATGTTGTCCTCCCCCTGTATATAGCCCCCCTTATGTTGTCCTCCCCCTGTATATAGCCCCCCTATGTTGTCCTCCCCCTGTATACAGCCCCCCTTATGTTTTCCTCCCCTGTATACAGCCCCCCTTATGTTGTCCTCCACCCTGTATACAGCCCCCCTTATGTTGTCCTCCCCCTGTATACAGCCCCCTTATGTTATCCTCCCCCTGTATACAGCCCCCCTTATGTTGTCCTCCCCCTGTATATAGCCCCCCTTATGTTGTCCTCCCCCTGTATATAGCCCCCCTTCTGTTGTCCTCCCCCTGTATACAGACCCCCTTCTGTTGTCCTCCCCCGTATATAGCCCCCCTTATGTTGTCCTCCCCCTGTATACAGCCCCCCTTATGTTGTCCTCCCCTGTATACAGCCCCCCTTATGTTGTCCTCCCCTGTATACAGCCCCCCTTATGTTGTCCTCCACCCTGTATACAGCCCCCCCTTATCTTTTCCTTCCCCTGTATATACCCCCTTATGTTGTCCTCCCCTGTATACAGCCCCCCTTATGTTGTCCTCCCCCTGTATACAGCCCCCCTTATGTTGTCCTCCCCTGTATACAGCCCCCCTTATGTTGTCCTCCACCCTGTATACAGCCCCCCTTATGTTGTCCTCCCCTGTATACAGCCCCCCTTATGTTGTCCTCCACCCTGTATACAGTCCCCCTTATGTTGTCCTCCCCCTGTATATAGCCCCCCTTATGTTGTCCTCCCCCTGTATATAGCCCCCCTTATGTTGTCCTCCCCCTGTATACAGCCCCCCTTATGTTGTCCTCCCCTGTATATAGCCCCCCTTCTGTTGTCCTCCCCCTGTATATAGCCCCCCTTATGTTGTCCTCCCCCTGTATACAGCCCCTTATGTTGTCCTCCCCCTGTATACAGCCCCCCTTATGTTGTCCTCCCCCTGTATACAGCCCCCCTTATGTTGTCCTCCCCCTGTATACAGCCCCCCTTATGTTGTCCTCCCCCTGTATATAGCCCCCCTTATGTTGTCCTCCCCCTGTATATAGCCCCCCTTATGTTGTCCTCCCCCTGTATACAGCCCCTTATGTTGTCCTCCCCCTGTATATACCCCCCCTATGTTGTCCTCCCCCTGTATATAGCCCCCCTTATGTTGTCCTCCCCTGTATATAGCCCCCTTATGTTGTCCCCCCTTATGTTGTCCTCCCCTGTATATAGCCCCCCTTATGTTGTCCTCCCCTGTATATAGCCCCCCTTCTGTTGTCCTCCCCCTGTATATAGCCCCTTATGTTGTCCCCCCTGTATACAGCCCCCCTAATGTTGTCCTCCCCCTGTATATACCCCCCCTATGTTGTCCTCCCCCTGTATACAGCCTCCCCCCCCCCCTTATCTTACCCCCTCTGATAAAAAAACAAACAAAAAAAAAAACACAAGACTACTCACCTAACCACACGATCCCCCGTCGGACGCCGGCCTCCTCTTCTCTCTTCTCCTGACAGGTGAGCAGCTCCGTTGCGAAGTCCCGCCGGCGCCATCACTGACCTCAGTGTGCGCCGCGGTGGCTGGGACTTCCGGTATTCGCTCCATGAACCGGAAGTCCTAGCCGCCGCGGCGCACACTGAGGTCAGTGATGGCGCCGGCGGGACTTCACAACGGAGCTTGCGACACTCTTGTGATCGCAAGCAAATCTCTGCTTGCGGTCACAAGAGTGATTGACAGGGCGGGAAGCCTACGGCTTCCCGCTTTGTCAATCAGAACACTTCCTAACATTTAACTGGAAGCGATTGTTGCGATCGCTTCCAGTTAAAAAGGGAGGAGCGGGGGGGCCCACTCCAGCTCGGGGCCCACCGGGGGTTTCCCCGGCCCCCCGGTGGCCCAGTCCGAGCCTGGCGCGATGCGCCCCTTTCTAGAACGTTACCCGGACAGGGCCAAAGCGGCTCTGCTCACTGAGGGTTTCGCCATAGGCTTTGTCATCCCCTCCCCTCCCTATGCGGTCCCCTTTTCGCTACGTAACCTCCGGTCAGCTTATCAGTTCCCCGGCGTGGTGTCGGAGAAATTGGCCAAGGAAGTAGCTCTGGGCAGGATGGCTGGGCCTTTTTCTGCTTCCCCCCTCCCGGATTTGGTGGTGTCACCGTTGGGGGTTGTCCCCAAGAAAGAGCCGAATAAATTTCGGCTCATTCATCACCTGTCGCATCCACAGGGTCTATCAGTCAACGCTGGCATTGATCCCGAACTGTGTTCGGTCGTTTACACCTCATTTGATGCGGCGGTGGCTTGGGTGCAGTCGTATGGGAAGGGTGCTTTGATGGCAAAGACGGACATTGAATCCGCTTTTCGCCTTCTCCCCGTACGCCCGGAAAGCATGAGGCTGCTGGGTTGCCACTGGGAGGGCTCGTTCTTTATAGATCGGTGCCTTCCGATGGGGTGCTCTCTATCTTGTGCCTATTTTGAGGCTTTCAGCTCTTTCTTGGAGTGGGCACTTCGGGACCTGGCGGGAGTAAGATCAGTTATTCATTATCTCGATGATTTCCTGTTCTTGGGTCCGCCCGGGTCGCCCATTTGCCGTACCTTGTTGGGAACCATGGAGTGGCTTTCGGGCCATTTTGGGGTTCCATTGGCGCGGGACAAAACGGAGGGGCCGGCGACTGTTCTCAAGTTCCTTGGAATCACGATTGATTCCGTTCGGATGGAGTGCAGGTTGCCTGAGGACAAGCTGGTGGCGCTTAAACGGGAGGTGGACAGGGCTCGGGAGGCAAAAAAGATTCAGTTGCAGGCTCTCCAGTCGTTGCTTGGCAAATTGAATTTTGCCTGTAGGATAATGCCCATGGGGAGGGTGTTTTGCAGGCGTTTGGCGGGGGCAACGGCGGGGGTTCGTTCGCCTCGGCACTTCATCAGGCTGACAAGCGACCTGAGGGAGGATCTGGCGGTGTGGGCCTCCTTTTTGGAGACCTACAACGGGAGATCGTTGGTCATGGCGCCCGTGGTGGACAGTTTCGACTGGGAGCTCTATACGGATGCGGCGGGGAGTGTCGGGTACGGGGCCTATTGCCAGGGGCAGTGGTGTGCGGGGGAATGGCCACGGGCGTGGCACGAGTCGGGGTTGGTGCGGAATCTGGCTCTTCTGGAGTTGTTCCCCATAGTGGTGGCAGTGGTGGTTTGGGGGGACAAGTTTCGGGACAGAAAGGTGCGCATTCATTGCGACAATATGGCAGTGGTCTCGGCGATCAATTCTGGTTCGGCTTCTTCTCCCCCGGTGGTGCGGCTTCTTCGGCATTTGGTGCTGCGCTGTTTAGCTCTCAATTCGTGGGTGGTGGCGGTTCATGTGCCGGGAATCAATAACTCAGTGGCCGATTCTCTTTCTCGCCAGGAGTGGGAGTGTTTTCGGTCGTTGGTTCCAGAGGCCGCCGCAGAGGGGATCGCCTGCCCGCAACATCTTTGGCGGTTGGTTTGAGGTCGGCGGGGGAGCTGATACGGGCTTCCCTGGCTAGGAACACATGGTCGGCTTACTCGGCAGCATGGGAGGAGTGGACGGAGTGGGAGAGAGGATGGGGCGTAGTGCAGACGGATGGAGACCGGGTGCTGGCAGTACTGGCATGGTTAGGTTGTGTTTCAGCGGCGGGCTGGTCAGTGGCTCGGGTGAATCGCATGGTGGCGGCTCTGGCTTTCGGCTTTAAGTTGAGGGGGTATCAAGATCCTACGAAGGATTTTATGGTCCGGCAGGCCCTGAAGGGGTTCAGGAGGGGTAAGGTGCGGCCTGATACGAGGAGGCCGGTGTCGTTTCGATTGTTGGAACGTTTGGGCGATGCTTTGGTTGGTTTATGTAGCTCAGAGTTGGAAGTGGCGCTGTTTAGGCTGGCATATTCGTGGGCGTTTTTTGGGGCCTTGAGGGTGGGGGAGCTGGTGTCCCCGTCGGCCAAGCGGGCCGGAGGTTTGCTGCGGGAGGATGTACGACAGGAGCCAGGTGGGGTGGTTTTTCGCTTGCGCCGGTCCAAGACGGATCAGGAGGGTAGGGGGCGAGATGTGCAGTTGAAGGAGGTCCGAGGGGCGGTGATGTGCCCGGTGTTGTGTCTGGAGCGTTTCTTGGTGTTCAGGGGGACTCAGGCGGGCCCGCTACTGCGGCACGGGGATGGGTCGTTTTTGTCGCGGTATCAGTTTACGGCGATTTTTCGTCGTGGATTGGAGGCCCTGGGGGTGGATAGCTCTGCTTTTGCCCCGCATTCATTCCGGATCGGGGCGGCCACGGAGGCGGCTGGCAGGGGCTTGGGGGTAGAGGTGGTGCAGCGCATAGGGCGCTGGGAGTCGGGGCGCTATCGGTCCTATGTTCGGCCTCACTTGGTGTGAGGCGGTTGGGTGCGAACTGGGAGGGGTGGGGGGGCCGGCACCGTTTGAGCAGGTTTTTTTGGTGGTGAGGGCTGTTGGGGGTGGGGGGGGGAATGCATTGTGGTGTGGACTGTGTTCTGGTAGTTAATGGTTCTCCCTCTCTTGTTTGTTTTGTTTCTCTCGGATCTTAGGTGCCGGCCCCCGCTTAGTGTGGATCATGGGACATTCATATGTCAGTCGGGGGGCTCAACGGGCCGCGGTTCGTCCGGAGGGACGACAGCTGGGATTCTCCAGGTCGGAGGTGGTGTTGCGATGGCTAGGGGTAGGTGGCATGGTGTGGAATCGGCTCCTCCCTGACTTGCATAGATTTGCTCGCCTTGATAGACCGCCGGATGTGTTGGTGGTCCATTTAGGGGGTAACGACCTGGGGCGACGCCCCTTTCGGGAATTGGTCAAGGATATTCGGTATGACTTGCTGCGTCTTTGGCGGACATTCCCGGACGTGCTGGTTGTATGGTCGGACATAGTTCCCCGGAAGTCGTGGCAGGTGGCGAGGTCGGTGGAGCGTCTCAATCGCGCTCGGGTGAAGGTCAATAGGGCGGTGGCCGCGTTTGTAGCTCGTAATGGAGGGGTGGCGGTGCGCCATCGGGACCTGGAGAATACTACGGCTAATTATTGGCTGGGGGATGGCGTACATCTGAACGCCATTGGCATGGACTTGTGGGCGCTAGGGCTGCAGGAGGGCATTGAGAGGGCTATTGGTTTGTGGAGGGGCTTGCACACTTAAGGTGTCAAGTGTGCTCGCGGTGGCGGGGTAGGGGGTCCTTGGGGTTGGTTACTATTATGGGGGGAGCACATAATAAGAATGCACCCCCACTTTAACAGGTGGCTCACGGATAATGGTGAGGGGTATGGGCTCCTGTCTGGGTGGTGTCCCGGGGAGTAGTTGGTGGAGTTGGGAAGGAATCGGCCAGTGGTCATTGAGGAACGGAGGGCCCTTGAGCCTGAGGTAACCGGCTGGGGGCGGAGAACATAAGAAGAGGAGGATGGCCGGTTTGTACCCGTAGGATTTTTAGCCTCAAGGACCCCCTTCTTCCTGTGTTGGGATAAATAGTAGTTTACATATTAGGTTGATATGGTATGTTGAATTGATTGTTCATGTTTGTTGTTATTTATGTTAATAAACATTGGCTGCTGTGGCCATATATTTTCCAAAGAAACAGGTGTAACGTGTTTCATTGAGGGAGGGGTTGGTTGGAGGGCGGGGGGGGGGGGGGGGGGCCCTCTTTTGTGAGTGAGTCAGGAGGGTCAAGGCTACGGCAGGGAGATCAGTTTTCCCCATGTCAAGAGAGGCCGGACGAAGACGAAGTTGGAGGGAGGCCGGCATGACAGGGAAACTGTCGGGAAGGGGTTAATGGAATAAGGGGGCAGGAGTAAGGAAGAGGGAGGGGGAGTGGGGGTGGTTGAGCAGGGGAGGGGGTATAAAACCCCTCCTCTGTCCAACACGTGCAGCCACGGTGGAGCAGGCGGCAAAGAGTCCCACCCTCCCTCCCTAAGTTTGTTGGGGTTTTTTCTGGTTGCATCAGGGGTTGGGAAGGGTTGTATGTCATAGCAGCGGGGTTGGCGGGGTAGGGGGTCCTTGGGGTTGGTTACTATTATGGGGGGAGCACATAATAAGAATGCACCCCCACTTTAACAGGTGGCTCACGGATAATGGTGAGGGGTATGGGCTCCTGTCTGGGTGGTGTCCCGGGGAGTAGTTGGTGGAGTTGGGAAGGAATCGGCCAGTGGTCATTGAGGAACGGAGGGCCCTTGAGCCTGAGGTAACCGGCTGGGGGCGGAGAACATAAGAAGAGGAGGATGGCCGGTTCGTACCCGTAGGATTTTTAGCCTCAAGGACCCCCTTCTTCCTGTGTTGGGATAAATAGTAGTTTACATATTAGGTTGATATGGTATGTTGAATTGATTGTTCATGTTTGTTGTTATTTATGTTAATAAACATTGGCTGCTGTGGCCATATATTTTCCAAAGAAACAGGTGTAACGTGTTTCATTGAGGGAGGGGTTGGTTGGAGGGCGGGGGGGGGCCCTCTTTTGTGAGTGAGTCAGGAGGGTCAAGGCTACGGCAGGGAGATCAGTTTTCCCCATGTCATGGTAAGTCCGTCCTTACAAATTCCTCTTATTGTGCAATTTTGTGATTGATAAAATAATTACCTTCCTTCACTAGCCCCTCCCACCTCATTAACATATAAAATGATCAGTCAGATGTGGTTATGACTGGTGACTTCTCCAGATCCTAGACATGTTGTGATCAGCAAACAATGACACCAATCACTTCCCATAATTCACAGCTGATAGGAAGAGCAACATTTCCTGAATTGACTTTCGCTTACATGAACTAGAGTCACCTCAAAGCATAAGAACGTTACGATTTGTGCCTCATTACCCTCCATATAGTACAGCATAACATCTCCTGTGATTTGGTTGCACATTCCTATATTATTCTTGAGCTTCCTCCGGTATATGCTGAACGGTGGCAATTATACAGGGATATGCTATTGTTATCCACACAATTGTGGCGGCAGATATTACCACCAGGACTTCTTGCCTCACCATACATGGTCTATGTGTGCAGCAAAGCCCTAAGGCAGAGTGGTAGTCCTCTATTCAGGATCCCACTGTAATAGTGCCCATAGTCAAAAGTCTGCTGACTTTAACAGTGATGGGCGACTTGCTTAACTGTATTGGGGTCTCCTGTTTACTGACTGCCGGTTGTTAGAATAGAATAGAATAGAACTGTCGAACACTGTGGAAATGCCTATATGACAGCATCTTACTTCTCCAGGCACTATAAAACCTCACCGCCCTATGGTGCCTCGCTCACCCACCTAAAGCTGACTAAGGTGGCTCTTTAGCAAATAGACTTGGAGGTAGCTTCTGTGGTATACCTGGGCTTGGTTACTTGCCTGCAGCAAGATTGCTGAAAACAGGGAAACTAAATTAGGCTTAAAGGGGTAGTGCGGTGTAAAACTTTTTTTTCACTAAATAACACACATTACAAAGTTATACAACATTGTAATATGTGTTATTTATGTGAATGGCCCCCTTCCCCATGTTTCCACCCCCTGACGCTTGACCCGGAAGTGTAATACTTCATATTCACAGAATCACTGTCGACCCCTTCAGTCCCGGCCGCCATCTTGGGACGATTACATCACTCTTCAGGAGGCCGGTCTGACTGCTCCATCCCTCCCTCCCCCATGTCGGCCCCCCCATCCAGCGCATTATCAGCTGCTCATCCGCGATTGGCTGAGCATAACAGAGGCCCCAGACGTCTTCTGTTATGCTCAGCCAATCGCGGCTGAGCAGCCAATGACGCACTGGAGGGGGGCCAGCATGAGGAAGGGCTTGAGCAGTCAGGCCGGCCTCCTGAAGAGTGACGTAATCATCCCAAGATGGCGGCCGGGGTCGACAGTGATTCGGTGAGTATGCAGTATTACACTTTCAGTCAATCGTCGGGGGGTGGAAACATGGGGAAGAGGGCCATTCACATAAATAACATACATTACAATGTTGTATTACTTTGTAATGTGTGTTATTTAGTGAAAAAAAGTTTTACACTGCACTACTCTTACTAGACTAAACAAAATAAGACTGACTAGTCACTTTCCAGGACTAGACTAACTGGTCTTAGCCCTCTGAGTTTATGTTTTGGTGCAGTGAGTGGTTCTGAGCTGAGTAAAAAGGCAGACTCTTACATCAGAACACTTTTCTAGCAGAAGCTGATATAAGGAATTTGGTCATGTGACCAAAATTCAATACATCCTTTACAAGTTTTGCTCACCAGTGGTGACAGCAGAGAGGAACCTATTGATCCTTGCCCTTTTACGCAGAGCAATTATTAGCCAAATCAAGATGATTTGGACAATTATCTTTACATTGCTACCAGAGGTGAGCGAGTAGTACTCGATCGAGTAGCTATTTGATCGAATACTTCACTATTCGAAATACTCGTTTTCGATCAAGGATCCGTATGAAAATGCAGTAAAAATTCATTTCTCCTCTTACCTTGCCTGGTGCCTTTTCCTAGCCAGGGGTGTGGTGTATGTGCGACAGGCCCTAGGAGCACACTGGCATCGTGAGAACGACGTTTACATTCATTGGCTGGCTTACTCATGTGACCTCCAAAGTATAAGAACTTGCTTTTTCCTGCTCGTTGTCAGATGCCATCTTCAAGGTAGTCAGGGAGAGATCCTGGAGTAGGGATAGTGAGAATTTAGGTGATTGTAGGCAGGAAAGACCCCAAAAGCTCTTCTTAGGCCTACAACAGTACACAGCAAAGCATAGAGTTCCGGATATACAGTGAATAGGCCGGCTAACAGCACATCAGCTGGTTATTCTCACAACAGGAAGACAGCTGCTTATTGTGAAGAATAGGCTTCAGTTCATCTATTTGCTCCTACAGTCTAAGTGTTGCAGGTAGTTGAGGGATAGATACTGGAGTAGGGGCAGTGGGGATTTTAGCAGATTGCAGGTAGGCAAGACCACAAAAGCCTTTCTTATGGCTACTACAATACACAGCACACCATATAGCTCCTTCCATACAGTGACTAGACTAGCAGCATATCAGCTAGTTAGACAGGCAGGCACACAGCTGAGAATTCTCCTGCATAGACCTGTTTCTGCCTATTTTGTCCTACATTTCAATTGTCGCAGGACAGTTTATTGCGCTCTGCGCCAGGTTGAGGTAGGAGCATGTTATTTCTTTTATCCTCCCCGGCACTTGTTAAAAAAAATAGCTGTGCCCAGACTTTTCCTTTAAATCACCCTAAGGCAATGTTCACACAGGCCATATTTCCCTGTTTGTGTTCCAATACTCGCAACCGAGTGGGACTTTAGGAGCTATTTATCAGGGTGGTGTGGTGCTCTCCCCATCATGGAGGCGCCCCGTGGCAACAGGCTAGAGATATCTGGCTATTCCCGTGTTTTGAGACTCGCAACCTAGACTCCACGGACTCTTGTTTTGCATATTTAAATTTTTGGGGGCATCAGTGGAGACTCTTGAGTACTTCATTGGAGTTTTTTTCACTGTTCTCCTTGAGTTCAGTGATTACTGTGTTTTGCATGTTCACACAACGATTTGCAACAACGGCCGCGATTAATAGGAAATTTACGCTGTACTGCAGTCTATGGGATCGCTAGCGGCCGTACAAAAAACTGACATGTCAGTTTTCTGCAGCTGCACAACCCTGACAGGTCACACAATGGAGAGTGCGGCTCTGCAGTACCGGCCGGGATGATCTTCACTAACACCGGCTGGGTCACAGAATGACTGGTGTTTCACGTTGTGTGAATATGGCCTAAGTCTTCATAGGACTCTACACCGCTAGATAGATAGATACAGTAGATAGATAGGAGATAGATAGATAGATAGAGAGATAGATAGATAGATAGATAGATAGATAGATAGGAGATAGATAGATAGATGATAGATAGATAGATAGATAGATAGATAGATAGATAGATAGATGATAGATAGATAGATAGATAGATAGATAGATAGATGATAGATAGATAGATAGATAATAGATAGATATTAGATAATAAATAGATAAATAATAGATAGATGATAGATAGATATTAGATAGATAGATAGATAGATAGATATTAGATAGATAGATAGACAGATAGAAAAAAAGATCTTTCTAGGTTACAAAGTCCAAAACAGCTAAAATGTGAGCAATCCCAAACCCCTCCTCCCACTCTCTTTACGAAGAAGGTAACTTAAGAGGTATTGGTAAGGTTAATACTGTTTTTAAATGAACAGATTTTATGTTTCCCACATCTTTAGATGATAAGATTTTATTTTATATAGAAACCCGGCACACTAGAGCTATGATTCTTTCATCTGCAGATAATGAGAAAAAACAAGGCTCTGAACAGCTGTGCAGCGCTAGCCGATATGTCCAAACAAACAATGAATTGTTAAAGTCTGCTTGAAAGTTTAGAACAAACCCCTCTGCGCCCCTTTCACCAAAACATCTGCATCACTGCAAATGAAGAGCTTCAGAGCAAGAGACAGTAAAAAAAGCCACAGGAAAATAAACAGAATGCAAATTGCATCGCAATGGTTCTCAGAAAACGGTTAGGGACCTAAATGTTGGTGTCAAATATAAAAAAATGTGGATTATGTCATATAAATAAATATTTATAGACTCTAATATCACTACACACCCTGTAATGGACAGATAGAAGCGAGTATGACTGATCTTCGGTGTATGCGGCGGTACACTGTAATACAGTTACCATCCTTACAGGGGAGGCTGGGGGAGGTAAGGATCGGCCATGTTGAATTTCAACACTATTATAGCACTTTTGATTCATAATGCTGATTATGGTTCCCTGATGAACCCAGAGTTAAAGGCTAGGGGAAACACGGTGGAACTGTTTCTGACTACATTGTACTCAATGGTACTGGAATTTGACTTGGATAAATAATTGTGCCTGGATTTTGGGCAATCTTACTAACTGGCGAGATACACATGCTGGTGGTTCTAATCTGACATACAAATAGATCGTATTTAGAACACGTGGTGGTTGCCAGGGCCGGACGGGGAATACAATTCAGCCTTGGCATTGGAGAGCATGGAGGCCCACTTGCTGTCTGGTCTATGTTAAACATATTTAAAAGGGTTTTCAGATTGAGGCTGGGTTCACACTACGTATATTTCAGTCAGTATTGTGGTCCTCATATTGCAACCAAAACCAGGAGTGGATTTAAAACACAGAAAGGCTCTGTTCACACAATGTTGAAATTGAGTGGATGGCCGCCATTTAATTGCAAATATTTGCTGTTATTTTAAAACAACGGCTGTTGTATTGAAATAATGGCCGTTATTTACTGTTATATGGCGGCCATCCACTCAATTTCAACATTGTGTGGACAGAGCCTTTCTGTGTTTTTAATCCACTCCTGGTTTTGGTTGCAATATGAGGACCACAATACTGACTGAAATATACGTAGTGTGAACCCAGCCCTAAAGGGTTTATCCAGCGCTACAAAAACATGGCCACTTTCCTCCAAAGACAGCCCCACTCTTGTCTCTAGCTTGGGCGGGGTTTTGCTGCTTAGTTCCATTGAAGTGAATGGAGCTTAATTGCAAACCGCACCTGAACTGGAGACAAGAGTCATGTTGTCTCTGAAAGAAAGTGGCCATGTTTTTGTAGCACTGGATAACCCCTTTAACCTTACTCGCCACTATCCACAGGATCTCTAGATCAGCACCCCAGTTCCTTTGTGATGAATCTGTAGATCGGCGCCCGGCTCCTTTGTTATGAATAGAGCTGTGGGTTACTGCGTGACCTGCAGCTCTATTCTTTCTCTACTCAGCTGCCTGGCAAAAGCCGAGTGCTGAGAATGAGCTGCAAGTCACAAGCCAACCTGCAGCTCCAATCTTAACAAAGGAGCTGAGCCCCAATCTAGAGATCCCCAGAGGGCATGAGTGATTGCATCTTTAGGGTGGCACAATCCCCACGATCAGCTGATGAATGAGTGATTGCGTCTTTAGGGCGGCACAATCCCCACGATCAGCTGATGAATGAGTGATTGGGTCTTTAGGGCGGCACAATCCCCACGATCAGCTGATGAATGAGTGATTGGGTCTTAAGGGCGGCACAATCCCCACGATCAGCTGATGAATGAGTGATTGGGTCTTTAGGGCGGCACAATCCCCACGATCAGCTGATGAATGAGTGATTGGGTCTTAAGGGCGGCACAATCCCCACGATCAGCTGATGAATGAGTGATTGGGTCTTTAGGGCGGCACAATCCCCACGATCAGCTGATGAATGAGTAATTGGGTCTGTGGGGCGGCACAATCCCCACGATCAGCTGATGAATGAGTGATTGCGTCTTTAGGGCGGCACAATCCCCACGATCAGCTGATGAATGAGTGATTGGGTCTTAAGGGCGGCACAATCCCCACGATCAGCTGATGAATGAGTGATTGGGTCTTTAGGGCGGCACAATCCCCACGATCAGCTGATGAATGAGTAATTGGGTCTGTGGGGCGGCACAATCCCCACGATCAGCTGATGAATGAGTGATTGCGTCTTTAGGGCGGCACAATCCCCACGATCAGCTGATGAATGAGTGATTGGGTCTTAAGGGCGGCACAATCCCCACGATCAGCTGATGAATGAGTGATTGGGTCTGTAGGGCGGCACAATCCCCACGATCAGCTGATGAATGAGTGATTGGGTCTTTAGGGCGGCACAATCCCCACGATCAGCTGATGAATGAGTGATTGGGTCTTTTCCTGGGCCAACAATCGGCCTGATTATATTGAGATATAAGAATTTCGGGTGATATTACTTTAATTTGCCTTGATTTTCCTCATTCATTCCTTAAGCTGGCATCTTCTTCCCGGAGCTTAAACAAGCCTTGATTTTCTCTGTCTCGCTCGCAGGTACTGTGTCTAAGCTCCCAGAAAATTTTGATTCTACATATTTACTCCAGTAGTTAAGGAGATTGATAGGTTTTGATCTGCATCTCCCTTTGTCACACATGATGCAGCCTTGTATCATGGTAAACATGAGATTGATTAATTGCTAATTTCAGGATTACGATGGTAATAATCTATCACCCCTTGATGAATGCCCGCGGTTTTTCAACACATTGTCACTGGGTTCTGTTTCAACAGCCAGTGAATTAGCGGTGAGTTAATGACTTTCACAGTCAGATTTTTTTCCTTCATACTGCGATCGTATTTTATAATAAACTAATTAGAAATTTGCTGCAATAGCCACATACTGGCAAAGATCCTTACTGCTACCTAAAAGGGTCCAGTGAAGCCATCATCCCAGCTCCTCAATAGCCATGTTCTGCCCCTATATACTTCTGTCAATGTTTTTTCCTCAGAGCAAGGGGTCTAGTAGAGAGAAGAAGGGAAAAAAAAAATCCCTTGGTGGTTTTGACAATCTGGGAAAGTAGTGTCAGCTTAATTATAGATGTATTTTATATAATAGGACACAATAAGGTCTTCATTGAGCAGCCCACTTATTAAAGGGGTTTTCTGAGCAAAACAGATTGATGGCCTATCTACAGGATCCACATCACCCTGTAGATAGACCATCAATCTGTTTTTCGTGGAAACCGCCTTTAAGACTAGGTTTTTACAGAATTTTTTTACTGAACGTGTATTTCCTATCCACAGCATAGGTAATAAATGTCCAATTGGTGGTTGAGAGGGTGGCGGGGTCTAACACAGAATGGAACTCAAAAATATGACTCTTGTAGACTGTAAGCCCTCACAGATAGAGTCCTCCATCCCTATGTACCAGTACCATGTCATTTACTTTTATTTGTGTCGTTTTTCTTGATTTTTACATTGCGTTCTGCATATGTACATTCTGTACATTAACTCTTATCATTAGTACAGTGCTTTGGAATCTAGTGTGCATTAAAAATAAATAATAATATTAAAATCATAGTGCATCATGCATCGACTCACCTCTTCGTTATTCATTGTTTTGTGGAGAACAGTCTTAAGCTATGTTCACACAACGTATGTTTTCGTAAAAGTACGGCCGTGGTTGAAATTGGCAACAACGGCCGTACTTTGTACGGAAACTTACGTTGCCTTTTCTTCTATGGGATCTCCGCCGGAGCTTATACACATAGTATACGCTCCTGCCGGGATCCCTTGCGGCACCGCAAAGAACTGACATGTCAGTTTGCGGCTGCTATTCAGTGAATAGCGGCAGTAGAAAACCCTGTCAGTTCACACAATGAAGCGAGCGGCTCCATTGTGTGCTGTGGGGAGTTCTGATGCGGGCGCCCGCTCATGCGCCCGCATCAGAACTCTGCGGCCGGAATGATCATCCGGCCGGTATTGCAGTACCGGCTGGGGTGATTTTTTCAGAGACCGGCTGCTCCGTGACCTGGCCGGGTCACGGAACGGCCAGTCTGTTCCGGCGTATGAACATGGCCTTATGGATCAGTCTGCTTAAAAAAAAAATGGGCCATGCTGCCCCCTTAAATCAGACATTCATTTCCAGGGATAAGACTTTCAATAGGTGGCACCAAAGAACAAGCTCTTCTCCTGGTAGAGAGCTACTTTCCATATCCTTTACCAAATCTCCGTAGTAATTTTGCCTGACTATTGTCAATTTGGCTCTCGAGCCTACTGTGTGTTATTTGTCTCATATCTTATAGGACAAGTTTTCAGGGATCCAATTTCTACCAGTAACTAATGGACACTTTTAAGACAAATGCCACAAAAAGTTATTTACTTGCACAAAGTTTCCCGATAGATGGCACCCTCTCAGCGGACTCATCATTTTTTGATTTCTTTGTCATCGATTGTTTTATCTCTGACACCGAAATGTCTCTTTTTCTTTTTATAAACGACAAAGGGAATATTTGATACAATGTCTCTTGGTATATCATCACAGCTCATGGTATTTCTTTTTTGTATGTTACATTATTTATTCTTTGATCTCCCTTTTTATTATTTTATTACTCTACATACATTCGGTTTCATGTGACACGGTCGTGTGCAGTAGGCTGTATGCTGGTGCCCAGAGTCCATGTCATTTTGTAGAGTGGAGCTGTGGGTACAGATTGATAAAGCTTTGTGCCTCACCAGATGTCAGAGATATTGTCCCTTAGAAGCCATGCTATGTTACAGATATGTTTATTTTATAATTTTGTACACCTAGGCTGGGTTCACACTACGTATATTTCAGTCAGTATTATGGTCCTTATATTGCAACCAAAACCACATTGTGTTCACACAATGTTGTAATTGAGTGGATGGCCGCCATTTAATGCCAAATATTTGCTGTTATTTTAAAACAACGGCTGTTATATTGAAATAATGGCCGTTATTTACTGTTATATGGCGGCCATCCACTCAATTTCAACATGGTGTGAACAGATCCTTTCTGTGTTTTTAATCCACTCCTGGTTTTGGTTGCAATATGAGGACCACAATACTGACTGAAATATACGTAGTGTGAACACAGCCTTAAGTTATATGAAGCTGCAATGCAGCAATGTGCATGGAGTTTTAAGTCCCTATTCTACGGAACGATAATCGGCCGATAATCGTCCCATGGAATTGACAGCAACGATCAGCTGATATCGTTCATGTCGGCTGATCGTTGCTTCGTTTGTCTTTCAAACATGTTGGGCGATTGCTCATGTCAGCGATCCCCCGGGCAGCCCCGCCGCAGCTCCCCGCGGCTCCCCTCAGACTCACCGGCTTGCTGCTGCCACGTGGAATAGCGGCAACAGGGAGTGGGGAAAGAAGAGCAAACGAGCGCTAATAGCACTCGTTTTCTCCTGTCTGTCAGCCCGTGGAATAGGGCCTTTAAGCCCCTATTCCACGGGCTGACTGACTGGAGCAAACGAGTGCTATGCGGGGAGGTGCGGAGGGGGGCTGCTCGGGTGATCGCTAGATCGTCCGGGCAGCCCATAGCATACAGCAGCGGTCTGTTAACGCCGCTCCTTTTCCACTCAGCGACGGCAGATCATTGCTGTATGAGTCGTTTGTCTTTCAACATGTTTGAAAGACAAATGATGCAACAATGATCGATGTCGGCTGATCGTTACTTTCTATTCCCGAATACGGCTGATAATCCTTCAGTGGAATAGGGCCTTCATGCTCAATGTTTGACAGTATTGTCACAGATCAATACACAGATCAATAACTATCTATCTGTCTATCTATTTTTCTATATATGCACCTATACTCACCTGCCCTAATCCCTCTTTAGCCACCAAGCCGATGCTCCTGGTCCCTGGTCCTCTCGACTACTCTCTGGTTGCTGATGATGTGTTGTTCTAACCCTCACATCACGCAGTTTGGATGGTATTAATACTGTATTTAATGGGATTCAAGCTTGGATAAGATGATATATGACATCATATCTTTGTGACATATGACATCCGCCTCTCTACAGTTGGCCATAGATTTGGTTTAGAGTTAATGTTTATATGTATAATTTCCTAATGCATCACTGGTTTATCTTCTGTAGGCATTGCATTTATATAGTCAGTAGGAAATACATAGCAAAATCAAATTTAGGCAATTCCCTTGGCAAAAAAAAAAAACAAGGAGCTAAACAATCTTGTGAGTTATAAGTAAACCTATATACAGTGCCATATATTGAACCGTGAAATGAATGCATTGGGTAACATTCCTGTGAGGATAGATCCTCATCCAACATAATGGATTGTAGCTTTTAGATAGATTAGAGGTCACACCATGGCACATGAGAGGTTCCTGGATGTGAGAGCTGCTACAACATTGACTGACATGTCAATTTTATCTTTTTGGTGGAAATGTACTAGAATCAGTTGTATATCAGGTTAGTACTTTTCACTATGTTCCTATGCTGTGTATTTCTGCATATGATTTTAAACAATGTAACAACTAAAAAATTATTATTTATCACTTTAACCCTTTGAGGACCAGGCCCAAAATGACCCAGTGGACCGCGCAAAGTTTGATCTTAGTGTTTTCGTTTTTCCCTCCTCCCCTTCTAAGAGCTCTAGCACTCTCAGTTTTCTATCTACAGGCCATAACCAAAAAAGGGAAAGAAGGGGGGGAAAACAAACCCACCCCGCTAACCAACCATGCAGGACCAAAAATCACAAAGTTTTATATAATCATATATCTTTATTTGTATGTATGAAAAGTATATTACAAAACAAAATTAAAATATTTTTTACATAATGGAGGAACTGACACATGAACAGAACCCCAGAACAATGGTGGTGGTAAATAATATAGAGCAATATATGTACAAAATACAGAAATAGTAAATAAATTTACATAGACGGAGCACTGGGCATTGGGCATGTAATAGACTAAGTTTCAAGCATAGTGCTTAATAAAGTGCTTTATTAAAGCACTTTAATAAAGCAAGTACGCGAAACGCGCGTCGGGTGAGTGGTATGGTGGTCGTTGCATTAAGGACGTATGGGTAGTATTTTGTATGCACTTTATTAAGCACTATGCTTGAAACTTAGTCTATTACATGCCCAATGCCCAGTGCTCCGTCTATGTAAATTTATTTACTATTTCTGTATTTTGTACATATATTGCTCTATATTATTTACCACCACCATTGTTCTGGGGTTCTGTTCATGTGTCAGTTCCTCCATTATGTAAAAAATATTTTAATTTTGTTTTGTAATATACTTTTCATACATACAAATAAAGATATATGATTATATAAAACTTTGTGATTTTTGGTCCTGCATGGTTGGTTAGCGGGGTGGGTTTGTTTTCCCCCCCTTCTTTCCCTTTTTTGGTTTTGGCATTGCAGTGTGCACAAGGACCCTGGGTTATACACCCATTGGATCATATATAGGTATATATATCTACAGGCCATGTAAATGCTTATTTGTTACAGGAATAGTTGTACTTTGTAATGGCGTCTTTCATTTTACCATAACTTGTATGATGGAATTCCAAATATATTATTTATGAAGATATAAATAGGTGAAATCGTAAAAAAGAATGCAATATGGTAACATTTGGGGGGTTCCTGTGTCTACGTAATGCACTATATGGTAACAGCGACATGATACAATTACTCTATAGGTCAGTACGAACACAACCATATGCAGGTTACACAGATTCTCTAATGTAATATATATATTATTTTATGAAATCCTTTTTTTTGGCAATTAAATATTAATATAATGGGCCTATTGTGACACTTATAACGGTTTTATTTTTTCACCTACGGGGCTGTATGGGGTGTCATTTTTTCCGCCATGATCTCTAGTTTTTATTAATACCATATTTGTGAAGATAGGACGTTTTGATCACTTTTTATTGATTTTTTTAAATATATAATGTAACATAAAATCGGTAATCTTCGCACTTTTTCCCCTCTTTTCGTGTACGCCGTTCGCCGTTCGCAATGACGCTTGTTATATTTTAATAGATCGGACAATTACGCACGCTACGGTATATTATATGTTTATCTATTTATTTATTTTTATATGTTTTATTTATATGATGGGAAAGGGGGGTGATTTCAACTTTTATTGGGGGAGGGGTTTTGGGGTAGTGTAATAGTGTTTTTAACTTTTTTTTTTTTACACATTTGAAGTCCCTTTGGGGGACTTCTACATTCACTACTTGGATTTTTACACTGACCATTGCTATGCCATAGGCACAGCATTGATCAGTGTTATCGGCGATCTGCTCATTGAGCCTGCCTGTGCAGGCTTAGTGCAGCAGATTGCCGATCGGACCGCACGGAGGCAGGTAAGAGACCTCCGGCAGTCCGTTTCCCGATCGGTAAGTGACAGGGGACTCCCCCTGTCACTTGCACTTAAACGCCGCGGTTGCGGCGTTTAAGGGGTTAATGACACGCGGCAGCGCGATCGCTGCAGCGTGTCATTACCGGTGAGGTCCTGGCTGCTCACTGCAGCCGGCCCCCACCTGCTATGAAGCGCGCTCCGCTCCGGAGCGTGCTTCATAGCCGGAGAAACACCCAGGACGTAGGGTTACGTCCAGGGGCGTCTGGGGACAGACTTCCATGACGTAACCCTACGTCCAGGGTCGTCTAGGGGTTAAGGGTTGTTTTTTGTTATAGAATTTACACCCATAATATACTAAATATCATGTGTGTATCTTTATGTCTTTTTTTTTAACATACTGCTGCTGGTGCATATAAAACAATCAACATGTTATACTTACCTGTCCGTGCTCCCTCTCTGTCCTCCTCTGGTGTTGCCGATGTCCCCCGCTGACTGCAGAGCCTCCACTTCTGGGACAAATTCATCTCGGGAGTTACAGCCTGCTCAACCAATCACTGACTGAGATGGGACAGCCCTGCAGCCAGTAATTGGTTAAGTGGGCTGACACTCCTGAGACGAGTTTATTTTGGAAGGGGAGGCTCTGCGGTAATATATATTAAAAAAGGCCAACCACTGGACAACCCTTTTAATGGTAAAATTTGGTTGACTTGGGGGCCAAATTGGGAAACAATAATTTTTTCCCCCTCTTGTTTCACATTTTTGAGCAATGCCTAGAGTGTGGCCCCTGGGGCATTATCCTTATAAAAGAGGCCACTGCCATTATGAGGTCCTGCTGCCATAAATGTGAGGGAACTTGGTCTTTTTAATGGTTAGGTAGGTGCCACATTCTACATTAACATCCATATGATGCCAGGAGCCAAGGTTTCCCAGCCGAACACGATATCACACTGACACACTGACCCCGCCGGCCTGTCTTCTTCTCATAATGCATCCTGGAAATTGGTGCACACAGCCAGCTGTCCATGTGATGGGAATAAAGCATGGTTCATAAGATCAGACTTCTTCTTCCATGACTTTTTGGTCCAGTTCCAACACTCACCTGCTCGTTATAGGCACTGTTGGAGGTGGGAAGGGATACACATATGCACACTTCTCATGGGTCTTTAGATACTTCATTCCATATCCAATAGCTTAAATGCAATGTTAGGCTGCGTTCACACTACGTTTTTTTTTTCATTCGTTTCTGATCCTTTTTTCTATTGACTTCCATTATATTAAAAAAAAGGATTAAAATGCATCCGTTTTTTAACATACACAAAAATACGTTTTTGGGGACACAAGAAAAAGCGGATGCGTTTTAATCCGTTTTTTTTTTAATAATGGAAGTCAAAGGAACAACGGATTAAAACTGATGCACACAAAGGCATCGGTTTTTCCATAGTTTTTTTTGCAAAAACGTCCGATTGCAAAAACGTAGTGTGAACCTAACTTTATCATAACAAAAAAAGAAAAGAAAAAAAACTAATAATAATAATTAAAACAAAAAGGGAGCACAAATAAATATTTTAAAATAATTTAATAATATTTATTTAACAGGGAAGACTTTTACCATTGAGTGACACCGCCCACTGGACTCCTAACTGCAAAATGATCAGGGATTTTCATCAATCGGTTATGCTGAATCTTTGCATTGTATTTATTTACTCAGCTTCTTCGGCTCTATAACATGATTCTGCAACACTGACCATAAATTCATTGTGGTAGCTTTCCGATAAAATGGTCGGAGGGTTGTTCTTGTGTAAATGCCCGGTAGGTGATAGGGCCAGCCTCATTTATAAGTGTTTTGCATGCGATACATAAAGATGTTATATCCTCTGAGAGCTCCATAGATTCTGATAAAAGTAAATAATTATTGATGTAATGTCTGGTACGCGTGAACGCCCGAAACCTGACCTCTTCTCACTAGCGTCTCGTCTACAGTTCTGCTGGTTAGAGCCAAATAGAATTTAAATAAAGTCTAAAATGTTTAATGTGGTTAATAAAATTGTACAGACAGACTCTCTGACGGTTTATTGGAGTGGATTAATGGGGTGAGCAATGGGTGACTGGCTAGTATGACTGTTGAGCGTGCTTCTTCTAGTCAAGTTCAATGATTGCTAAGTTCCTACAAGGCACAGGGTATATGAGTACAATGTGTTTTTATTGTCACCTACAATTGTGATTGTGTAGCATTATGGTGGCCAAAGAGTCCGCCAGATCTACAGGTAGGCTTTAGACCAGGCAGAAGTGAATGTAGATGTTAGGCCTCCAGAATGTTCTCAATATTTATATGGAAAAGCAGAGAGAGCAAGCACAGTGGAGAAGGAAGATTGATCATGTGTCAATAGGAAGCCATAATATGGATGGGGGAGCACGGGAACAAGGGATCAGCCGGGGGTTGAGGTACGTTGTTATATGCTACTTAATAGGAAGCCATTATATGGATGGTGAGCACCGGAATGAGGGATGGGGGTGGGGTGCTTGGACGGAGGTACGTTGCTATATGCAACTTTAAAGGAAGGAAGCCATAATATACTGTAGCTGGGGGGGCACAGAAACTAGGGATGGGGGGTGGGGGTATGTTGTTATATGCTCCTCAATAGGAAGCCATGATATAGACGGGGAAGCACAGAAACTAGGGATTGGGGTGGGGCAGAGGTATGTTGTTATAGGCTCCTGGCTCCTCCATAAGAAACCTTATTATGAATGGAGGATCACAGAGAGAAGGTATTTGTGAGGGCTGAGGTACGTTGTTATATGCTCCACCATAGGAAACCATATAATGGATGGGTATCGGGAATGCTGGTATCGGTGGTCCGGGGGACTACATACAGTAATTATACCAAACAGAGCCTCAATAGGTGTGAGTGCCTTCCTGTGATGATTAGTATGTCTTCCCGTATAGATGTTTTAAAGTGACTCTGTACCCACAATCTGTCCCCCCCCCCCCAAAAAAAAAAAAACACTTGTACCTTCAGAGAGCTGCTTTTAATCCAAGATCTGTCCTGGGGTCCGTTCAGCAGGTGATGCAGTTATTGCCCTAAAAAAGAACTTTTAAACTTGCAGCCCTGTGCCAAACTGGCGTGGCCTAGAGTATCTGTGCCCTAACTTTGCACCACCCCTCCATCCCTCCTCCCCCACCCTCTCCATCATTAGGAATGCCACTGGCAGTATTTTTTCTATTCCTCTGCAGTGAACACTGCACAGGTGCCTTAATGATCCAGCCCATGTGCAGTGTTCACACAGCTGATGAATAGGAGAAAATCTGCTTGGGGCATTTCTAATGATGAAGAGGGCGGGGAGAAGGAATGGATAGGTTGTGCCAGCCTAATGCACAGATACTCTAGGCCACGGCTGTTTGGCACAGGGCTGCAAGTTTAAAAGTTGTTTTTTAGGACAATAACTGCATCACCTGCCGAACGGACCCCTGGACAGATCTTGGATTATAAACATCTATCTGAAGGTAAGAGATTGGGGGGGGGGGGGCAGATTGTGGGTACGGAGTCGCGTTAACGTTGGCCAACTCTTTCAGGCTCCTGAATGATTCAAACACTGACTTGTAGTTATGCTACTTACAATAGGTGGCACCAGAGAGCAAGCTCTTTTCCTTCTAGGAGAGGGCTACTATGTATAACCTTAAAGGGTACCTGTCGCTATGCATTGTCTTCTCCCCCCACAGTTCAGAAATCGGATCCAATACTGGAAAAAGTTTGGCTCCTATTGTCAGGAAAAAAACAATACTAATGATTAAGTCTCGACACATTGGAACAATAGTTAAAATCTATTGCACAACCCACAACCTAGGAACCAGTATTACTTCCTAAAGCATGACATGACTTTGATATAGAATTAAAATGTCATGTTTTTTAGGATGTGTCGTACACATTACACTTTTCTACCGCACATTCATCCCTTGTCGATCACTTTAAGTGTGCTTTGAACTCGGGCGCAGTGTGCAGATTCTGTCATGCAGAACACATCAGCTGTCATGTCGGCTTTTCAGATGCATTTCATAAATAATTTGTGTTTATTAATGTATTGTATAAAATATTGTAGAGTGAAACTCTTTGATGTATGATACCTCCTAATCACACCCACAGGGCATGATGGAGTGTTCAACACATGTGAGTTATTTTTGATAACCCCTCAGCAACGTGATTTTTATCTTGATACTCGCACCCCCCTGAAGCTTCTCTACCGTGATATGAAGATTAATTATTTAAGTCACATGCTTTGATCCTGAGAGTTTTGCAAGTCTGCAGCGCACACCTAATATCTTACCAGAAGGCTGCTGATGATTTCAGAAGTGCAGGATGATTGAGTGCAACTCTTTATCTG
This sequence comes from Dendropsophus ebraccatus, assembly GCF_027789765.1. Lineage (NCBI taxonomy): Eukaryota > Metazoa > Chordata > Amphibia > Anura > Hylidae > Dendropsophus > Dendropsophus ebraccatus. The sequence continues at coordinate 114,872,391 of NC_091459.1, read as the reverse complement.
TCATTCATGCTTTCCATGTTTCAGGCCTGACAGCAGGTAATAGGCCTTTACTTATTTATATTCGCACCTGTCTAGTTTGTGCTTAGAATTCGTTTTGTCCCTCATTTTCTTCATTTTGTATCAGTATTTTACTACAAAGGATCTTTATGATGGGTTTCAGGGCCGGCGTTAGCACAGGGCTTACCCCGGAGCCCACAGTGCCTCTAGGGGCCCAGAGAGGGAGAGGGGCCCGATGTTCTGATGTTCAGCCCATTCACTATAAAGCAGGGTGAGAGGGCTGAACATCAGAAGACAAAGAAGGAGCAGGAGCTGTACAGAGAGAGAGGGGAATGAAGGACCTGATCACATGACCCGCGGGTCCTCAACCTCACAGTTTGTAGAGCAGCCAGACAGAGAGGAAGAGGGAGGACTGTCAGTAATGTGTGAGTGTGTGTGTCAGTAAGTGTCTGTGTGTCAGTAAGTGTGTGTGTGTCAGTAATGTGTGCTTGTGTATGTTAGCAGTGTCTCAGGTAATTGTGCATAGTGTGTGGATGATGGGTGTTTGCATAGTGTATAGATGATGGGTACATAGTGGATGGATAAGGGGTTCGCTGAGGCTCTGTCATTCAAAACCTGGTGCCGGCCCTGATGGGTTTATTGATATGGATATCATAGAATCGGGTTCTGCTTAGGACCCCCTTTTTTCAGATATCTTGAGGGTTAGGCCTTATTCTCATTTTCCAGGAATATGGTCCATGCACGAACAATGTGCTACAAACCGGATTCACAGACCTCCCGGCATCATGTATCATTATAATGATACATGATGCCGGGTGAGTTTAAATTCGAGATGAGCGAATCTACAGTAGGAATGAAGCGAATTGCTTCTTTCCTATCGGGATTCGGCTTATTAGGCTGTGCTCCGCTCCCTGCTGCTCCTCCTCAGGTGCTGGAAAAAGATGGATCCAGTCCTGAGAAATTAGAAGAGGAGATAACTGATGGAAAGCAGCCAGGTGGGTGTGTTATCCAGCTTCAGTGAATAAACTCCTTAAAGGGGTTATCCAGCGCTACAAAAACATGGCCACTTTCTTTCAGAGACAACACGACTCTTGTCTCCAGTTCAGGTGCGTTTTGCAATTAAGCTCCATTCACTTCAATGGAACTGAGCAGCAAAACCTGCCCAAGCTAGAGACAAGAGTGGGGCTGTCTCTGGAAGAAAGTGGCCATGTTTTTGTAGCGTGGGATAACCCTTTAAAGGCTATGAGTAGCTGTAGAATGCATTTTTCTCTCTATTTATTAAGGTGTCAAAATAATCCATAATTCTTTATCAAATATTTAGCTTACTTTAGCCTCTACAACTTTCTGTGTAATCTTTATACTCTCTCTCTATATTTGTACACAGATGACATGATTCTTCCCTGTGCCTTGTATTTGCTCCTCTCTTTCTCTGGCCTATGTGAGTTGTCCTCCAAGGGTTCTTTTTTAATAATTAAAGCTGCTATTGAAGAAACCCCTTTAAGGGAAGCACCATGTAGTGGCCCCTGGTTGGCTATAATGTTGTGATAATGGGCTGTGGGTGCAAGTTGCAAGTAAATTGTTAATGGTCTCACAGTTTTTAGGCAAAACTTGAACTTAATGGCCATATGATTCTAGATGTAAAATAAGATTTATTTCTACCAATAGGGATAATTTTATGAGGTTATCTGGAAAATAAATGACCAAGAAACTCACACTACTCCACTAATACCGAGAAGTCGTCCTCAGATGTTACCAGTCCTGTTCACATGATGACACAGTTGTCAGAATATCGGAACCATGAAGTAAAAACAGCTCTTGATCTGATCTGTTCCATATGGATGCAGCTTTGACTGATACGAGCGAACAGAAGATTTATCTTTGCCTGGAAATTGAGTTCTGCTTCTGCCTTCACATACGGGCTGCATTAAAGAAATAGGTGGAAAAACCACTAAAAATCTGTACGATGATGGCTTCTACCAAGAGCAAAGTGATGTCATATGTTCTTTCAAACGATTCCGAGCTGCGGATAAAAAGATAACAATAAATCCTGTTTTATAACACACGTTTCCCTTATTGTAACCTTTCCGACAATAATCTCATGCCTTTAATATGGTGAATATTAGATGGTATCATACAAGCTGTGAGCCATATACCAAAGCATGGAGATTGCTGACAGTACTGGAGTAAAAATAGTTATATTGAGCCAACATGAAATAATAATGGTGGTTTAAAAAAAGGGGAAGGGATAGTATGTGTTTTTCCACGAACATGAAGTGCTTGCAGCGTACACAGATATGTCATTGTTACCGGGCTGCAGCTGTCAATTTAAGGAACTTCAACATTTGGGTTACCAACTAATGATAAAAATACATTGACTGATGAAACTAAGGTTTACGTACAGTATAGGCTTCTCTATTGTAAGACACATAGACATAGACATCTGTGTATGAAAAAGAGGAAAACTCTATTCTTCCCTTTTCTGCTGGTTTGGACGTTTTCGAATTAAAAGGAAACCGTTGAAGTAGAATTCTCTTGAAAATAGGTGAATGACCCTGAGGAAATGTTATAGTTCTCCAGCTTTTCTGGAATCAAGAAGACCTTTTGGGGGTGAATAGATACTTTCATTTTGTCCTTTGCAACACCGGTGTGATTCCGGCGGACTATAAAATATGGCAGCCAGTAGGGGCAACGGGGGAAATTGATTACAAGTACTATCTTACCTCTCCCCGTACCCGTTGTAAGTGGCGGGACTGGCACTAGGACCCCTATCGGAAACTGAGTTGTGATGATGAGGGGAAAAGGCCTGTCCCGAATGATGGACTGGACGCTCAGCCAATCAGTATCTGGAGCGGCGTCCCACTGACTGGCTGAGCGAACAGTCCATAAGCCAGGTCATGACGTGTCAGCTTCGGAGATCTTAGAGCCCGGCGGAGGTCCTGCATCTTGTCCCACCGCTCACCACAGGCATAGGGAGAGGTAAGTTAGTACTTGCAATCATTTTTCCCCTTGCCCCTGCTGGCTGCCGGATTTTATAATCTGCCGGACTTCTCCTTTAAAGAAAAAATAACAGCAGGGGCCCCACCTGCTCCTTCTTATGAATATTCAGGCAGTGATATCACTCCGGCATTCATTACTGCTGGTCTCAGAAGTGGGAATTACAGCAATGAGCAGAGGACCGGATGACATCCCAATGGGAGCTGTGGAGTCATCCAGGTAGATAAGTATTCCTTTAATATTTTAATAGTAGGCCAAGCAAAATATCAACAATTTTATATATGCAGATAACCGACTTAAAGGGGTTGTCTTACAACAGGGGTGTCAAACTCGAATACACAGCGAGCCAAAATTAAAAACTTGGACAAAGTCGTGGGCCAGCCTCAATATTTATTTAAGCCTGGAAGCAGCATTTATAGCTGGCAGTCCCCCCACAGTAGTGTCTTATATAGTAGCCGTGCGGCTCTGTCACTACATAATATTGATACATCATGCCGGGTTGGTAAACACTCTATTATAGGACTTCCCTGTCTGTAGGGCCTGTAAAATATGGGATGTGGGAATAAGCCCTTAGTCATAGTATCAGGAAGCGTGTGTGTTAGTAACATACCGGCTTTTTAAAGTGGATTATGAAACATTAAATATTTTATTTGATCAGGAGATAGATTTTCTTTTTTCTCCTAAGCTTTACTTACAACTGGACACTGGAAGTAGGTGAGCAGCGCTGGATAGATATTTCTGTAATTGTATGCCATATCTGTCAAAAATGGGTAAAATCGGCTATTGTGAACTCATTCCATCTGCCAAGGAACAGTAAATAAAAAATAATTTATAAATTGATGAAATATCTGTGTACTAGAAGGAGTGCTATCTCCCTATGTCGCTATAAGTTCAGTCACATCAGCTTTAACACCCAGTGTTTCATCAATTTGACTTAGTTACAAATCCAAAAGTCTTTAGTAGAGATGAGTGCAACTTGAGCATGCATGAGTCTGATCGTTCGGCCTTTGAATACCGGTGGCTGAAGAAGTTGGATGCAGCCTATTGAATTCCCCATAGCACACTATGGAGCGAGCGGCCTGAGCCGCACTGACATGGTTTTCCACGGCTGCTATTCAATGAATAGTGGCCGCAGAAAACTGACATGCCAGTTCTTTGCCAGAGCGTATACTATGTATATATGCTCTGGCCAAGATTCCATAGAAAGAAAGGTAACGTATATTTTCGTAATAATCACGGCTGTTGTACAACGACCATGATTTTACGAAAATATACGTTGTGTGAACATAGCCTATGGCTGTATCCATGTTTTCTCAGATCAGATTCCCTAGGGCGGCATCCAACTTCTTCATCCACTGGTAATTTTGGCTGAGAAAGCCATACAAAATCCCTTAATAGCATTTAAAGGGGTCCTATCACCTTCATGTTTCCCAAACCAGGAGCCATTGGGTCGGTCCTGGTATATTCTGCCTGATTGATAGTTCTCACCCTTTACCCAAACAGGGAGGGATCTATACATCAAGGCTGCTGAGGTCCGGGGAACCCACCCTCGATTGACCCAAGGGCTCTTGCTTCAGGCAGCATGAAAGTGATGATATATTCCCTTTAATCTGCAAACAGAATACCGTCTACACATTCTCACACTAAGACAATGCTTCACTGCAGCTTCTTTTTAAAGAATTGACTATTGACTTTAAGGCTTAAGCCAGATAAACAGATACTATAGCTAAACTCTACAAATATTAATCCCCATCCGCAGTAATGCTATTAAATATTTGCCGATATTCATGGCGTCCTAGATCCATATTAGCGAAGTTCCGTGTTTGCTGTTTACTCACTGCTCAGTCACAGGAATGAGAATTAGTTTATTGACCCAGCGAGTATTATTAGATGGGAGAGCGGCTGTGACCTTACGGGATGGGTTTGATATAGCACCAAGATAGAGCTGTAATTTTCTATTCTCTCTGAAAAACGGAGCATGGTGTCACCTGCTGATCTGTATCAACTGCGCCTTTCTATTGTGTGCTCAGGGCACAGTACATTTTAATTAAATCTCAGGAAGTACATTGATAAACTATGTTACCCGCTATGATGCGAGAGAACAGTATGCTTAATTAAACATACAAGCACAGATTTCTCTCATTTCGGTTATTCACTCCCCCCCCCCCACCCCGGAGTATAAGCGACATAGTGACATATTAAATGAGAATTAGAAAACAACAAATGTTCTTGATATTTTTTTTCTTACATTTTAAACTGTACAAAGTCTATGGAAAATACAATTTAAAGGGCTCTGAAGCCAGGTATTCAGCAATGAATATTTGATCTGAAATGAATCCACCACTACCATATGAGGGGCCAAGGGGATTAAGGTGATTATTAAAGTATCCAGTACATCCAGTTAAAAATAAAACTCCATAGTGTTCTTAGATCTTATCTTAGATCTTATACATCTCGTATATGTATATAGCCATAGTAAAGCCCTTCTGTTTAAAACATAGCCATTGTGATACCAGTGTATCCTTCTCTCTATCGGTTGTAATCATTAGCCGGCCATCCACCTTCAATAACTGACAACTGTTCGTTCATCAGTTATCTCTCCTGCCCGCTGCCCGTGTTACCCACACACAGGAATATTCAGCATGGCCGAGTGTTCCTGTATTTTTTATGGGGGAGGAGGGTTCAACTGCAGTGAGAGCGCTTATCTCTCCCAAGCCAAAGGGGTAGGGCAGTGATTTTCCATCATCACCAACATCAACTGTCGGTGGACAATTGCAGGAGCCCCATACACCAGATCAACGTCTGAACCCGGTACGGGCAACAGAGGTCTAAGGTATATGGGAGCTATTGTCTGCCAGGTTATTCTCACTATCTCTGAAAGCCTGCTTGCTTACAGTACATTACACTTGCTATTCCTCTTATCTTAGCTCTCCCATTGTAGATACTACCTGTTCGAAATAATATCAATGCTATGGTGATCAAAAGACTTACAATTTCCCTCTACACACACAGACAGGTTATAGCATCCTGTTTAGATAAGCTATTTAAGTTATTTGACCCCTTTTTTCTTCCATTCCTTCTCGCGTTGCATCAGCAGGGAAGATGTAAAGGACTTCACTAATGGTGTGTTTACACAGACAGATTTATCTGACAGATTTTGGAAGCCAAAGCCAGGAATGAATTTGAGAAGTGGAGAAATCTCAGTCTTTCCTTTATGACCTGTTCTCTGTTTATAGTCTGTTCCTGGTTTTGGTTTTAAAAAACTGTCAGATAAATCTTTCTGTGTAAACGCACCATAAGTCAAAAAACTCCTACTCTGAATAAATAGATGATGTACAGTCATGGCCAAAAGTTCTGAGAATGACACAAATCTGATATTTTCACATGATCTGCTGCCCTCTGGTCTTTTTATAACTTATTTTTTATTGAGTTTTCAATAATGGTTTTTACGTGTGTTTGTCAGATCTTTTTATCACATACAGAAATATAATTGCAATCATATTATGAGTAACAAAAGCTTATACTGACAGTTAGAATAAGTTAATGCAGCAAGTCATTATTTGCAGTGTTGACCCTTCTTCTTCAGGACCTCTGCAATTCTCCCTGGCATGCTCTCAATCAACTTCTGGACCAAATCCTGACTGATAGCAGTCCATTCTTGCACAATCAATGCTTGCATTTTGTCGGAATTTGTCGGTTTTTGTTTCTTCACCCATTTCTTGATGATTGACCACAAGTTCTCAATGGGATTAAGATCTGGGGAGTTTCCAGGCCATGGACCCAAAATCTGTGTGTTTTGTTCCCTGAGCCATTTAGTTATCACCTTTGCTTTATGGCAAGGTGCTCCATCATGCTGGAAAAGGCATTGTTGATCGCTAAACTGCTCTTGGACGGTTGGAAGAAGTTGCTCTTGGAGGAAATTCTGGTACCATTCTTTATTCATGGCTGTTTTTAGGCAAGACTGTGAGAGAGCCGATTCCCTTGGCTGAGAAGCAACCCCACACATGAATGGTTTCAGGATGCTTTAAAGTTGGCATGAGACAAGACTGGTGGTAGTGCTCACCTCGTCTTCTCCCAATAAGCTATTTTCCAGATGTCCCAAACAATCGGAAAGGGGATTCATCAGAGAAAATTACTTTACCCCAGTCCTCAGCAGTCCACTCCCTGTACCTTTTGCAGAATTTCAGTCTGTCCCTGATATTTTTTCTGGAGACCAGGCCTTGCTCCAAGAGTCTCCGCCTCACAGTGTGTGCAGATGCACTCACACCTGCCTGCTGCCATTCCTGAGCAAGCTCTGCACTGCTGGTAGCCTGATTCCCGCAGCTGAAACACTCCCGCAACCATTTTGTTTGCATTGTCTGAATAGACACCTCCTGGATCAAAGGTGAGGTAGCTGGCACCCAGCAAATCATTGATCACCCGAGTGCTGCGGATTTTTATACATTTTTGAAAAACACTTCTAAGAGAGGGTCCTGGCGCTTTCTGGTCTTTCTTTGGCGCCCTGGAGCCTTTTTGGCAACAATGGAACCTCTCTCTTTGAAGTTCTTGATGATGCGATAGATTGTTGACTGAGGTGCAATCTTTCTAGCTGCGATACTCTTCCCTGTTAGGCCATTTTTGTGCAGTGCAATGATGACTGCACGTGTTTCTTTAGAGATAACCATGGTTAACAGAAGAGAAACACTGATGCCAAGCACCAGCCTCCTTTTAAAGTGTCCAGAGGTGTCATTCTTACTTAATCATGACAGATTGATCTCCAGCCCTGTCTTCATCAACCCCCACACCTGTGTTAATGGAGCAATCACTGAAACGATGTTAGCTGGTCCTTTTAAGGCAGGGCTGCAATGACGTTGAAATGTGTTTTGGGGGATAAAGTTTATTTTCTAGGCAAATATTGACTTTGCAAGTAATTGCTGTTAAGCTGATCACTCTTTATAACATTCTGGAGTATATGCAAATTGCCATTTTAAAAATTGAAGCAGTAGACTTTGTAAAAATTAATATTTGTATCATTCTCAAAACTTTTGGCCATGACTGTACAACTCCACCCTAAATGAATAAAAGGGAAAAGGAGAAAGAATCTAACAAACTGGGTTACCACATAATATTTTGTTCAGCATTTTCAACCAATTTATAAGAATATTTTTAACCTCTTCAAGACAGAGCCCTTTGATGCACAAAAGTCCGGGTCAGATTAATGCAATTTTCCTCCCTGCCTTCTAAGAGCCATAGCGCTTTTATTTTTCTACCTACAGGGCTGGTTGGGGTGTCATTTTTTGCATCAGGATGTCTAGTTTTTAGGGGTTAATCATACTCCACCTTAGCATTAGATGCTCTATGGTAAGGGATCCCTCAATTTTATTTTCAACCAAAGCCAGGAGTGAGTCAAAACACTTAAAAAGTCCAAATATTTCCATTTATAGTTTTTCCTCTCTCGGTTACAAATTTTGGCTAAAAATACTGACCAAAATATTCTTTGTGAGCATAACCTCAGACTTAAATAATTAGCACCTTCTCACCACAGACACACAAGCAACTTATAACTCTGTGTTTGGTAGAGATATCCAGGACTACAGTAATTCACGTAACTCCTATTTTGCTCTAAATTTGAATGGATGGTGCAGCCTGCAAGACAATGAACTGCCTACAGAGGACTGATCTGCAATCAGAGACACTGGCTAAGCAGGAGGCCGGGCAGCATTGATTGTTCATGAAGCGGGAGGAGGAAGGAGTGGTGAAGCGGCCAGAGTGTGGCACAAGCAACTCCTCTTTGACTCTTCATTATAGGCACCATGCTTACTAAGGTACTGTCAGCTACAGCACACTGTCAGCAGTGTCACTTTCAGTTGAAGCCCAACTAGTAATGAGTTGGATTGGGCTGTTGGCCAGGAAGGAAAGCATGGGGCTGCATACTTCCCCAGGTCATAACTCATGATGCTAAGCTTAAAGAGGTTGTCCAGGATAAAACAATTGATGAGTATAGGCTATCAATAGCTTATCGATGGGGTGCCGACATCTGACACTCCCACCAATCAGCTGTTTGATGCTCGCACTACTGTAAAAGGTTAAACAAGATGTGTCAAAAGTTAATAAAAGTTCTAGAGCTTCACTTTCATTATTTCTGTTTATAACCTAGAAACCTTCCTTATAAATTCCATACATGCTTGACGGAAGAGGCTATACTTAATAAGAATACATAGGGACAGCAACTGTAAGCACAAGAAAGATGAATGACTCGTCGTCACGTTCCATTGAATCTAACAAAAGGCAGCAACATGTTGCGTCTCCATGTGAAATCCTCAGCACAAACACTGTAATGAAGGGTGCGGGATATTCATCTGAAGTAGCCACATAACATATAGACTGTATTTATGGGACTTTTGTATAAATTTTCACTTCTCTTAGGTTCATTCCAAAAGCAGAAGTTTTATGTCCTGTTTAAATTGTGATAGTAAACATCTTTAAAAAAGTGCAAGTTCTATTAATTTCCATTGGTTTTAGACCATCAGCTTTTGTTCACACGGGCTGCCGTAATGATTCATCCTGGCTCCATGCCAGCCAGTGACTTTCTTCGATAAGGAGGATGAATGACTTCAGATGGTCCCGGTGCTGAGAACCATTGCTTACTAAGCATTTATCTAACACTGTCAAGATACTGCCACATGTGGCCTACATCTGAGATAACACCGTACAGTAGGATATCCATTGAAACCATGGCCCCTAACCCCACATTTGGCTAAGTTTGCAGATATATTTTGAGTTTTCTTATATTCTGTATATGACTTTGTGGTTGGTCATCTTGTTTTCATTACAGTAAAAGCTGGATTTTCCATTAATATGCCTGTGGCTACAGATGACTCTTTCAGGAGAGCAGCCGGTCCTCGTGCCAATATAAGCAAAGTAGTTAGTAATTAAATTGTTACTGTCACTTTAACAAAACTTTTGATAAGTCACACAGACGCCCATATGTGTTCAGTAACCATCAGTTGAATATTCATTTGGCTGCAGTTATCTCTCCCGTCCGCCCCCCCCATACACAAGAATATTCAATGTGGCTTAGCATTCCTGTATTCCCTATGCAGAGGGGTAAACTGCCACCAGACTGTTTTGGCACCGACTTAACTATCAAAGAACAAAGGGGTCGGGCAGTGAAAATCCATCAAGTCTGACCCCTATCTCTATCAAAATCAACGGTGGTGTGTTAGTCTAGATGGTATTTGACTTTCAGCTCAGCCACAGATGTTAATGTTGTGACACCAGTGCTTGTCCAGCACACCGGTGTGATATTGGTACCTGCTTGTTTTGTGTGGCTGGATGTATTCCCCAATGGTTGGTAACCTGCTGGGTTATAGTGGGTCCCTTGGTCTCTTGTCACGGTGGGCCTGAGTAGTGACTGACCCATCTGGACTATCGGTACCACCACCCACAGTCCAGTAAAATAGTAGAAATACTAGAAGAACAGTTGGTCACTAGCTGCATCTGTACTTACTCCTGTCTAGACTCAACTGAACTTTTGTCCCTGTCAGGGGTCCTGGCATCAGCCAGGCCCTATCTTAACTACAGCAGGAACAGTAGGTTTTTACATCTTCCCACTCTAAGTGAACTTCCCTGTGAGTAGTGGGGATGAGTGTGTGCAAAATAAAGAAGGAAAGAGATCAGTTACAATTAGAGAGCACTACCTATCGGGTCACTAGTAACACATGGTACAATAGAAAACCTTAACCCACTACTGACTTCAACTAAGCAGTACATAGAAATACGAAATACTGACAATACTGACTTTACTGACTGTAAAGTACCCTTCATCACCACCTAACCTGAAAATAGGAAGCTTTTTGAGAGGTGCAAAGGAGTGACAAAAACCACCTGTGGTGGGACACCACACAACTGTTTGTGGAGACTCGGGAAGGCTCCATACAACTTATACTGTCAAGGGTGGGATTGAATAACGTTAGTATAAAATGTATGGTGTTTTCTTATGTCTTCATTGTCTAAAATATAGGCGGCATTTGTTAATCTGTCCCAGTGTTCCCCAACCTGTGACTCTCTAGTTGAATACTATTGCTGTAGACTGTCTGGACATGATGTTAGTCATAGTATTTGAACAGCTGAAGAGACATAGGTTGGGGAACTACTTCTAAACGTACTGTCATTAACCCTCGCTTACCATTGTAGTCCATAATCTTTGCTCATATGATCTGTTAGTTTAGTGTTATGTATAAAATACTATGGACTCTATTTAAATGTATTTATAACTGTGGCCTATAGTCAAACAATTTTTTTTTTTTGTACTTTAGGTTGTGTACTCCTTGTGTCCAAGGAGTTTGATTTTTTTTCTGTCTTTTTTAAAGTGAACAATTAGATATGTAACAGCTTAAAAAGCCTCTTGAGAGCTGACATTCAAAAACCAATACAACATGAAAGAGAGTCATCCATCTTAGAGGGCTCTTGAGATGCAATTAAAGACAGATCCGGAAGGATACACTGATGCAACGACATTTCATACATGTCAACAGATCGCTTTGTATAAGTGAAAACAATAATAATATTAGGATTGAGCTGTTAATTCTTATCTGAAAATATAGGAATTAAAGGGAGTGTCTGTGTATAGGTGATGAGAGTACTACCCAAAACTTCTCACTCTAGTAAGTCTATGATATGTTGAGGTAATACGGTATATTACGTTTGGTTCAGAAATTCCTTACAATACTATGGTATTCTCAGTTACCACATGGCCCCTCCAATAAGTCCCTTGTTTACTAAGATATATCGCACCCTTAAAGACCCATAAGATACATCTATTTCATTGACAACCCTTGATTTCATTATTTTCTTATAGTTTTTGGCTAATAAAGTCTGGAGGTATTGACCCAACTGTTAAGGCACTATTGCAGCAAACGATTATCGGATGTACTTGGTCGATTACAGGCTGTTTCGAATGATAATCGTTTGGTGTAATAGCGCATGGCAAAAGATTACGACGATCAGCCGACATGCTCAATGAAAAATCATGATCACATCAGCAATGGTCTGCTGTACGTTGCTCCGTGTAATAGGAGTGAAGGCAGCAGACCACCACTGACTACAATGGACAGCCCAGATGATCTAAGGATTGTCCGGGCAGCCCCTCCCGCTGCTTCCCGTGGCCCCTCCCGCTGCTCCCTGCGGCCCCTCTTGCAGTTCCCCACGGCCCCTCCCACTGTTTACCGCTCGTTGTCTGTGCGTGTAATAGTGGCAGCAAGCGGGGAACAAGGATAAGCGACCTGACAGAGCTGGTGCATTGGCTGGCACGGTGCCAGACCGAAGAGTTAGGGTCCTATTACACAGAGCGATTTTTAACAATTAACGTCTAACGATAAACTATCGCAAACAAGATTGTTTATCGTTAACCTGAAATCGGTCACCATATTTCACAAAACGATGGTCGTTAGTTTCAATCATTGCTACAATCGTTATTACAATCGTTACTATGATGGTTTATTCTTTCTCATCCCAGCAAAACAATGAACAATGTGCAATCACACTTAACGATTAATGAACAAATACGGAACTTGAGTGAAGGAATATGTGAATTACAGTGTATGATTAGCAAATGATTAGCGAACAATTAACAATAATTTTAGGTTCAGATCTAAATCAAGGATCAACGGCATGCGACCAATTTTTCAATCGTTGTCTGCAATTACACAGAACGATTATTGTTTAAATTCGAACGATAAAATGATTTTTCACACGATAATCGACCCGTGTAATAAAGCCTTTACACATTACAGTACTAGATAGCATGTGAGTGGAGAAAGGGTTAGTGATGCAATGGGTTTGCAATGTGCTATGTGAGCAGTAAGGAAAGGAACTGTGACTTCACAGCAAGAAGGGGCCACACAGTCACCAAGTACTGAGTTGTTTCTGTTGAAGAGCTAAAGGATGGGAAAAATTACACTGCAGCACTGTGGGCAGTAGATGCACTGGTATTTGCACAAAACACAGCTGTCCTAAGCTTTATGGGTGGTAAGAGATAGGGGAAAAGTAGGTGATTGCAGGGGGTCCGACCTCTGTACCCCACGCTGATCTCTGTATCGGGCCCTGGTTTCTGTATTAGGAATAAAGCCACGGGTGCAGCAGGTGACCTGCGGCTCTATTCATTCCTATGGAGCCGAAGGAAAAAGCAGAGTACGGCTCTTTTCTGGCATACTCGGCTTTTTCTGTTGCTCTATAGCAGGGATGGGGAACCTTCGGCCCTCCAGCTAATGCAAAACTACAATTCCCATCATGCCCGGACAGCCTTTGGATGGGAATTGTAGTTTTGCAACAAGGAATATCCCTTTAAACTTACCAACAAATAGGATTGTTTTCTTCCTGACCTTTGGTGCCCTGTACTGTGTCATGGCCTTCGTCCATAGAGAATCCTATAGTACTGGGAGGATGTTAACACTAGGTCTTCGGCAAATTAGAAATAATTTTTTTGTTCGGACAAGAGGTTTCTATAGAGTCTAGAGCTGGTTTCTATATACAGGGAGTAAGGTGTAGAAGAATTTAACCAACAATCATATTTGATAAGCTTTGACATTGAGCAGGTCTGCGAGTAATGATTAGTAATAGCCTGGGAAACATGAGCGTCTGACATAGATGAGATCAGAATTGTCCCTTAGAGGACTGGCAGCTGCGTCTTGGTTGATTAATCCCCTTCACCCCAGACATGATGGAGCGGCTCAGTATTTAATTGGGATATCAGAATGTTAATCCATTTCCAACAAGAGCGTTCGCTAGTTTTAATTTCACATATTAGCCTCATCATTCACTTTTTAATCCTCTCTGCTCTGTCGGAATTCGGTCGTAGTCAGATAGCCTTTGAACTTGTGACATGTCAAAGACTTGTTAATACATTGAAGTTTCATCACAGCTCGCACTTTCTTAAGAAGGATTAGTGTGGATGTCTGAGGCCGGCACTTAACAATATACAGACACTTCCATAGGTGCCAAGCTGTACCGTTTCTGGGTCTTTAAAGTGGACCTGGGACTGTTTTGAGGTGTGTTAGGGATAAGCCAACATTTGGCCTACACATTGGGGGATTAAAGTAAAGCACAAGGCCCAGATTTTGGAAAATTATTAGTTGATCTATATTCTGTAGCTTCGAGATATGTTCACACTGGACTGAAATGCTTCAGATTTTTAGCTTTTGACTTCCTTATTAAAGCTAAAGTGGTTGCCTTACAACGTGAAAAAATTCCTTTAATGCCCTAACCTTAAAGGGGTAGTTCACTCAAAAAACAAAAAAAAAAATCTTTTTTGTTCTTTCAAATCAACTGGTGCCAGAAAGTGCCATATATTTGTAATTTACTTCTATTGAAAAATCTTTAGTCTTCCAGTACTTAACACCAGCTCTATGCTCTGCAGGAAGTGGTGTATTCTTTCCAGTCTGACACAGTGCTCTTTGCTGACACCTCTGTCCATGTCAGGAACTGTCTAGAGTAGTAGCACATCCTTTTAAACCTCTTCGCTCTAGACTGAAAAGAATACCAACTCCTGGACATACAGCAGATTCTAAGTACTGAGATTTTTTTTAAAGTAAATTACAAATCTCTGGCACTTTCTGGCACCAGCTGACTTGAGAGAGGGTGAACTACCCCTTTATTAGCCTTGTGGCGACACAGCCTGTTACTTTTCCCCCCATTCGTAGGGGAAGGCTGTATCGATGATTCTGTAAACGATCACAAAGCAGACAATATCTCCCTAAAAAGTGTCTGCATCTTATATTTTGCAGACAGGGTGCCCTGTATAAGACTGCCCTGACTGCTACCCTAATCGTTGGGCAAAGCACTGATACTTAAAGGGGTTGTCCAGCGAAAATCTTTTTCCTTCAACTCAACTGGTGTCAGAAAGTTATATAGATTTGTAATTTACTTCTATTAAAAAATCTCAAGTCTTCCCATACTTATTAGCTACTGTATGACATGCAGGAAATGTTGTTTTATTTTCAGTCTGACACACTGCTCTCTGCTGCCATCTCTGGCCGAGACGGGAACTCTGTCTCGGTTTTCCATGAATCCCTATAGAAAATATCTCCTAATCTTGACAGTTCGTGTCTCGGCCAGAGATGTCAGCAGAGAGCACTGTGTCAGACTGAAAAACATTACTTCCTGCATGACATATAGGAGCTGATAAGTATGGAAAAACTTGAGATTTTTTAATAGAAGTATATTACAAAACTATATAACTTTTTGATACCAGTTAATGTCAAAGAAATTTTTTTCCACTGGACAACCCCTTTAACCATGCAGTTACTGATAGCTACAAAGTCCTCTGCCCTCTCCTGCTAGGCACTGATCAGTGAGGTGAATGACAGGCAGGCAAGGAATCTGGCTTTGCCCACATGCAAAGACTGCAACATAGGACTGGCCCACAGCAACCTGCATATATTGTGGGGTAACTGCAGTATTTCAATTATTTGGTATTTCAATATTCTCAGGGTCAGACCTGACTTGGAAGGCAATTTCCATCACATCATGTTGAGGATTTACAGCAGACTTTAGCAGATGCATTGGAGCAGGTGAAGTGCTCTGTAAATGCTATCACATTTCCACCCAGAGAAGATCGTGCTGCAACAAACTGTGCAGAGATTTGCAACTCAATCTAGATGCAGGTCGTGAGATGGGTTTGGCTTTGGCAAACAACTGATCGGTGAGGGTGCTGGGTGTTGGTACCCCTCTGACCAGACATTAGGGGCAATGGAAAATATATTTAAGTACATAGTGGGTTGGGGAGGGAGGGGGTTTATCCAGCCTAAAGTAAAACTAGAACAATTGCCTAAAGAAATGAGACATCTCCAAAAATAAGACTTAGGGTATATTCACACGAACGGACAGGTCCTGGCAGTTCCCACACACTATATACTGAACGACCGCAGCGAGTATGTAATTCTACCGCCCTTAACCTCTTCTGCTCCCGCCCGACTCCCCCGCTGTAAGCATACATTACCTGTCCTAACTGCACGGGTCCGGCGTCCTGCTCTCCCGTCCGGCCAATCAGTGGCTGAGGCTGGGCAACACACTGATTGGCCGGACGGGAGAGCAGGACGCCGGACCCGTGCAGCGAGGACAGGTAATGTATGCTTACAGCAGGGGAGCCGGGTGGGAGCAGAAGGGGTTAGGGGCGGTAGAATTACATACTCGCTGTGGTCGTTCAGGCCGCAGCGAGTATATAGTTTGTGGGAACTGCCAGGACCTGCCGGACTCGCAGCGAGAATCTCGCTGCGAGTCCGTTCGTGTTAATATACCCTTAGGGGGAGATTTATCAAGCTGGTGTAAAGTAGAATTGTCTTAGTTGCCCCTGGCTAATAAACCAGAAATGTGGAATCTGATTGGTTGCTAGGGGCAACTAAGACAATTCTACTTTACACCATTTTGATAAATTTCTTATTTTTGAGGGGAAAAAATATGAGGCGCTGTCTTATTTTCGGGGAAACATGGTAGTAGGATGGTCCTGCAAAAGAGGAGACTTTATGTACTTTTTATGTACTGTGTATGATGACTATATTAACCCATAGCTGCACCATAGCTGAACATCCTGGTGCAGCTATGGGAGTTCAGAGGGGGTCGCGCGGCGCCCCCCCCCCCCCCCCCCTCTGAACTTCCGCAATCTTGGATGCCGCATGTAGCCCGGGACGGCGGCTATTAGCAGGCACAGTCCGATCGCTGTGCCTGCTAATTAAGTACTTAGATGCAGCTGTCAAAGTACTTAGATGCAGCTGATCCCGGCTCAGTATTCTATTGCTTTCGGCTGCAGCAGCTGAAAGCAATAGAGCACAAATCTCATGGATCTATGCAGTATATCTATACTGCATAGATCTCTATGAGAGATCAGAGCAGGCATACTAAAAGTCCCCCAGCGGGAATAACCTTAACCCCAGAGGGAACAACCCTAACCCCAGGGGGGCTTCTAGTATGTGTGTAAAGTAAAACAAAAATGTTTTTTAATGGTGCGTTCACACCTACAGGATCTGCAGCTGATTTTCTGCAGCAGATTTCAGTTAAATAACTGAACACAGCATCAGATTTGATGCTGTGTTCAGTTATTTAACTGAAATCTGCTGCAGAAAATCAGCTGCAGATCCTGTAGGTGTGAACGCACCCTAAATAACACAACATCCCCTCCCCTAATAAAAGTTTGAATCACCCCCCTTTCTCCATTTTATAAATAAAAATAAATAAATAAACATCTTTGGTATCGCTACATGCGTAATAGCCTGAACTATTGAATTATTACAATTCCGATCTCACACGGTAAACGGCGTAAGCGTAAAAAAATTCCAAAGTGCAAAATTGCGCTTTTTTGCTCGTATCAAATCTCAAAAAATTGTAATAAAAAGCGATCAAAAAGTCGCATATGCGCAATCAAGGTACCGATAGAAAGTACACATCATGGCACAAAAAATGACACCTGACACAGCCCCATAGACCAAAGGATAAAAGCGCTATAAGCATGGGAATGGAGCATCTTTAAGGAACATATATTTTCTTTAAAAAGTTTACATTTTTTCAAAAGCCATCAGATAAAATAAAATGTATACATGTTACATACCGTTGTAATCATAACAACTTGAGGATCATGTATAATAACTCAGTTTTGCCCTAGGGTGAACGGCGTAAAAACACCCCCCCCCCCCCCCAAATGTGTTTTTTTTTTTTTTTTTTTCTATTTCACCACACGTATAATTTTTTTCTGGTTTCCCATCATATTTTAGGCAAAAATGACTTCTGCCATTGCGAAGTACTATTAGTTGTGCAAAAAATAAGGGCTCATCTGGGTCTCTGGGTGGAAATATGCAAGCGCTATGGCCTTATATACATAAGGAGGAAAAAACGAAAGTGCAAAAATGTAAAACTCCTATTCCACTGGCAGAAACAACCAGCTAGTGACTGGGCGACTTTGGTTTAGGTAAGTGTTTGAATACTGACATATCTTAACCACTATTAAAACTGACAACCAATCGGATAGAATATTGCTCATCCCAGGGTCGCTGTGCCTTCCAAACAATTATTCTTAGTTGCCGACAAGTGATTAATGTAGTAGCCATAACTGTAAAGTTATACGTAGATGGTCATGGAGGGCTGATGGGAGGCCAACAAGGCACCAGGCTTAGGCAAGGATACTGAGATACAGTTTTAGGGCATCAAAAATTATCCTTGTGCTGAATGAAGAAAATCCTAGCTACCCCTCTGATCACTATATTGAATATAATACAGTATACAGTCCACAGAAAAAGCAGTCAGCACTGTTAGGTTACACTGACCACCCACTTCAGGTGTTCATCTGGTCAGACAGGTGCTAATGGGCTTGGAGTTAGTGGTGCTCAGTGACATGAGTATATAGCAGTCCCCAATTGTAGCATCCAAAAGATGTCGTCTCTACAATATGAACACTGCTCAATAAAGAAAATTAATTAAGCACATGCTGGTGAGTGCCATGATAATTTCTTCTGGATGGTATAATACAGTAAACTCCTCCATTTGTCCAGAAGAATGGTATTTAATACATTATGTCCTTCTTACTAATTCCATGTAATATGTTAAAGACTTCTTCAGCGAGAACCTGAATCCCCTCACGACCTGCGTACAATTTGTGTAAAGAGGTCTCCATGAGTATTCTGTGTAATACGGCCTATGAGAAGAGGCTGTTCAGTAGTCAGAAGTGTTGTTTTAATCACTCATCTTTAAAAGTGAGGATCTGAGCCAGGCTGTCAAGTATTCTGCTTTATATAAGCCTGGCTGACATGATGTATACAGGTTGCTAGACTTTTCTTAAGGTAAGTGTAATATGATCTTATTGATGATAGAGGGTCACTATAAGCCTATGTTCACACAGAGTATTTTGGTCCTTTTTTTTAGCTGTACAGCAAATGTAAAACCAAAAAAATAGCAGTCTGCTATTAAATTAAATATTATGGCCATATTATGTTTTCTTGAAAATCACAGCTGAAAATATGGACCAAAGCACTGATATGAAACATAAAAAAATATCGTAGACAAAATAAATAAATTAATATAGTAAATAATAAAAGAAAGAAAATATAGTAAGCAAAATAATTTCATACAGTGATTAGTGAGTAAATAAAAAAAGTACTAAATAAATGTATAATAATAGTAAATAAGAAACACTGCCCCGCCCTCATAGCACCACTCTATCGATTATCATTAGAAGGGGCGGAGCAGACGCCGCAGTCCTCCTAACGGTCTGACCGGAAGGTGGACAGAAACAGTGTGGAGGATGAAGGTAAGACACATACGTTCATCCTCTGCATCTCTCGAACAATAGGGGGCTATCAGCACGTTAGATTTGTCTAAATGTTCCCCTTTAAAGATTTCAATTATCTATAATTCAGGCTTCCAAGTTTTTTGTACATCTCTTTGACAAGATATCTAGTTCTTGATTAGAGATGAGCGCAACTCAAACATGCCTAAATCTGGGAAAATATGGCTACAGCCTATGGCCATAGGCTGTATCCTTCTTTCCCGAACTCCCTAGGGCTGCATCCAACTTTTTCAGCGACTGGTATTCGAAAGCCAAACAATCAAAGTTGCTCTCATCTCTACAGTAGTTTCTCTGTATGTATTCCCAATGGTCAGTTCGCTCATAGCATTAGTTACATGATACGTATCATCTGCGACCTCTTTGATCTTAAAAACATAGATGTAGCAGACCTGAGATTATCAACATTTTTTGCTTATATGACATATTCATTCCAACTCTGTTGCAGTTTGTCTAGATTGCAAATCATCATAAATAATTCCGTTCTGCAACTTTAATATTGAGCCCAGGGCAATATGTACTAGTCAGGGAAACTACAAGTTCCAGCACACCCTGCTAGCCAGCATGTTTTCATCCCGGTGGGCTGGGGAAGCACACAAAAGAGCAGTGTTGTGACAAGACAAGTGGGAGTAGCACAACGGGCATTGACCGCAGAATAACCATTTAATTTGTCAAATTACTTCAGGTGCTCGGTAATTATAGGCTGCCAGCCCGGCTTTTATTTGCACAGAAGTGTGCGCTTATTTAACAGCTTTCACTATTGTAAAAAAATAACATGGTAAAGAGATTACTCTAATCATATAGGTACATTAAGCTTTAAGTGGAAGACAAGCCATAGTAGCAAAGATGGCATTACAAATGACTTCACACCATCCTGGGAGCGGGACGAATAATAGAGGCAGCTGCATGTTGTGTCTGTCACATGGGAAGACAGAAATAGGGACGGCATGAAATGTGGGAGAAGTCCTCGCTATATAGGGATTCATGACACCTTCACAACTGGTGGAGGTCAGGGCCGGAGCGAGGAGGTGGCAAAGGTGACCCAAAGACCAGAACCCCAAACTAAAAACTCCCAGTGATACTTAGTGGCATTCATTAAGTTGTCATATATGGCAGTATTAGGTTGGGTTCACACTACGTGAAAAACTGGCCATTCTGTCACCCAGCTGGGTCACAGAAATGCCGGTGTTAGTGAAAATCATCCTGGCCGAAACTGCAGTACTGGATGGATAATCTTAACTTGTGCTGAATTAGGATGCGGGTGTGTGTGCGCATCCCAATTCACCATAGCCGACAATGGAGAGTGCGGCTGGTGCCGCGATTAATAGGAAACACGTTGTGTGAACATGGCCTTATGTAGTTTGTAATTTGTTTGGGCACTATATGGATATTATGTGAGCAATATCTGATATATATGGCAGTATAGCAGTAATATATGGAGTAAAATTAGGAGAATACTCTTTTAAATGGCAAATTGTTGTTGGCTATGGTTGTAGTGGAGGTATAGTATTGCAGTACCGCAAACCGATGCAACAGAGTTCTCATAAGTCACTTATATAAAGAGAAAACACATGAAAACTCATGATTTCCAAAGTTTCTGGTTGATTAGAAAAAGAAATATAGGTGGAGATTTATCAAACTAGTATAAAGTACAATTGGCTCAGTTGCCCCTAGCAACCAATCAGATTCCACCTTTCATTTTCCAAAGAATCTGCGAGGAAAGAAAAGTGAAATCTGATTGGTTGCTAGGGGCAACTGAGCCAGTTTCACTTTACACCATGTTTGATAAATCTCCCCCATAATGTCCAGCGGCACTCACCATAAAACTTGATTTTTATTCAGTATCCAAAAGACATACAACACAGGAACATGGAGACACCTTTCCTGACAGTCTCAGCCAACGTCCGTTTCACACTTTCCAGCACTTCTTTAAGACATTGTTGATTTCTGGTTGATTATATACCTTAGTGGGCCTCATTCTACCCCCACTCAACCTAGGAAACCTGTACAGTGTTAATGTCATTTGCAGTAACATGTCCTTTAGGGCAGTGTTTCTCAACCTTTTCAGGCCAAGTACCCCCATGCGACAAGATGCTCCAGCCGAGTACCCCCAACGATGCCATCCATTAATAACATTGCCCAGGGTAGATTTACATGTACGTTTCACAGCAAAATCCACTGCGATACTCTGTACTGTTATGGCCTATGGCTCTGCATTCTCACAGAGGATTTTCAATCTGCTGCGAGAATGTAGCCGCTGCCTATTTACCTAATTAGCTGCCGGCCCTTAACAGATCATACTTACCTCCCTGTACTCCCACCTGCTTCTCTGGCTCCCAGCTCACTGACAGCCCACTCATCCAATCAGTGGCTACGGTGGGACTGTGCACTGATTGGCTGAGCAGGCCGTCAGTAAACCGGGTGCCAGAGAAGCAGGTGGGATATATCCCACAGAGATGGATATGTCCCCCTGGAGCCAGATACCCATGTAGTCAAGAGGCCTTCTTCTATGTAGCCAGATATCTCCCCCATGTAGTCAGATATCTCCCCCATGTAGTCAAGAGGCCTTCTTCTATGTAGCCAGATATCTCCCCCATGTAGTCAGATACCTCCCCCATGTAGTCAAGAGGCCTTCTTCTATGTAGCCAGATATTTTCCCTATGTAGCCAGATACCCCTTATATGTAGCAAGATATCCCCCCATGTAGCCAAATACTTCCTCCCATGTAGTCAGATACCTCCCTATGTAGCCAGATACCTCTGCAATGTAGTCAGATACCTCCCCCATGTAGCCAGATACCTCCCCCATGTAGCCAGATACCTCTCCCCCATGTAGCCAGATACCTCTCCCCCATGTAGCCAGATACCTCTCCCCCATGTAGCCAGATATCTCTCCCCCATGTAGCCAGATATCTCCCCCATGTAGCCAGATACCTTTCCCCCATGTAGCCAGATACCTCTCCCCCATGTAGCCAGATATCTCTCCCCCATGTAGCCAGATATCTCCCCCCATGTAGCCAGATACCTCTCCCCCATGTAGCCAGATATCTCTCCCCCATGTAGCCAGATATCTCCCCCCATGTAGCCAGATACCTCTCCCCCATGTAGCCAGATACCTCTCCCCCATGTAGCCAGATATCTCTCCCCCATGTAGCCAGATATCTCCCCCCATGTAGTCAGATATTTTCCCATGTAGTCAGATACCTCCCCCTACGTAGTCAGATACCTCCCCATGTAGTCAGATATCTCCCCATGTAGTCAGACACCTCCCCCATGTAGCCAGATACCTCCCCCATGTAGTCAGATATCTCCCCATGTAGTCAGATACCTCCCCCTATGTAGTCAGATACCTCCCCTATGTAGCCAGATACCTACCCCCTTGCAGCCAGACATCTCCCCATGTAGTTAAGATACCTCCTTCTATAGCCAGATACCTCCCCATGTAGCCATATATCACTTTTCCTTTTCCTCTCCATCTGGCCCAGACCACCATGATGATTTCTTGCAGCTACAATTTACCTCTTGCCAGAGAACCTGCCAAACATCTTAGGCATCACAGTTTTCCTTTAACTTCCCTCCCTTTTTCCTACCTATAGGCTCCCATACAGTAATAATTCCGCTGTTTGGTGTAATGCGCTGTAAAGTGAGTAGGTGTGTGGGTTATCCCTGTATTTAGGATCCCTCATTAAAAATAATATCCCCTTCCATGACCCTCCATATAGTAATAATGCCTCCTGCCCTGCCCCCATAGTAATGCCCACCATTCTACACCCTCCCCCTCCTGCCCCAACAAACAAAAAAAATTCATACTCACGTTATCCGCCCATGGGGGGGAGGGGTCTTCCTCTCTTCTCCAGCCTCTGAGCCACAAGGAGATTAAGGGGAGAGTAAGGTCTGAGGGGGAAAAGAAGGAAAGAGGAGGATAGAGGAGGTGAAGGGGGAGTGGAAGAGAGAGAAGGTGAAGGGGGGAGAGGAAGAGAGAGGAGGTGAAATGGGAGAGGAAGAGAGAGGAGGCGAAGAAGGGAGAGGAAGAGAGAGGAGGTGAAGAAGGGAGAGGAAGAGAGAGGAGGTGAAGGGGAGAGAGGAAGAGAGACGAGGTGAATGGGGGAGAGGAAGACAGGGGAGAGAGGAGGTGATGGGGAGAGGAAGACAGGGGAGAGAGGAGGTGATGGGGAGAGGAAGACAGGGGAGAGAGGAGGTGATGGGGGAGAGGAAGACGGGGGAGAGAGGAGGTGATGGGGGAGAGGAAGACAGGGGAGAGAGGAGGTGAAGAAGGGAGAGGAAGAGAGAGGAGGTGAAGGGGGAGAGGAAGACAGGGGAGAGAGGAGGACAGAGGAGGAGAGCGGTGATGGGGGTGAGAGAAGGTGATGGGTGATGAGGGGTGAGAGGAGGTGGTGGGGGTAGGGAGGAGGTGGAGGGGGTACAGAGGAGATGATGGGGGTACAGAGGAGATGATGGGGGTACAGAGGAGATGATGGGGGTAGGGAGGTGATGATGGGGGTAGAGAGGTGATGATGGGGGTACAGAGGTAATAATGGGGGTAGAGAGGAAGTGGAGGGGGGACAGAGGTGATGATGGGGGTAGAGAGGTGATGATGGGGGTAGAGAGGAGGTGGAGGGGGGGTAAGAGGTGATGATGGGGGTACAGAGGAGGTGGAGGGGGAGAGAGGTGATGATGGGGGTACAGAGGTTAAGATGGGGTAGAGAGGTGATGATGGGGGTAGAGAGGTGATGATGGGGGTAGAGAGGAGGTGGAGGGGGTACAGAGGTGATGATGAGGGTAGAGAGGAGGTGGAGGGGGGAGAGAGGTGATTATGGGGGTACAGAGGTGATGATGGGGGTAGAGAGGTGATGATGGGGGTAGAGAGGTGATGATGGCGGTAGAGAGGTGATGATGGGGGTAGAGAGGTGATGATGGGGGTACAGAGGAGGTGGAGGGGGTAGAGAGGTGATGATGGGGGTACAGAGGAGGTGGAGGGGGTAGAGAGGTGATGATGGGGGTAGAGAGAAGGTGGAGGGGGGAGAGAGGTGATGATGGGGGTAGAGAGGAGGTGGAGGGGGGAGAGAGGTGATGATGTAGTGGTGCGCTGGGGGCTTCTGCTGCAGTGGATTGTGGACCGGGAGATGGGGCACCCCACTTCCACAGGCAGCAGCGTCAACCGTAGGACGAGGGGGGCCCCATCTCCCGGTCTACAAACCACTGATTGACCGGAGAGAAGCGGCGGCAGGTGGACATGGGGGGCGCCCCATATCCTGGTCCACAATCTACTGCAGGAGCCGCGGGCGGGGTAGCACCACTACCCCCCTCGCAACTCACTGTCTCTGAGGCCCTGCTGGTCCGGCCGCCTGCGGGGACATCAGCCTGCCACCGCCGCATCTCCTCTCCTCTCCGCCGGGTCACCTCAGGCAGCCTGTTCGGGATTCGTCCCCAGGCTGCCGCATATCCTCCTGGAGCCCCCGGCTGGACGCTGCAACCCGATCCGGGAGCCGCGGGGGAAGAGCGTGAGGCTGCCTGGGGACGAATCCCGAACAGGCTGCCTGAGGTGACCCGGCGGAGAGGAGAGGAGATGCGGCGGCGGCAGGCTGATGTCCCCGCAGGCGGCCGGACCAGCAGGGCCTCAGAGACAGTGAGTTGAGAGGCTGCTGGTTTGTATCCTCGGACTTCATCCTTCCCCCAGCAGCCTCACCATGTCCTGTACAGAAAGCTGGTGAGGCTGCTGGGGGAAGGATGTGAGAGCAGCGGCGGGGACAGGTGCCGGGACATTGCTGGGTGATAGCAGTGTCCCGGCACCCAAAATATTTTTTTCCCCCACCTCCCGGCGTACCCCCTCAGCCTGCGGCGCGTACCCCCTGGGGTACGCGTACCGCAGGTTGAGAAACACTGCTTTAGGGTACAAACCCACTTGACGTATTTGCTGCGTGAATCAGTCTTAAAAATAAGCAGGCAAAACGCAGGTTGGCTTTATACAATTGTTCTGTGTTAAAATACGCAATTGCGTATTTTTAAAGCATAAAGCTACATGCGTTTTTCGCACACGTTGTTAACAACTGATGCTTTGCTAACAACAAGCTTCACGCTTCAAAAATACGCAATTGCGTATTTTAACGCAGAACAATCGTATAAAGCCAACCTGCGTTTTGCCTGCTTATTTTTAAGACTGATTCACGCAGCAAATACGCCAAGTGGGTTTGTACCCTAAAAGTTACTCCTGAGTTTCCCCAAGTTATAAGGGGTGCAGATGTAGCTGTCACACCTAGTAATTGAGGGGGCCCTAATGTTCCGCTGCCACATACAAAATACCAGCATTATAAATGTCACGTGTTAGATGGAGGCCTTACTTCAAACTTTGCATTGGGGCCCAGAAGCTACAAGTTACGACCACGTACTCTGCCTACTCCTAGTCAAGACCCTGCTGCCGATTCAGCATTGATAGCATATCCCATCTTCTATTCGACAACCCCTCAACATACAAGCTTTGATACAGATGTAGCCAAGATAAGTTACTCCCCCCTCCCCCCCCCAGTCATTTGCAAAGTTTGTTCAGCCCCCCACACCTTTTTTTTTTTTTTTTTTTTTTGTGGAATGTTTTTTTAAACTTTTTTTTTCTTTTTTTTTTCACTTTTTCTTTTATTTAGGAGGTTTTCATTTTTTGGGGTGGGTGGGAATTTCATCACAAATACTGTACATCGAAGATACTGGTGTACTGTACTTACATTTACATCTGTAAACATTACGGATTAAAATTAAATGAATTAAGTAAAGTCCAGCCTGACAAAAGTTTTGCTATATAGCTGCGGTTATATAGAAAATAATAAAGAGCCTATGCTTACCTCTGCACACTGTCCCGCTATCCTGCTGCGGCATCTCGGGTGTCACTGCCACTTCCAAGACGGACTCATCTCTGTAGCAACTGCCCGTTCAGTCAATCACCGGTCGCAGCAGTCTCCCGTCTCAGTTCTGATGAGTTCATCTTGAGGCTATGTTCACACTACGTAAAATAACGGCCGTTGTTTTCACCGGCCTGACTTTTGCCACCAAAACTATGGCCATAGAATTATGATCGTACGGGCTAGTCGTGAAACTATGGCCGTTGTTTCATTTTGATTCCTAGCATGTTTATAAGCAGGATGAAACAGGTAATTTACTTTAAATACTGCACCCAGCCAGAGAAACCACTCAGAATTTTTTTTTACATCAAAATCAAGTTTAATTCGGCAGATATAAGTTTTACGTTCGCGGCCGCATTGAAATCAACGGCCGTTGTTGCAGTATTAATTGACATGTTCATTTTTCACGGGAACGTATAAACAACGGCCGTTATCTGATACGTAGTGTGCATTCAACGAGCGTAGTTACATTGCATTGCAGTCATAATAGGGGCCTCAAAACAACGGCCGTAGTTTTGCGGCATGGACAATGGCCATTATTTTACGTAGTGTGAACACAGCCTGAAAGTGATGGGCCTGCAGTCTGTGGGGCACCTGGAGATGCCGCAGCAGGACACCGGGGGAGCGCAGAGGAGAGGTAAGCATAATCTCTTTTTATTTTTTTTTATAACTATAGCTATATAGGAAAACTTTTCTCAGTCTGGACAACCCCTTTAACAAACTATTGAATTTAATAATAATAATTTAAAAAAAAAAAAAAAGCCAAATTCTAGATTTTTTTTATTTTTTAGAGATAGTAATTTTTTTTTTGCTATTTTACATCTAAAAAAAGCCCCCCAAACTGTATATGTCCATGAACAATAACATAATGCCAAATAACAAACCAATATCTAAGCATGTTGTCTGTACTATTACAGCTAATGAGGAAGCGAGTACATTTACGGATCTGGGTAGAAAATAAAAATGCCATGCAATCTCCCAAATAGACTTTTCAATTAACATTGCTATTTTTTTCCCTAAACTCTTATCCTATTCTCACCGATTTCTTTAATAAACCTTTCAGTTCATTCGTGACAATCTATAATGGCCATTTTTCCTGAACAATGATGAAATACTGTAGCGCGGCGGCATTGCGTAATCGCGGCTCCATTATCCGCACATTTGTTCAGTGTTTTGCGTGGTCCTGAATGCCTTTTTGAAATAAACATCCATTTCCGAGGATATCTGCAAGGCCTGTTCTTTGTTCTGTATTCAGAGAGAAAATTCTCAAGATCTTTTGTCTATTCTGAGAGCTTGACATATTCCATTTAATTACATGCTGGTACTGTAGCGGTTGCCACACAAGCACTACTTATTTAATCCCCTCAGCCTGGAGGAAACATACAGCTAACAATTTTCAGGTGGTGAAGACAATTGTACATGTGGAAATGTAGAGTAGGGTCTCATGCACACCACTGTATATCGGCTTCCCTTTGTGCGCAGCCATAATTGGGGATAATAGAGGTGCATTGAATGTCCAGAGGTAAGAGCCAGCATTTCTTCCAGGGGAGAATATTTTCATATATATGTACACTACCGTTCAAAAGTTTGGGGTCACATTGAAATGTCCTTATTTTTGAAGGAAAAGCACTGTACTTTTCAATGAAGATAACTTTGAACCAGTCCTAACTTTAAACAAATACACTCTATACATTGCTAATGTGGTAAATGACTATTCTAGCTGCAAATGTCTGGTTTTTGGTGCAATATCTACAAAGGTGTATAGAGGCCCATTTCCAGCATCTATCACTCCAGTGTTCTAATGGTACAATGTGTTTGCTCATTGGCTCAGAAGGCTAATTGATGATTAGAAAACCCTTGTGCAATCATGTGCACACATCTGACAACAGTCTAGCTCGTAACAGAAGCTACAAAACTGACCTTCCTTTGAGCAGATTGAGTTTCTGGAGCATCACATTTGTGGGGTCAATTAAACACTCAAAATGGCCAGAAAAAGAGAACTTTCATCTGAAACTCGACAGTCTATTCTTGTTCTTAGAAATGAAGGCTATTCCATGCGAGAAATTGCTAAGAAATTGAAGATTTCCTACAACGGTGTGTACTACTCCCTTCAGAGGACAGCACAAACAGGCTCTAACCAAAGTAGAAAAAGATGTGGGAGGCCGCGTTGCACAACTAAGCAAGAAGATAAGCACATTAGAGTCTCTAGTTTGAGAAACAGACGCCTCACAGGTCCCAAACTGGCATCTTCATTAAATAGTACCCTCAAAACACCAGTGTCAACATCTACAGTGAAGAGGCGGCTGCGGGATTTGGGGCTTCAGGGCAGAGTGGGAAAGAAAAAGCCATATCTGAGACTGGCCAATAAAAGAAAAAGATTAAGATGGGCAAAAGAACACAGACATTGGACAGAGGAAGACTGGAAAAAAGTGTTGTGGACGGATGAATCCACGTTTGAGGTGTTTGGATCACAAAGAAGAACGTTTGTGAGACGCAGAACAAATGAAAAGATGCTGGAAGAATGCCTGATGCCATCTGTTAAGCATGGTGGAGGTAATGTGATGGTCTGGGGTTGCTTTGGTGCTGGTAAGGTGGGAGATTTGTACAGGGTAAAAGGGATTCTGAATAAGGAAGGCTATCACTCAATTTTGCAACGCCATGCCATACCCAGTGGACAGCGCTTGATTGGAGCCAATTTCATCCTACAACAGGACAATGACCCTAAACACACCTCCAAATTGTGCAAGAACTATTTACAGCAGGAGCAGCAGCTGGTATTCTATCATAGGTAATGGAGTGGCCAGCGCAGTCACCAGATCTGAACCCCATTGAGCTGTTGTGGGAGCAGCTTGACCGTATGGTACGCCAGAAGTGCCCATCCAACCAATCCAACTTGTGGGAGCTGCTTCTAGAAGTGTGGGGTGCAATTTCTCCAGCTTACCTCAACAGATTAATAGCTAGAATGCCAAAGGTGTACAATGCTGGAATTGCTGCAAAAGGAGGATTCTTTGACGAAAGCAAAGTTTGATGTAAAAACAATGTTATTTCAAATACAAATCATTATTTCTAACCTTGTCAATGTCTTGACTCTATTTTCTATTCATTTCACAATGTATGGTGGTGAAGAAGTGTGACTTTTCATGGAAAACACAAAATGACCCCAAAGTTTTGAACAGTAGTGTGTGTGTGTTATATATATATATATATATATATATATATATATATATATATATATATATATATATTCCAAAAGATCCTGAGCTGCTCCCTACTAAGAAGCTCTATGTGCTTCATGTGTTCCATTAGAACATTGTATTTCCAAATTTTATTAGAGTAGTAGTGTTATAAGTAGTTTTGAGCAGGCCTGTCAAACTTTTTGGTTTGGGCAATGGTCTCAAACTTGATCACCGGCATTTGATTCCCTACAACTGCAGAAGTTGGTTGCTGCCCTGGGGAGTCCTGGAAAACATGGATTTACCCATGTAGTTTTGACAACTTAACATTTATTAACATTTAGATACTATAGAGCCTAAATATGCTGCACGAAATAATAATGAGACTAACAATGAGAAGGGATCAAGACAGTAAAAATCTATTCCTGTCATTGAGAAGAACTAAACTGGGTCACACCCTCTATGACATCTACATGAAATATAGAATTCCATTGACACAATTGGTTCATCTAGAACAGTGTTTCTCAACTCCGGTCCTCAAGTCCCACCAACAGGTCATGTTTAGCGGATAACTTATCATACAACGAACAGCTGTGGCAGTTACTGGTGCACTGACTATAATTTTATAACCTGTGAAATCCTCAAAACAGGACCTGTTGGTGGGTCTTAAGGACTGGAGTTGAGAAACACTGATCTAGAGGGTGGAGTTTTTGCATATTATACCCTAGACTCCGACTCCTTGACACTTGAATGGAACATAAAACTACAGATTTTGCAGGACTAAGGGCCCTATTCCACCGGACGATTATCGTTAGCATAACTGTTAATGATTAACGATCTCAAACGACCGCTATTGCGAAAGACCTGAAAACGTTCACTCATTTCCATGGAACGATAATCGTTACTTATGATCGTAATTGCGATCGTTTCTTCTTCCGTATTTATTCGCTATTGCGTTCGTATCTATTGCGAACGACCGAACGATGTCTTATTCAATGCGAACGATTTGCGAACGAGCAACGATAAAAATAGGTCCAGGTCTTATAAAGCGATCAACGATTTCTCGTTCGGTCGTTAATCGTTAACTGCATTTCAACCGAACGATTATCGTTTAGATTCGAACGATTTAACGATAATCTGAACGATAATCGACCGGTGGAATAGGGCCCTAAGGGTATGTGCACACTGCTTAAAACAGACGGAAAGTCAGTCGCATAATCCACCGCTCGCACCCGCTCGTAGACTGCGGCGGGCGCAGGCGTCTCCGCCCGTGTCATAGACTCCATTCTTTGCACGGGCGGATTCCTTACTCCGTCCAAAGAATGAACTTGATCATTCTTTGGATGGAGGAAGGAATCCGCCTGTGTATAGAATGGAGTCTATGACACGGGCCGAAACGCGCACGGCGAGCGGCGGATTACGCGACTGATTTTTCGTCTGTTTTAAGCAGTGTGCACATACCCTAAGGCTGCATTCTTACATCCTGTAAAATTGTCCGTGGTCAAGGATCCCTGACCACTGACAATTTTAGGAGCCATTCAAGTAAATGTAGTCATTTATACAATCCGTGCTGCGACCCCCCACCACAAAAAAAGCATGTCCTAGTGTGTATCACGGCACAGATTCACCGCCCCCTGCAGCAGAGATAATGTGTGCTATTGTCATCACATCTGACAACTCACCTATTCCCCCATGCCGGTGGGCTTACATGTTCACCAGAAGTGGCGTGGACTGCGCTGCCTTCTTCTGCCGGCACCAACACAAACCAGCATAGTCCATGCCACTTCCGGCGAGCGTATGTAAGACGACTGGCACCGGGGAGTAGGTGAGTAGTTGTCAGATGCGATGACAGGAGTGCAAATTATCCTGTTAGGGAATCTGTGCCGCAATCCTCCTCCGGTCATATCGGCGCAGGTCGCAACATGGATTGTGTGAGTAAGGCCTAAAGACAGAGGCATCACCTGTATTATTTGCCCTTATTTTTGCATTGTGGGAACCTAAAGAGGTTATCCAGCGCTACAAAAACATGGCCGCTTTCTTCTAGAGACAGACCCACTCTTGTCTCCAGCTTGGGCGGGGTTTTGCTGCTCAGTTCCATTGAAGTGAATGGAGCTCAATTGCAAACCGCACCTCTGTTTTTGTAGAACTGGATAACCCCCTTTAACTTTAATATGTTCATTCTTATTTTCATCTTATTTTATAGTGTTTTCATCAAATGTTTGTGATTGTCTGGGACAATGACTCCATGTCAGTTACCCCAGTTCATGGTGCACTGTATAGTTGTCAGGATGGTATCTCTGCAGAGCATTATGCGCCCCTCAGCTCGTGCTGTTCGGCTGAGAAGGCACTGATTTTCTTGTATCCTGTTTCTGTGTTTTGTTTGCAGTGTGTGAACACTGGTTTATATGCTCACCTTTGTTGGGAGACACACCCGACTTCACCTGCTGAATTCTGTCTGGCCATGTCATGGTTAATCTGTGTTGGGTTCTGCTGTGACTGACAGGTCATCCTGCCAGTGGATCTGTCTTGTTCTCAGGTGTCTGTGCTTGGAGATCAGGGGGATGGTCCAATTACATCCTGGACCAGAATCCTGGCCTCCTATATAACTAACCCAGTCTGTGCTCTCATTGCCGGATATTGAGCTTGTCTCTGCCTGGTTCTGTGTTTGCTATTCTTGCTCTGTTGATTCTGACCCTGCTTTGCCTTTCTGACCATTCTTGTTTGCTGCCTGCCCCTGACCATACTGCCTGTATATTGACTTTGCCTTCGGATTGTGATTTTGTACTTTTGCTGCCCGTTTGTTGTGACCCGGACTGTTGACCATTCGTTATTGTGTTTTGTCTGTCTGTCTTGTCCTTGTGTCCCACCTAGCCAGCGCAGGGACTGCCGCCCAGTTGCTCGCCGCCATTTTAGGGCGGATTGTGGCAAATAGGTAGAGGACAGTGGGCGGGGCTGAGCTTAGGGCTCACTGTTTGTCTTGTCCTGCTGTCCGGTTCCTAACAATAGTATTATGCGTTACTTTCTCCTGTAGCGTTCACTGGTTTATATAATTCCTTTCAAACTCCCTTTCCTTTCAGTATGAAAAGTCTAGTGGCCCAATATTAAAACATGCAGGTACACATGCTTCTCTTATTTACTGGCCAACACTGTATCCCTCCCTTCAGGGAACTACCAGGGCACTCACCCATAAAGGGCAACTCCTCAGAGGAGGAAAATAGAGCAAATATAATCAAATAGGCAAAATGGAAACCAGATGTGGCAGTAATCCCACCAATGCAAAGTATCCAAAATACAATCCAACGATAGTAAGAACAGGGGTTTTGACAAGGTATAGGATGGTGGTGCCATATACTGCTCTTGTGGGTAGGTATTGCCTAATAGCTATAAGTGGCTAAGGTCTCATGCATACATTCTTGACAGTTTTTACTGACAGGAAACACTGATCAGGAAGTGTTACAGTAGGTTTTAGGAAATCATCAGTAAAAACATTCAGAAAAAAAACATAAAAAGGATCTTTCGGCAGAGCTGCACTGATTTCATTGGTTTGTTTTGTTTTGGTATAAAATAACTCACCCATACAATGAAATGTACTTACTCATCCAGGCTCCCCCAGTTTAACCAGCCTTGAACCTGTGTTCCTTGCCACCTTGGGGGCTTCTGATCCCATCTTTGAAGTGACAGGCCTCTCAACCAATCACTGGTTGAGAGCTGAGACCAGTGAATGGCTGAGAGGGGCTGTCACAAGTGCTGAAGCGGTGTGCAGTGAGTAAAGAACACAGGAACAAGGCTGGGAATACTGGAGGAGCCTGGTTAGGTAAGTATAATCTTTATTTTTTTCCCTTTACTCTAGCATCATCTATCGTCCGCGCATTGCTACTACACATACAGTAGCTAGGTGTGGCTGGCATACAATGATTTTTAAACATGTTAAAAGATAACGATCAGCCTATGATCATTTCTTTGGCTTATCTTTCTCTTTATTACACAGAACAATATCTGTCTGATCGGCAGATTATTGCTCCGTGTAATAGGACCCTAAGACAGAACACTGCTATAGACAGTGACTGGCTCTGGAGCGGCACTGGTGGCACAAGTGAGTACAGCATTTTTTATTGCCACCATGAATTCCCTAATAATCCCAAAAACCCCTTTAAAACAACATTCACGTTCCTAAATGTTGCTGTATTATGTTGGTAATTACTTTTTTTTTTGCATTTCTGTACAGTAGAAACAAGTCCCTTTATTGCAAACAAAGCAAAATAAAAAATTTGAAAAAGCACATTGCTATTAACCTTCCTCAAAAGAAAAAAACATTCTATGCTATTTTTCTAATTATTCAAAATACTGATACGAGCTATAAATAAGCCCCTGGAATTAATCAACTCAAATTCCAGTTAACAATGCCCCTAATTTTTACACAAACTTTGAGGCTTTACAACTATAATCTCAGCCCCCCGACCACGGTTTGGTATATATTTTATTTTTGCCAACTGATAATCACGGCCAATCAGTACAACAATTTCTCATTATCATTTTACTAAAGAAAGAATCCCATTAAATACTTGTCAGGATGAGACTATGCCGTATTAGCAAAATTAAATTGACCTTTGCCCTGGCACAGGAGTAATTTCAATTCGAAAGAGAAAACAGCTTAAGGAATGAGTCCAACATTTTTAGGATGATCATAATAATAGAGCTTCCGATGCTGTGTTAATCCTATTGTCGACATCTTCTCATTAATGCTCCCCTGAAGACGTTGGCAGCTAATCAAGATGATGATTTTATTTATATGCCTCACTTTTTATATGCTGTATATGCAACACCACCTGTGTGTGCAGAAAACTCCTCGAAACAGTTCAAGGTTGTCTGAACAAATGATTAAACTCCCGCTCGAAATGTTAAAATGTAGGGGAGTTGCCTCCGGAGGGTATTTTAGCTCACTGTATATGGACAACATAGAAAATTTAGAATAAAAAAGGGATAAATATACTGGTGTAAGATACATGTTACATTTCTTGAGAATGCATCAGAATGTATGAGTGTTTTTTTTTTTTTAAAGGGGAACTATGAGCAGGTTAGACTAATCTAATCTGTTGATAGTCCCCTATGGGGTGCCAAGGAGGAAGGCATGTCTCTTACCTAGCTCCTCGGCGCTGTTCCCATACAGTTAGTAGTTCCCTCCTTGGTCCAGAGCACTGTTAGGAGCACTGCCCCGCCCCCAGAGCACCAAGCTGGGCCACTCCCTCTAATGATAATCAATTGAGCAGCAGGCTGGTTTGACATTATGGGGGTGGGGCAGTGCTCCTAATGGTGCTCCGGACCGAGGAGTAAACTGCTAACTGCATGAAATTGTCACCAAGAAGGAAGGTCAGAGACATGCCTTCCTTCCTCAGCACCCTGTGCGCAATAGGGGGCTATCAGCAGGTTAGATTTGTAACTACACTACTGTTTGGGGTCTCCCTCTCAATGCAAATATTTTTTTTTCATTCAGTTACTTTATGTTTATTATGTCTTGTAAATATTTATATCTTATAACATTGTAGTCAGTGAATCTTTTTCATTGCATTTTGTGGCTGCCTATTGTTTAGAAAACTTTGCGGAGTATTAAAGCACTTTGACGGGCGAGGCCTGACACCGGCTGTTATTAATTCCATTATTGTTAACGGTAGCTAATGGCTGGCGAGCTCCAGCTACTGTCAAAGTCCAAAAGATTAATGTAGTATAATACTGCTGATGCTTCTAGAACGCACTCTCATTCAATCTCTCGGTGAGGAGACAGCCAAAGAGTGATGTCATGTAAAATGCTGAATGTAGGAATTAGGAATGCATCAACAGATGGAGAGAGACGCTTTGTACAGGTACTCGCTTTTACTACTTTTTTTTCTCATCAGCTGAAAGATATCAGATGTGCGGTTATGGTTATTTAATTGGATTATATGAGGAGTAAAGAGACACCAACATTTCAGTATATACTGATATCACGTTGTTCCAGATTAGGGCACAGACCTGGTTTCCTGTGGGATGAATAAAAATTAGACTAGAACTTGTATTTATACAGAGAAGTAGTGTTTCCTTACACAAAATTGTTTGGGAATTTTATTCTGACTGTAGACAGTGTGGTTATGAGTGGAGATCAGCAAATCTATTAACCCCTTATTGACTGGCCTTATGTGTTTTTACAGTGATCACTAGGAGGGTTTATGCAAGGTCAGCGCCTTTTTTAAGTAGCTACTAGAGATGAATTAAAGTTGATGCAAAGTTTGGGTTCATCCGAACCGAACCTTAAACAAACCGCACTAAGGCTATGTTCACACTCTGTAAGAGACCGGCTGTTCCATGACCCCGTCTGGGTCACAGAACGGCCGGTCTCTGCACAGATCATCCCGGACGGTACTGCAGTACTGGCTGGATGATCTTTATGGCTGTAGTGTTCTGATGCGGGCGCATCAGCGCGCGCCCGCATGAGAACACTCCACAGCACACAATGAAGCAAGCAGCCGGAGCCTCTTGCTTCATTGTGTGAACTGACAGAACTTTCTGCGGCCGCAATTCACTGAATTGCAGCTGCAGAAAACTGACATGTCAGTTATTTGCGGATCCGCATGGGATCCCGGCCGGAGCGTATACGATCCAGCCGGGATCCCAGGGCAGTGTTCACAGGCGCATAAAGTACAGCCGTTGTTGGCGATGGCAACATAATTTAACATAGTGTGAACATAGCCTAAAACAGCTAAAGGATTGCAAGCAATTAACTGTTTTAGTGCGGTTTAGAAAGTTCATTCATCACTACTCCCCCGATGTCCTCCAATCAGTCTCTGGGTGTCCCCCGATGATCACAGCTGAGAAACTCGTCTTGGGAGTAAGGGCTCAATTGCACAAAGCGATAATTGGCCGAATTACGCCAATTGGACCAATTATCGCTCCGTGTAATAGAGACAACGATCAGCCGATGACAATGATCATTGGCTGATCGTTGGTTTAGGTTTGGCATTAACATCGTCAGGCGCCAACCACGCATCGCTACGTTTAATAGTTGTTTCTCCTGTCTTCCATAGCTTCCCGGTCCCGTTGGCTGCAGCGTCTGAGCGGCCTGTCAGCTGACAGGTCGCTCAGCCAATCACAGCTGGTGGCTGTCAAGTGAAAGGCAACTCAAACGCTGCTGCCACTGGGACCCGGAAGCTGCGGGGCACAGGAGAGAAGACCGGAAGCACAGAGAGGTAAGGCATCAGTTTGGGCAATTTGGGCTGCATGGAGATTGCTAACAATGTCTATGCAGCCCTTACTGCCCGATTATTGGGCTGTCTAATAGGTCCAGTAAATGAGCACCGATCTAGGAGATTGGCGCTAGTGTACTAAAATGATCGGGCCGTAGTCGACTCGTATAATAGAACCCTAAAAGCCTGCTCAACCAATGATTGACTGAGATGGGACAGCGCCACAACCAGTGATTGGTTGAGAGGGGTGTCAATTTCTGAGACAAGAGTGACAGCCTGCCCAGCCAAACACTTGCCGTGGTGCTGTCCCATTTCATTCAGTCACTGATTACCTGAGCGGCTGTCACTCACTGAAACCCCTAATGATCCTGAGAACAGAGGTGCAAGTGTCCCCAAATGGAGAGATCACCATGCCTGCATCGCCACCACAGTCTGATAGCCATCCATACTCTAAGGGGCCACTGAATGTTTCTGAACACTAAACGTTCAGTGGCGTCATAGAGAATGAATGGAGAGTTCACGCCACCTGTGCAACCACTGGGAATGATTGCACAGGTGTGGGGATGATTGCATTACTGTTCTCAGGTAAACTTTAGGGCCTAAATCCTACATGACAGTAACAAAAGCCAAAAAGTAAAGGGTGTATTGAGGGTGTTAATCACCTATGTGTCTCACGAGAACACAAGCAGGTAAACACAGGCTGTTTTTTGTTTTCTATAACAGCAGCAGTGTATTCAAATGTTGCCGCCATCTTGGAATCTGGGTTTGTGAAAATAGGTTCCAGAAAAATCTTAATTCATGAATTCCCTATTACAATTACTATGTTTTGTTTTCTTAACATTTTATTGGAGTTTTTAAGAGTCAATTACATTACCAAGATACATACAGAATGCATAAATTCTAAATGAATTCTAAAAAGAATTAATAGTCCGAATAGTAAATATACAGAGTATATCCGTAAACATATATGATTGATAGTCATAATAACAGCTAAACAACCTACAACTCCATTCACCCAGACAAAAGCTTCAAACAATAATGAGTGCACAAATATTTATCCAGAATATAAATTACACTATTAAAGTTGCAGAGCATCAAGTAAATAAAACAAACAAGCAAACAAAGAAACGCAAGAATGGTGGTTTGTTCCTTAGTCCCCCCCCCCCGGCCGAAAAATCGCAGAAAAAAGAGCGATTAAAAAGCCTTATACCATTTTTCCCTAAATAAGAAGCATCTGTAATATCCCCATGACTAATCTTCTATTCTATCAACCAGCGACATGAATTACCTCTATTCCAATATGCTTCATTCTTTGTCTAACAAGGAATATACATTTTTTTACAATTATTTAATCTTTGTTTATTTTATTTACTTATTTCTGAAACAATGTGGGACTACAATGGGTATAAGATCTGCACCCTGCTATGCTAATATTATACATTGTTGCTGAGAATGTGTATATAATGTGCAAAGTGGAAAAATATATGCAAACTACAAATGTTTTCAGAAATAGAAGTGTTACTAATTTATTTATATCAATTAAGGAAATGCAAAGTGATTGAACATAAGGAGAAATCTAAATCACACCACTATTTGGTGGGACTCTTTACCTTTGTCATCAGATTTTCTCGATACCAGTTTTTAAACTCTAGACATCCTGGAGAACTAACCATAGATCTTCTGTGGACATCTATGTATTTCTATCTAAAATCAAATAAATAGCGGCACTCCAGACTTGAGGTGAAGATTCAAATGTGAAAAATTTATTCCATCAGTAAACAACACACGTTGTTCACTGATGGAATAAATTTTTCACATTTGAATCTTCACCTCAAGTCTGGAGTGCCGCTATTTATTTGATTTTATGTACGTATAGACCCTGGGATCAAGGTCTGGCAGCTGGCACCCAGCACGCACCCACTCCTGAGTGCCGCACCCCTTTGAGTTTATCTATCTATCTATCTATCTATCTATCTATCCAAATAACGTCAAGCAGTAGAGATGAGCGAGTAGTGAAATATTCAACGCTACAGAATTTGAATCGAGTAGGCACCGAGATTCGACTATTCGAATGAATATTCAATCCCATTATAGTGTATGGGAAAAAAATTCTCGCCACTTGGAAATCCAAATTCGACCACTTGAAGGTCACCAAGTCCCCCATGAAACCTCCCTAAACAATGCGAACACCTCCGGAATGACACTGGGACATTAGGGGGAGCATGCCTGGGTGCACCCAACACCCCAAAATCGCAGTATAATGCCACTCTCCGCAGTTGCGAATAAAAAATATTTGCCAACGCTTTACGAATATTTACGACAATGTTCACACATTTCCTTCGTATTTCTTGCGCAGCGTTACATACATGATTTCAATGTGCGTCCGTAGAGTGTCACGTTATTCGCGCGTATCACGCATCATGCTGTACAAACGTTACTGGAACAGTATGTATGACGTGCCTTTTACTAGGCAACTGGAACAATAGCTACACGTGCCTTTTACTAGGCTACTGGAACAATAGCTTCACGTGCCTTTTACTGGGCTACTAGAACAATAGGTATCAAGTGCCTTTTACTGGGCAACTGGCTCAATAGGTATCACTTGCCTTTTACTGGGCAACTGGCACAATAGGTATCACGTGCCTTTTACTGGGCAACTGGCACAATAGGTATCACGTGCCTTTTACTGGGCAACTGGCACAATATGTACAACGTTTCCGTGCCTTTAGTGGGTTAAACCAGGGACACTATAAGTCACTTGTACACACAAGGTACAGGAATGAATACAGCTTCTAATGCTGCTGATGCAGCTGATGCTGTTATTTCATCTATGTCTTAGCACTGAGAAGTGCTTTGGATTCAAAGATGACTTTTTCGCTGGATATTAGCCCTGAAAAGACTTTTGGGTTCTGTAGTAAGCCTGCCTAACCAAAACACTACTAAAACCTATCTCTCCCTGCTCCAAATCTCTCCCTGGCTAGGTTGAAAGCTCATCTGCGGTCGAGAAGCGGAAGTCAATTATTAAATATTCAAGGTCATGTGGTTCAGCCATCCAATGAGGGTAGACGCCGTTTTGGCTCTGTGTGCGTACTCCCAGGGTCCCTCACGGCCTCCCTGCATGGTAATTGGATTAAAAAAAAGCGCCAACTGCGATGGGAAGGCTTTTGAATGTTTCCAGCGTATTCGTCTCACTACTCGATTGAATTCGAGTCTTTCGAATACCGCAATATTCGATCGAATACCATCTCGGTCGAATCGTATTCACTTTATTCCATCACACAAAATACAGGTGCAGCACAGTGAATAAATCAGTATGTAGCAACGTTTCTGTTGCCTCTTGCCACCATTTTCAAGTCTATCTATCTATCTATCTACCTGTAACATGTACGAAGCAATGGTCCGCAGCACACCAGCATAGGTGAAAAAAATGTTTATTGCCAAAAGTGCAAAATACAAGGAAGCAACGTTTCGATTTCCTCTCAAAATCGTTTTCAAGCTCAGTGGGAGGATCCAAATTACCTCATTATATAGATAGCAAATTATCATAAAACACACCTCTTACAAATGGTAAACATCATGTGACAAGTGAAATCATGAGTGAAAAACAAATATAAAAGTGACATATATTATGAATAAGGAGCAATAAATTGCTCATGTGTGTTGTCCCATGTGAAAGTTTAGGTGATCGGTTCCGATCATCAGAAAGCGCACTGTGCAATTAAAATTGTCGGTAAATCCGATTACATATGAGTCCATGAATTTTCAAAAGAGGGCGCGGACTACACTCACCACCAGTACGGAGTAAGGTAAGTTAATGGCAACCCGGGAAGTCATAATGGCGGAGGAGCATCAGCGCGGCGTCTAGAAAAGGCAACTGCGCATGTCAAAGTGAAGTGCCTCCACCACATTGCAAATAGCGTATGAGAGTCTTTGTTTATCGTCAACTAGGTGAATGAAGGAGGTAGGCAGTCTGGTGTCCATTGGGTCCTAAAGGCAGTCCGCACGGGATCCCACGCAGGCTCACGGACCAGAGCCGCTCCAGATGTCAATGACAGTGTCGCTGCCCGGTCCGTCGCTCCCGTTCCCTGCATCTCTACAGCAGACCGGAGCTCAGGCACCGCAGGACTCCGCGCGCTGCCAAATATTAGAAGGTACGATGTGCCAGGTGCTAGTGACTCCAACTTTCCGATGCCTGATAGAAAATGGTATAATGTGGTAGAGTGTTCCGTCGTCCTCAAAATCTAAAATAAAGATAAACAAAATTTCATCAGAAAAAGAAAAATACCTGTAACAATACCTGTAACATGTAGAGATGAGCAAAGCAGACAGAAATTTGTTTCGAGAATATTTGGTTTAACTCATTAAGATTCACAAATTAAATCTTAAATTTCATTAAAACAGCCAAAACTATAGTAGCTACAATACTGGGACTGTTACAGAAGGGTGAATTTGTTAAAGCATGTTGTTGTAAAAGTGTCAAAAATTGGAAAATCACAATTTAAAAAAAAAAGTCAATCAGACAATCATCCAATTTCTGCCATTGCTCTCCTCTCTGTCCCTATATGACTCTTTTAGTCTCTCCCTGCTCTGCTGTAACTGCCTGCTGCCATCCTGCTCTCTCCTCCACGGACAGCCGACTGGCCACCTCCATTACCGAACTACCTTATATAAGGGGGGAGGTGCTGATATCACCCACAATCAGCCCTCCTATCCTATGCTCTCCTCTTTGTCACCATATCACTTAAGGCCCTATTCCACCAACAGATCTGAGGACAGATTATCTGCCAAAGATTTGAAGCCAAACCCAGGAACAGACTATAATCAGAGAACAGGTCATAAAGGAAAGACTGGATTTCTCCTCTTTTTAAATCCACTCCTAGGTTTGGCTTCAAATCTTTGGCAGATAATCTGTCGTCAGATCTGTTGGTGGAATAGGGCCTTTAGTCTCTCCCTGCTCTGCTTTAACTGCCTGCTGCCATCCTGCTCTCTTCTCCACCCACAGCTGACTGGCCACCTTCTTAATGGACCTCCTTATGTAGACAGGGAGGTGCTGACATCACAGAGGGGCCTGCAGTTGATTGTATGGGAACTAAGAATTATGGTTAATCCCTTTCTCCCACCCAGTGATGCTTCAGACAGCATATGCAGCGGCCATTTTTTTTTCTTTTGCAAATTTCCTTAATGAATCGGCAAGATTCCGCTTTGCAGAATGAATCAAATTGACAGTGCAATTCGCAGCAAATCTTGATTCGCTAGATTTCCTTGGCTCATCTCTAGTAAAATGCCAAATTTAGACAAGCAACAACTTTCTAGATTATTACATCATATGAATAGGGAAAAAAATACTCTATATGGACACTATACTGTATCAGTTGAAACTGCACAAGTGCTACTGACTACAGAATAGATACAGATGCTTACTAAGAGGTTCATTTCACAATCTTATCCAGCGGAATTGCTAGAGAAAGATAAAAATAGAAAACTAGAAGAAAAAACACAGAAAGAACAATTCAGAAAGAGAAAAAGATACCACCAGAGAAGATTACTTCCATCTCTTTTGTAACCTAAGACTGTAATCACTCCACCTCTATAAAACTCCTAGACAAAAACTGGTCAATTCTTCAAAATAATCCAATTTTCAGAGATTACTCACTATCGATTATGTACAAAAAAAGAGCATTCTTCTTAGAATAGGCCATTTGTCACTTTAGAACTGAGCAAGAACATCATAAGCAAGAACATGGATTGTTTTAAAGTACATTCTCGGAAATTGATAATTTGTACCCAAATGCAGGAAAAAAAAGTCAAGTAAAAAAACAAAACATTTTTAATATTACTTTCTATTATTCCCTGAATGATGTAATAATATCAAGGACAATAAAGCTAAAATTTTATGAACACATTCACATTCATTTATGAACCCACCAATTTTTCCTGGATCTTTACTAAATAGTCTATTGTATACAGAGTGATCAAACGTGATGTAAACGGAACCTTAGAGGTAAGTATGCATGGATTGCACTGTTTACATATGGCTTGGTAAGCCCCTCTACTCCTAGTATTGAGATATCTCATGGATTCAGTAATCCAAGTGACTACCTAGAGGACGGCTTATAGCTATCTCCTTGACCTGGAAGAAGAGGCAAGTGATCAATTGAGCATGCGTACTGAAACATCCCCAGCAGAGGGTATAGGGTACAGGTATGAACATAGAGGAAATGTTATTCAATAATCAGACAGTTTGCTTTATGAGCACTCATGCCTGATCATTAAGGTAGCAGTCAGGTAGCAGTCGCTGCAGGTCACCTATGACATGCTTTTTTGCAAGAACTGTCTATATATGTGCACTGAT
The DNA here is from genome assembly GCF_027789765.1 of Dendropsophus ebraccatus. Taxonomy (NCBI): domain Eukaryota; kingdom Metazoa; phylum Chordata; class Amphibia; order Anura; family Hylidae; genus Dendropsophus; species Dendropsophus ebraccatus. The sequence goes on along the minus strand of NC_091459.1, from coordinate 114,829,469 downwards.
CTAGGTGATGGTCTCATTTGCCAAGCCTTCACAAGGCTTGATGCTCGAGGCCACTTTAAATTCATCATTATTGGTTGTACATCACAGAACAATGTATGGCTAGTAGTATCGAGCAAGCACTAAAAGATAAACTGTTGCATTTTTTTGTTCAATTTTTTGTAAATTATATTTCAACATTAGAGATGAGCGAACCTGGAGCATGCTCTAGTCCATCCGAACCCGAACTTTCGGCATTTGATTAGCGGTGGCTGCTGAACTTGGATAAAGCCCTAAGGCTATGTGGAAATCATGGATATAGTCATTGGCTGTATCCATGTTTTCCAGACAACCTTAGAGCTTTATCCAAGTTCAGCAGCCCCAGCTAATCAAATACCAATTGTTCAGGTTCGGATGGACTCAAACCCGAACCCGGTTCACTCATTTCTATTCAATATCCGAACAAAAATAAGAGTGATAAATGGGACATATAACTGATGTCAATTATCAAAGGTGTATGGACACCTTTACCCGAGCACCACAAAGCTCGATCAACACTATGCTCAACCAAGCATGCTCGGTCAAATAATACCATTGGCTGCTCGTTCTTCCACTGATGACTGACCCCTTTATTCAGGTCGATTATCGGTAATGATAGGAACCTTATATAGACCGGAATGATATGAATCTTTACACAGGCCTTTACATTCCTCTTTTACAATTTGAAATGCATGGAACTGATAGCTTTAAATTCTACAAATAGTTAACAGACATATCACTCAGCAGAACAGATATTATTTTGGAGTAAGATGCAGAAAAATAACAGGTGCAGATCTATTGACAACATTGGGCCTTTGAATAATTATATACCTGAAATATACGCATTAGTCTCCAGTCTATGCATCTTCTTTAAAATACTAATAGAATGAAGGTCCTAGCATGTGTACTTACTAAATACGGTGTAAAAATGTGATGTGAGTAGCCCTGTGACAGATTAAAAAGATTCAATAAGGTGTACTGTATTTTAATTCATTATACTGTTGGTAAAGAAAATCATCAGAAGTAAAAAAGAAAAAACATTCTATTTGCAATATAAATAGAATAAGTGGTTTTCTGAGAGTGTAAAGAATTGGAAAGAAATGTGATAAAATAACAAAGAGGCAATACTCACCGGAAAAATCCCTTATTGTTTCATAATTGAAGCTTGGATGATCCCTGCTAGTCTTTGTCACACTTGTAGAGGTGAGTGAACTGAACTTCACCAACCCAGATTCATTCCGAACTTTGCAAAAATTTTTTTGCCAAGTTCGTAACCGTCTGGAGGAGGGACGCCTTACCCAGCGGTCCCTCAACTAGTATAGGTAGGGTATAACAGGGTCACCTTACCCGACAGCACCCTACCTTTTTTAATAACTCATTAACACCTCTATTGCACACTTGTGGAATAATTGCACTTTCTATGTACTCTGCACTTTATGATCATCTAATAAAGTTGCTTTTTGTATAATATGCTGGGCTCACCACAATAGTCCTTTTTCCTTCACTATTTCTTGTTTGTACTACAGACTTGTGGGAGCCACATATAGAATTATTCAGCCAGGTACCATCCTCCTTTCTTACAAGTTCGTAGCTAATCTGGTCTAAGATGGCGGCTGGATATTTTAATACACTGGTGTTATATAGAAAACAAAAAAGAGCCTATGCTCTGATGTCCCCTACTGATCTTAACCACCTTAATTTTCAAGACAAAGGACCCTATTGCATCGATAATTTGCCCAATCATGCCGATTCGGAATATTATAACTCCATGTAACAAAGACAATGGTCAGCCGAAGAAACAATCATCGGCTGATCGTTGTCTTTCAACCTGTTGAAAATTCATCATCTGCCAACTCTGCATTGCTGCGTGTAATAGAGATGCAGGGCCGACGGCTGATCACTGTAAAAAATAATAAACCTCTTACATACTGTACCTATGCACACTCCCCGGTGTTCTTCTAGCTTCTTCCCGTCCCCGGCAGCTGCCGATGGGACTTCAGAGCCAGTGTTTGAAATGAAAGGCTGCTCAGCCAATCACTGGCCAAGATGGAACACAGCCCCGGTCATTCACTTCAGAGACCGGCTCAGAAATCTCAGCAGCAGGGGACACCGAAGACCATAAGACACTGGGGGAGCGCAGACAGGTAAGTATTGATGAGCAGACTTGCTTAACAGCACTAGAGCGGCTAATTGCCTACACTTTTTTGTACCTGTTTTAGTGCAGTTCATTTAAGATGCGTTCAGACAAACCCAAGCTTTGTGTCAAAGTTCGGTAAACCTGCCGAACAAACTTTAAAAAAGTTTGTTCCACTATATTTACCTAGCTGCAGTGATAAAGTGGCCATATAGCCATGGCGCCACTCAGTGATTTTGTATATCCCACAATAAAATTGTTCTATACAGCAAAGTTTTAAAAAAAAAATCAGATATGTGACACATACATAAAGTAACTCACAAGCATTTGTTGTTCTTCTCCCCCATAGACCTAATCACTTCCTCCTCTTTGAAAGGTGACCCTGCTGTTGCCACACAACAGTGCACACACACAATCCCCCTTGTGATTCACAGCGAATCGGACATTAAATTCGCTTTGTAGCAAATTTGTCAGTTTCGCTTTACAAATTCGCTAAACATGGAGGCCACAATGGCGGCCATACATGTTAGCTTACAGAAATGTCTTTTGGCAGGAGCAAGGGATTATCCATAATCCCTTGCATCCATCCAATCAGCTGCAGACCCCACTGTGATGTCAGCAATCCCTACTTACCCTCTATATGAGGTGATTGGCTTCCTGGAGGCGGCCAGTCGGCTGTGTATAGTGGAGAGCAGGTTGCAGCAGGCAGTTAGAACAGGGAGAGAAATACAGAGAGATAGGGACAGAGAGGAGAGGAGGATGGATTGTGGGTGGTTTTCTGTGGAACCAGTGAAGCCATTGTCCATTATACCAAGTAACTGAGGGATTGTTGTTTATTATACCAAGTCACTGGATCCTGGGTGTGCATTATAGGAAGTCACAGTGAACACAGTGTCCATTTTAACTCCTTAGTGACCGCCGGCTGCCTTTTCACGGCGGCCACTAATGGGCTTTATTCCGATGCGTACGCCTTTCAACGGCGTACGCATCGGAATAAATTGCCGCCCGGCGGCGGCAGAGCGGGGATCAGCGGTCAGTGTGACAGCTGACCCCCCTGCAACTGCCCGGAGCGGATTCTCCGCTGCGGGCAGTTTGACCCGTTAAATGCCGCTGTCAAGCCATGACAGTGGCATCTAACGGGTCCCGGTGGGTCCCGGTCGGCGCCGTGGGTCACTTACGTGATTGCGATGTCCCACATCGCCGTCCGGACCTCCGATGTCTCCATGGTGATCCCGGGGTCCTAATGAAGGCCCCCGGGGTCACCATGGAGATGCCTCATGCTGACAGGGTTGGCCGTGCTGAATGCCTGTCAGCATGAGGCATGATACAATACATTGCAGTACATTAGGTACTGCAGTGTATTGTATCATTGATCTAAGTATTTTACACTATTGTACAGTAATGTACACTAGTGTAAAAGTAAAAAAAAGTGAAAAAATGTGCACCAAGCACAAAACATCCCCCCCAGCCCCCTCAATAATAAAAATACATTACATTTCCCATACACAATAAAACATTACATAAAAGTGATCAAAAACACAAATCCTATACATATTTGGTACCCAATCTATAAAACTATATCAATAATTATACCTACATAATATATTTACATATAAAACTTGGTATCAATAGAAACTACAGATCTTCCCGCAAAAAATAAGCCCAAAACCAGCTCTGTCGCGCAAAAGATAAGAACGCTATGGATCTTGCAATGTGGCGACAGTTTTTGTGGGTTTTTGCTAGGAAGATAGTTTCTATTGCGCCAAAGTGGTAATAGTTAAAAAAACCTATACAAATGTGGTATCGCCGTAACCGTAGTGACCCAGAGAATACATGTATTATGTTATTAATGACCGCCGATACGGATTTTTACGGCAATCACTAATGGGTTTAATTCTGCTGCCATCAGCTCTTTACGGCTATGGCCAGAATAGTGCAGCGGTGCTGGTAATGCCCGCAGCCCCCTCCTCTCAGCTATAAGAGGCAGCTGAGAGGTTGGGGAAGAATATGGGCTCAGTCCTGGCCAGTCCCCTCACCTGCAAACGCCGGTATTACCAGTATAACGGCGGCCACCGATAACGGGCTTTGCCAGCGCAGCTGAACGCTTTCATCTCTTCTCAACGTGAGAGATGAGATGAGAGGAGATGAAAACATGTCCCCCCCTGTCCCCAGGATTAACCCTAGTGATCTGGTCACTGACCCTCCCCTCCCTGGGCGGCCATCTGATCCAAGATGGCCACCACCATCACTGTGAATAGACTCTGTTCACAGGGATTCCTAAAAATGATTAAAGCTCCATTCTCTCCACCACCGGAGGTGGCAGAGAGCATGGGGCAATGATCGGGGACCACCCGGTGTGTGGTCCCAGTACAAGCGGTCAGCGGTATATACTATATACCACTGATTGCTTGTTCCAAATGGTGTCGGCACTTTTTTACCCTTGTCACCAAAGTCAAGTGCCCCAGATTGCCTGTAACCACCACAGATTGCCCGTCACCTCCCCAGATTGCCTGTAATAACCCCAGATTGCCCGTAAGCCCCCAGATTGCCCAAAACCCCCCCAGATAGCCCGTAACCATCCCAGACAGCCCATAACCATTGAAGACAGCCCGTAACCACCACAGATTGCCCGTCGCCACCCCAGATTGCCTGTCACCACCCTAGATAGCCAGTAAACAACCACCAGATTGCCCGTCACCACACCAGATAGCCAGTGAACACCACCAGATTGCCCGTCACCACCCCAGATAGCCAGTTAACACCCCCAGATTGCCCGTAACCACCCCAGATTGCCCGTAACCAACCCAGATTGGCACAGACTGCTCGTAACCACCCCAGATTGTCCATAACCACACCAGATTGCCTGTCGCAATCTCAGATAGCTAGTAAACACCCCGAGATTGTCCATTACCACTCCAGATAGCCAGCAAACACCCACATATTGCCTTCATTCTGAGCCCTGCTGTGTGCCCACACAGTGGTTTATGCCCACATATGGGGTACCATTGTACTCAGGAGAATCTCCGTTACAAATGTTGGTGTGCTTTTTCTCCCCTCTTTTCTCCCCTCTTTTTCATTTTTACGGTCTAGTTTTGAATACTTTCCTCCAATACCTGTGGGGTCAAAATGCCCACCACACCCCAAGATGAATTCTTTGAGGGGTGCACTTCCCTAAATGGGGTGACTTTTGGGGGTTCTATTCTGCAGACATTACAGGGGCGCTGCAAACGCACCTGGTGCTCAGAAACCTCTTCAGAAAAATCGTGCACTGAAAATGCTAATTGGCGCTCCTTTCCTTCTGAGGCCTGCTGTGTGCCCATACAGTGGTTTATGCTCACGTATGGGGTACTGTTCTACTCAGGAGAATCTGTGTTACATATATAGGGGTGAGTTTTCTCCCCTGTTTCTTGTGAAATTAAGAAATTTCAAACTAAACAAACATATTATTGGAAAAATTCTATTTTTTCATTTTTACTGTCTTCTTTTGAATACTTTCCTCCAATACCTGTGGGGTCAAAATGGTCACCACACCCCAAGATGTAATCTTTGAGGGGTGTACTTTCTATTCTGCTGACACTACAGGGGCACTGCAAATGCACCTGGTACTCAGAAACTTCTTTAGCAAAATCTGAACTGGAAATGCTAATAGGTGCTCCTTCCCTTCTGAGCCCCACTGTGTGCCCATACAGTGGTTTATGCCCACATATCGGGTACCATTGTACTCAGGAGAACCTGCGTTACAAAATTTGTGGTACATTTTCTCTCATGTTTATTATGAAAATGAGATACTTTAATCTTAAAAAATATATTATTGGAAAATTTCTATTTTCCATTTTTTTACTGCCTAATTGTGAATACTTTCCTCCAGCCCCTGTAGGGTCAAAATGCTCATTATGCCCCTAGATTAATTCTTTAAGGTGTCTAGTTTCCAAAATGGGGTCATTTATGGGAGTTTCCAGTATACAAGCCTCCTGAATCCACTTAAAAAAAGAACTGGTCCCTAAAAAAAAATCAGTTTTGGAAATTTCATGAAAATTTCATAATTTGCTGATTTTTTATTTGGGTGGGGGGGTTGTTTTTACTATGTTCGCCCTGGGGTAAAACTGATTTGTTATATATGTTCCTTAAGTTGTTACGATTACAACGATATGTAACATGTATAACTTTTATTTGATTTGATGGCTTGTAAAAAATTAAAACCTTTTAAAGAAAATATATGTTCCTTAAAATCGCTCTATTCCCAGGCTTATAGCGCTTTTATCCTTTGGTCTATGGGTCTGTGTCAGGTGTCATTTTTTGCGCCATGATGTGATCTTTCTATCGGTACCTTGATTGCGCATATATGACTTTTTGATCGCTTTTTATTACAATTATTCTGGATTTGATGCGACCAAAAATGCGCAATTTTGCACTTTGGGATTTTTTTGCGCTGACGCCGTTTACCGTGTGAGATCAGGAATGTGATTAATTAATAGTTCGGGCGATTACGCACGCGGCGATAGCAAACATGTTTGTTTATTAATTTATTTATTTATTTTTATTTATAAAATGGGGAAAGGGGGGTGATTCAGACTTTTATTAGGGGAGGGGATTTTGTGTTATTAAAAATACATTTTTCTTTTACTTTACACATATACTAGAAGCCCCCCTGGGGGACTTCTAGTATATGCACTCTGATCTCTCATAGAGATCCATGCAGTATAGTTATACTGCATGAATCCATGAGATCGGTGTTCTATTACTTTTGGCTGCTGCAGCCAAAAGCAATAGAATGCCGAGCCGGGATCAGCGCCATTACGGAGCAGACCCCGGCCCGGGATGGATGCGGGGATCGCCCCCCCGCAATCGCGCCGCAGGGGGGCGATCCCCCCACTAGACCACCAGGGATGTATAAAAGCAAGTATTTAGAAGCAGCTGTCAACTTTGACAGCTGCTTCTAAGTACTTAATTAGCGGGCACGGCGATCGGACCGTGCCCGCTAATAGCCGCGAGCCCGGGCTACATGCGGCGCCCGGGATCGCGGCAGTTCAGAGGGGGGTCGCCGCGCGACCCCCCTCTGAACTCCCATAGCGGCACTAGGACGTTCAATAACGTCCTGGTGCAGCTATGGGTTAAGCCCCCTAACACCCTAGAAAAGTGAAATATGTTTACGAAATGAAATCAGAATAAAGAGGACATATTGATAATGTGACTTACTAACTAATTTATGTCATGTAACTTTCTTTTTTTAGAAGCAAAGAATTTCAAAGTTCGTAAAATGCAAATTTTTCAAATTTTTCATGATATTTTGATGTTTTTCACAAAAAAAAACACAAGACAGTGACCAAATTTTGCCACTAACATAAAGTACCATATGTTACGAAAAAAACAATCTCAGAATCGCTAGCATACGTTAAAGCATCACTGAGCTATAAGCGCATAAAGTGAGACAGGTCAGATTTTGAAATGAGCCTGGTCATTAACCCCTTAAGGACAGAGCCAATTTCGATTTTTGCGTTTTAGTTTTTTCCTCCTTGTGCTTAAAAGGCCATAGCACTTGCATTTTTCCACCTAGAAACCCACATGAGCCCTTATTTTTTGCGTCACTAATTGTACTTTGCAATGACAGGCTGAATTTTTGCATAAAGTACACTGCGAAACCAAAAAAAAATTCAAAGTGTGGTGAAATTGAAAAAAATAAGCATTTTGTTTATTTGGGGGAAATGTGTTTTTACGCCATTCGCCCTGGGGTAAAACTGACTTGTTATATATGCTCCTCAAGTCGTTACGATTAAAACGATATGTAACATGTATAACTTATATTGTATCTGATGGCCTGTAAAAAATGTAAACCATTGTTAACAAATATACGTCACTTAAAATCGCTCCATTCCCAGGCTTATAGCGCTTTTATCCTTTGGCCATGATGTGTTCTTTCTATCGGTACCTTGATTGCGCATATATGACTTTTTGATCGCTTTTTATTACAATTTTTCTGGATTTGATGCGACCAAAAATGCGCAATTTTGCACTTTGGGATTTTTTTGCGCTGACGCCGTTTACCGTGCGAGATCAGGAATGTGATTAATTAATAATTCGGGCGATTACGCACGCGGCGATAGCAAACATGTATGTTTATTTATTAATTTATTTACTTTTATTTATAACCTGGGAAAAGGGGGGTGATTCAGACTTTTATTAGGGGAGGGGGCTTTTTACTATTAACAACACTTTTTTTTTTAGTTTAACACTTATACTAGAAGCCCCCCTAGGGGACTTCTAGTATAAGTGCTCTGATCTCTCATTGAGATCTCTGCAGCATAGATATGCTGCAGAGATCCATGAGATAGGCACTCGTTTACTTCCGACTGCTGCAGCCGGAAGTAAATGAGTGCCGAGCCGGGGACGGCGCCATCTTGGAGTGGTCCCCGGCCGGCTTCAGAAACGGAGATCGCTCCTCCGGTATAACATCCCGGGGGAGCGATCTCCGCCACTAGACACCAGGGAACAGCTGAATCCGGTAATCGGATGCAGCTGTCATGTTTGACAGCTGCTTCTGATTACTGTATTAGCGGGCACGGCGATCGGACCGTGCCCGCTAATACCTACGGTCCCGGGCTACAAGCGGCACCCAGGACCGCCGCGGTTCAGAGCGGGGTCGCCGCACGGCCCCGCTCTGAATGTCCTTACCGGCATCAGGGCGTTAATATATGCCCAATGTCGTTAAGGGGTTAACTACCAAATCGGCTTGGTCCCTAAGGGGTTAATACCTCACTGGGTGCTTATTTACCAATGCCCACTGCTGTCCTGGGGGAAAATTGATATTACGCCGCTGATCCACCAACGCCCACTACTGTCTATGGTGGAAATTAAATGATTGACAGGCTGATTGACAAATTTTTAAAAATTGACATTTTCCAATGTTGACACTGTCACAGCAACAGCTATTAAAAAAAAATCGCTATTCTGTAATAGTCCTTCTATTGTAGCTACTATAGTTTGCCTGTTTTAATAAAAATTTGCTTGTATGCAATTTGCGAATATTTGCAAATTTTTCTAATATTCGCGAACTTTGCAAAACTAATTCCCAAGTGATTCGCTCATCTATAATTATACTTACCTTTCCAAGCTCCCCTGGTTTCCTCCTGGCTTTACCCTGCTGAACAGCCTTTCACTATAAAGACGGTCTCAGAAGTTTGGACAGCAGCTGCGATGAGCAGGGAACGCTCGGAACAGACAGGAGAACACTGAGGGAACCTGGGGAGGTAACTATAATGTTTGTAATGTTACACTTATACACTTTCATCAGCTAGGGCTGTATAGACACCGATATGTGTAATAGGCTTGGTAAGAGAGTGCCAATCTATCAGATTGGCGCTCGCTTACACAATGCATTGATCCATCTAATGCGCCCCTAGCCAAGTAAACAAAGAATGGCAGGGATCACTAGTGGTATTACTGGAATGGTAGGAATACATCAGAAGAGTAATGACTCTTTTGTTCTTTTATCACAGTTCCTTCTTTTGGTTATTTTTTATGATCATGGAAAAAACTCTTTGAAAAAAAAGAACATAAAAAAAGAGGAAAAGGGTATAAGTACAATTGTTTACAAAATCAAATTTTTTGGTATTTTACTAATGACAACCCCAGTCCCCATGCCCTGTATTTTGTGTTATTACATGGTCCACCACATATTTTGTCAGCTGGCATATGATATTACATATTCCCCACAATAGAGTCTAACGTCAAAGTGTATGACTTTAAAAATATTAAAGTTTCTAGATTTTATCAGTCAGTATGATTCTGTTTTTCTCCGACCTCCTCATGAAAAAGGTGCAAATATCCACATAATGTTCCCATTCGGAGAAGAAAGCCCTGATGAGGTGAATGAAGATCGTGATGGAAGTAATCATCAGAAGAATAAATGTATACCTTGGGAGAAATTGAAAGTTTTACCATTTTTTTCTGACTCGTATTCCCTCTTCTGTGGCTTTTCTGCCAGCAGCAATTAACTCAAGCAGTAAATGTATTACTAATGATTTGGAAGAATTTGATTCTGTTCCTGAAGAAGATTATCAAAAATCTTCTTTAGGCTCCAACCTGTCTCTTGTTGAACCACTAATTATTGCTGCGGAGGAAGCACTTCACCAGGAGTCTGCATGGTCCTGAAGAGTACAACATTTACCGCTATACTTCCTGCAAATGAGCTATAAAGAACATGATTACTGATCAGAAGATGAGGTATGGGGATAATTTGGGGGATTTTTTTGCTATACTTAAATGTTTCCTTTCAATGAGTCTCTTACAGGATATAACTCCTATGCCCCCGAGTGCAAAAAAAAGTCTTCTAAAGAGAGTACAAGTGATAAGCGAACATGTTCGTAAATGTTCATATGTTGTTTATGTTCGCTGATCGTGAAAACTTTGTTAGATCATCAGAATGGTTATAACAATAATTTTCGAACATATTCGCACATGCGAACGTTTATCTTGCGATTTACCCAACTGCGTAAGTTTCCTCCCACCAATTTGAAAGAGTGTGAGGAAGGAAGGGCAAATCAGGTAATGTAGTAGCCATGTTCACTACTGGCATTACTGTGATTGGCTGTTTGATTAGCGTCATTACATACGTTACATACATGCTATAAAATCTTGACGCTGAGGCAAATTTTCTCACAGTCTTTTCTGATTCTTGTGATGTTCAGTAGGGAGAGTGAAATGAGCAGGAACAGCATCTAAATTTAGTTAACAGCAATATTCACAGTGGTAGTCAGTGTAGGGAGGGAGAGCTGACCGAGTAGGGATTAGAACATTGTGAAATTGTTAGTGTAGGGAGGGTGAAAGAATCCAGAGATTTTAGCCCTATAAGGATTCAATTCTTAACCATGTAGTGACCAGATGTCAATCATAGTCCATACTGTCCATTATCTTCATAGTGTATTTGAGTTCTCCAAGGTCAAAAGGGGAGCACGCTGGGACATCTTGAGTTGCCGAGATCTCTCCCAGAGCTTTTCACTTATTTAAGGTAGCATTCATGCAAGTCTGTGATTGATGCCTTCAACGTTAGTGTCACATTAATTGTTGACATTGAAGTCACTGAGATAATCCTAAAAAAAATACTTCACAACACACAAGATGTGTCCAGCCGGGCCCCTAGAAGCCAATTCCATATCAGAAAGCCCCTATAGACATCAAATACACATATAATCCTATATAAACGCACAGGTGTAAAGTGTAAGTAAAGCAATAGCGGATTATAATAGGTCCGTTTCGGGAGGTAGCCCGGGGCCCTGAGTTCCTGGGGGGCCCATGGCCACCCAAACAGACTTATACTTTCAGTAGTGTACTGTCTCCTGGCTACAGTTCTGCCATGATTTGCAAAAAAATGCTGCTTTTTACTGCAATTATGCACAAATCAGAGCATCATAACATTATTTATGCTGTACTATGAACACCACGCTAGTGTTGCTAGGCTTGGTTTGGTGAACGGCCCAGGGCCTATGGTAAAGTTAATCCGCCCCTAAAGTGAAGGTCTGGAAACCAGCCCCAAATGGTAAAAGAACCATACCCTTATTTGAACATAATAATAGGATAATTGGAAAAGTCTCACCATGGGATGGGTGAATTTAGAGTACCAGTGAAGCAAAGGGGTTCGCTAGGCTCGGCCGTCAGCTTGTCAGTCTGCTGCCTTAGAACTCTCCGGGTGCCTAGAAAAGCTGGATCCAGTCCTGGGAAACATCTCCCAGTTTCCCAGGACTGGATTCAGGTTTTCCTGTCACCCAGAGAAGAGAGACATGGAGCAACACAAAGACTGACAGGCCAACGCCCGAGCCTAGCAAGGCGCTTAGCTTTGCTGGTACTGTAAATTCGCTCATCCCTTCCCACCAATATACCATTGGTGTAGATGGTGAACATGATATTGATGGCAGTCAGATGAATAGAGATGGAGGCAACAGATCTGTCCATAAAGTTTGTGACAATCTCTCCCTGTTACACCATACTGGGACATGAGTAAATACTACCCCCTTTCTCATAGTGACTCTCAATGGCATCTTGGATTTATTATTGATTGCTTTACTATTATCCACCAGATCATATAAGATTAAGCCCATTGAGCCTTACACCTATCACCTAATCTCTACACATAAATACATTGGTTTCCCATAATCCTGGGTGGATGTAAAGGGTGCATGTATTGAAGCAGTTTTATAGGATTTTTATTAGCAGTCTCTTTTTCTTCTATCAGGCACATTGGGTATCAGCTGTCCCTGTCAGGGTGGAATCACACTTGGTATTTTTTCCAAAAATAAAAAAAAGGCAAATGAAAATGCAAAACTTGGCTTATGGCTATTTATTTGGCTCAAAAAATGCTACAGACAAATGTTAGCCAAGGGTCTAAAAGAAATAGGAAATGTTAAACCAATGACAAGGTATTTTGTGCGTTTTTTTTTTTTTTTACATTTTGGCATTTTTTTTTTTACTCTTTAGCAGTTTTGCACAAGGATTAGAGTTTCTTTCAACAAGTTGTGATGTTTTTCCTCCCAAACACTTCTATAGGGGGTGGCAAAACGCCAGAAAAAAAAAAATCGTGGGGTCATTGCGACTATTTTTTTGGTGAATATATGGTTTTGGGTCTAATTTTTAGACTAAGTTCTATTTATGAACCAGTATCCGAATATTTTTTAGATGCAATTTTATTTAAATCTGCCAGTTTTTAGTATTCACCCAAATATTTGCATAATCTGGGATCTGCACCCATGTATGGTCAGTAGCAGGTGAATTTTTTTTGCCCCTTTTTTTGTGATTATTTTATTAATTATTATTTCTCTTGCGATTATTCTATACATTTTAATTTTAATTTTTATATAATTCTATATAATTTAAATTTTTAATATTTCTGTCGATTATTTGTAATCACAAATTTATTAATATATCTAAAATTAGTCCTATTCAGCTGGATAAAAAAAACAACAACAAATACTAGTAAATGCCCCCCCCCCCTCCATCATATCTATATAAGGCTGTTTTCTAGCATTCCCTCCAATTCTTCAATAGAAATCGTAAAGTCACATGATTAAACAATCACATGACATATTGAAATAAACTCAGGGAATGAAATGCCAATATTATACTAATATGCATTTAAAAAAAAAACTACCAAAAATTTAAAATTGCCAAAAAGCTCTAAATATTACTGGCAGTTTTTGCCGTTCTTTTTTTAAATTTTTTTTATTTATTGATGCACTATAGTGTATGTAATCTGGTAATTTGCTAATTTTTGGTAACAATCAGGATCCAAGAAGGCAAAAATGGGGGGCACATACTTTTTTTTTTTTATAACCCAACCCGTAATATAATAATAAAAATAATCATACTTCATGATAAACAATTTGCTTTCTATCGGCACCTTAGGAAAAAAAAAATGATTAGCCGCAGCAGCGAATATCCAGAGAGAAACTAGTATTAAGCTGCATCACAATGGGAGGTAAACCCAAATCATTTATAAAAGGTAAATGCTGGCAGTACATAGGCAGCCCTGGGCACCACACTGCAGGTGTGATTTATGAGGCAAGGGACTGGTTATAAATCAAGCTCTTTGTTTTAAATAGCAGCATTTCAATGCACTTGATCATAGAAATGGCTTGGGAAAAAAGTACTGCGGAAGGTAAAAAAACTGAAGAAACAAGATTCAGCAAGAATTGGACCACCCATCTTCAAGATTTAGGAGGGAGACTTTATTTCGTGAAGAGTTTTTTAAGTACAATTTTGTAATGTGGTAGAACAAAAATATTTAAAGAGACATGGGGGATATTTATCACTTACGTGCCTGGCATACACCAGGGAGAAGGCGCAAAAATTTTGTGTCCTGATAAATTCCCCCCATAGAGTATACAGTAATAGAGTTTTTTTTTTTTTTTTATTGGCTACAGTGGGTGAACTATTGTTTCTTTTTATTGCTGTTTTTTTTTATTTTATAGATTTTATATATTTTTGCAATTGCAATATTCATCTTTCCAAGAAAAGATTGGATGGAATGGTTCTATCTAGGGATGAGCACAGCTGGAGTGACAGCCCGCTCAGCCAATCAGTGACTGACTGAGATGGGACAGCGCCACGGCCAGTGATTGGCTGAGTAGGCTGTCATTCTTATCTGTCGAGTGACATCCCGCTCAACCAATCACTGGCCGCGGCGCTGTCCCGCCTCATAATTGGCTGAGTGGGCTGGAGGCGGCTGAAGACAACGGAGACATAGAGGAAGACACAGTCACAAGGGATAACTGCAGAACTTAAATTTTACTAAAACTGAAACATGTATCCATGTTTTCCAGGCAGCCTTAGGGCTGCATTCAACTTCTTCAGCTATCAATTCGGCCAATTTGCCAAGCATTCGGGTTTAACCCCTTAAGGACGGAGCCAATTTTTGTTTTTGCGTTTTCGTTTTTTCCTCCTGTGTTTAAAAGGCCATAGCACTTGCATTTTTTCACCTAGAAACCCACATAAGCCCTTAGTTTTTGTGCCACTAGTTGTACTTTGCAATGACAGGCTGAATTTTCGCATAAAATATGCAGCAAAACCAGAAAAAAATAATATGCGCAGTGGAATTGAAAAAATAAAAACGCAAATTTTTTTTCTTTTGGTTTTTTTCTTTTTTACGCCGTTTGTCCTATGGAAAAACTGATATGTTAAATATGTTCCTTAAATAGGTACAATTAAAACGATATGCAACTTGCATAACTTTTATATTATTTGATAGCTTTTAAAAAAATTAAACTTTCTACAGCAAAAAAACATTCCCTAAAATCGCTCTATTCCCATGCGTATAGCGCTTTTATCCTTTGGTCTATGGGGCTGTGTCAGGTGTCATTTTTTGCGCCATTATGTTTTCTTTCTATAGGTACCTTGATTGCGTATATTAGACTTTTTGATCGCTTTTCATTACAATGTTTCTGGATTTGATGCGACCAAAAATGCACAATTTTTGCCCTTTGGCAGGTATTTGAGCTTACACCGTTTACCATGCGAGATCAGGAATGTGATAAATTAATAGTTTGCACGATTACGCACGTGGCGATACCAAACATGTTTATTTATTTTATTTATTTATTTATTTTTATTTAGAAAATGGGAAAAGGGGGGTGATTCAGACTTTTATTAGGGGAGGGGACTTTTTATTTATAAGAACACTCTTTTTGAACTTTCACATTAATTTGAAGTCCCCTGGGGGACTTCTAATACAGCTACTCTGATCTCTCATAGAGATTAGTGTAGCTGTATTTCACAGCACCGATCCATGAGATCGGTGCTCTATTGCTTTAATCTGATGCAGACCATTGCAATAGAATACCGAGCCGGGATTAGCGTCATTACGTCTCTGAGGTCCAGCTTGGTAAGACCAAGGGATCCCCCCTCCGTGATCGCATTGCGGGGGGGATCCCGCCACTAGACACCAGGGATGGGCTGCATTTAACACTGTTAGATGCAGCTGTCATGTTTGACAGCTGTATCTAACGGTGTTAATTAGCGGGAGCGGCGATCGGACCGCTCCCGCTAATAGCCGATGTCCCGTGCTGCAGATAGCAGTCGGGATTGCGGCAGTTCAGAGCGGGGTCGCGTCGCGGCCCCCCTCTGAACTCCTCTTCCAGACATATGACGTAGGGGTACGTCATATGTCCCTAAGAGGTTAAATAATCTATCAATCAATTTATCTACTCTTTCCATCCATCCATCTATCTTCTTTCTATCTATTTATCTATCTATCTCCTATCTATCTATCTATCTATCTATCTATCTATCTATCTATCTATCCATCCATCCATCCATCCAGATATAGGAAAATATGGCAGCACTTCTTTAGTAGGTAGTTATCGGGTGCCTGCGGATCAGGTTCAGACCAACGACCTCGCTGTATAGTAGAGGAAAGTCCACAGCACTCCTTTGTAACTTTTTAAATCACAGTGAAGTTTATTGTGAAAACACGTGCAGCATACAAAAAACGCAATGTATCAGCGGCTGCCTGTCGCCATTTTTACGCGTGAAAATGGCGGCAGGCAGCCGCTGAAATGTTGCGTCTTTTGTATGCTGCACGTGTTTTCACAATAAACTTCACTGTGATTTAAAAAGTTACAAAGGAGTGCTGTGGACTTTCCTCTACTATCCATCCATCTATCTACTGTATCTATCCATTCATTCATTCATTTCACAGCTACTTTTAGAAAGTTTAATATTTCAGCTGTCCCTCCTCAGGCTTATGTTGACATGGGTGACGGATATACTGTTATTTTACATGATTAAAGATATTGGGGGAGATTTATCAAACATGGTGAAAAGTGAAACTGGCTCAGTTGCCCCTAGCAACCAATCAGATTCCATCTTTCATTCCTTTCATTCAAGTTATGGCTCTTGCATGTTTAAAGCGACTCTGTACCCACAATCTGACCCCCCCCCCCCCCCCCAAATCACTTATACCTTCGGATAGCTGCTTTTAATCCAAGATCTGTCCTGCGGTCCGTTTGGCAGGTGATGCAGTTATTGTCATAAAAAATTACTTTTAAAATTGCAGCACTGTGCCCTATGGGCGTATCTGTGCCCTAACTTTGCACCACCCCTCCGTCCCTTCTCCCCACCCTCTTCATCATTAGAAATGCCACTGGAACATTTACTCCTGTTTTTTTTTTTTTTTTTATTAAATATAATCTTTATTATTTTTAAACGAGAATACAATACAAAAAAATCACCCAATAAAAAGGGAAATACAAAAAATCACCTAATACCATATTCTCCCCTCCCTTCCCAACCCTCCCTATTCCCTTTGCCGCTGGGGGATAGGAAAAAAAACAAAACAAAAAAAAAACAAATTAAGGATTAATATAAAACATCTCATATTTCTGTACACATGCTTTCCATTTCTCATAAGTTGGAGGCTGTGGGGACATCCACCCTCTTACAATCAAGAGCCTGGTGTAAAATAGTAACCTGCCTAATTTCTCCCTCTGTTTTCTCGTGACCTTAATTCCAGAGGTTTCTCCTAATATAATAATAACTGGAGAACAGGGTACTACGATTTGTTCTTTATTTGCTATCTCTTGAAGTACAGATTTCCAGAATCTATCTAATTCTGGGCAAGTCCACATCATGTGTCCAAAGTCCGCTTTAGAGTACTCACACCTCGGGCACCGGCATAACCCCTGCTCCTTAAACTTAGCTAAAAGCCTAGGAGTATAATACAGCCTATGCACCAAATTAAATTGTATCATACGATGATTCCCTGATTTAGATACTCTTTTTATATTCTGGCATATCCGTCTCCATTGTTCTTCCCTTATTTGTCCAATTTCTTGCTCCCATTTTCCCTTACTCCCACTGGAAACCTCTTTCCTTGATAACAGATATCCATAAATAATAGACACCACTTTCTGTTTGATTAGGGAGCCCCTGATCTTATCTACCAACCCATCTGCCTATATCCCCAATCCCCGCTTATTCGCAAGTTCTTCCAGGGCAGAATGTAATTGGGCATAATCTAACCAATGTTTACTTGGCACGTTATACTCGTCTTGTATCCGGTCCCATTTCTTAAGCTTCCCCTCCCATATAATATCTGATAGATTCCGTACTCCCGCATTAAACAGACCCGTACTTATACCAAATCCATTCGTGCCAAGAGAATAATTTAACCATAGAGGAGTGAACCCAAAAAACTCCTCAATCCCCAGCATCCTTCTTACTACTTTCCAAACCCTACACATATCCCTAACCATAACCCACTTCTTCCACTTGTCTTGGGCTAATATCCCCGTTTCCATTTTCTGTATTATATCCAACTCATTCCAATACCCACTCCCTCCCAATTGGCCAAGAAACCCCTTTGTGGTATCCCTAGTAAACCAATAAAGCTGGGATGCTAAGTAATATAACTTCATATCTGGGATACCCAACCCTCCCTTCTCAAGTGGCATGGCAAGGACATCCAGTTTTATTCTGACTCTCCTTCTCCCCCAAATTAAATCATTTATCAGTTTTTTAATTCTCCTGAAGTATTTCTCACCTATCCAGGTGGGAGCTACCCCAAAGATAAACAGTAACTTGGGGAGGAGGATAGTTCTTAACAGAACAATCCTATCCATTCTAGTAAGAGGCAGCCTTTGCCACACTAACACCTTTATCTCCAGTTCACCTATCACCCTCTTAAGATTTAACTCATTAAACTGGTCAATCCTATTTGATATATGGATCCCCAAGTACTTAAACCCTTCATCCTTATTGAGCACTCTCACTGGGAGATCTCCGAAATGCAAATCAGAGCCCACTGGCATAAGAATAGATTTATCCCAGTTGATTAACATTCCTGAAAATCTCCCATTGATCTGAATCAACTCTATAATCCTAGGAACCGCTCTCACCGGGTCTTTAAGGAAGAAAAGAATATAATCGGCATAGAGTGTAACTCTATCCCCTCCACCCCTCGCCCCAAATCCTTCTATCACTGAATCACCCCTTATCTGGGAGGCCAAAGGCTCCATACAAAGGGCGAAGAGAAGAGGGGAGAGAGGACACCCCTGCCTAGTACCTCTCTCTAACTGAAAGCAAGAAGAGTTCTGGCCATTAACCATGACTGCAGCTTTAGGATCCACATAGAGTATTTTTATCATTCCTATAAATTTTGGCCCAAATCCAAACTTATTAAGAACCTCCCACAAATACTCCCACTCCACCCTGTCGAACGTCTTAGCTGCGTCTAACGACAGGATGGAGTGGGAAGTCGGAGCCTCCAGTAATTGCATGTTTTCAAATACCCTTCTGACATTGAACTTGGCCATTCTCCCAGGTATAAACCCTGACTGGTCTTCGTGAACAAGCTCTCCCATAATATTATTTAGTCAATTTGCCAGAACCCTTGCGAAGATCTTAGCGTCAGTATTTATTAATGATATTGGTCTATACGACTCAGGCAACAAACCATCCTTCCCCCTCTTTAAAATTAGTGTAATTAAAGCCTCTCTCATTGAGGGCGATAAATAACCCACATCGATTGAGTAATTTAAGGCCTCCAAGAGGGGAGGGAGCAACTCCTCTTTATGTTCTTTATACAAACTGTAAGGGATAACGTCTATTCCTGGGGATGAACCAACCTTAACACCTTCTAGGGCCTCTTTCAGCTCTTCTAAAGTCAGGGGTTTATCTAAGTTCTCCCTTTGTTCTTCCGTAACCCTAGGCAGCTCAATCTCCTCCAGATATTCCAACAAGTCCTTCTTCTCATATGCGACCTCTGAGTGGTATAAGTTTTTAAAAAAAAGTTTCAAACTGTGTTAGTATGTCTCTGCCATTCACTATCTGCCCAGAGTGAGTCTTAATCGCAGATATATACCTATTCGCTTCCTGGTTCCTAATTATCGCCATTAGGCCCTTATTTGGCACTCCTGCTCCTAAAAATCTCCTCTGCCAAAGGAAACCCGCCTGATTTTTAGCTTTTTGGAATAAGTAGTTATGCAGTTCTTCCTGTTTCTCAGTTAATTTATTTCTCCGTTCTGGGGTAGGTCTGCTCATGTATTCCTCCTCACTCTCCTGTACCTTTTTTTTAAGCCCCTCTTCCCTATTCCTAAAATCTTTCCTTAATTTAATAATTACCCCAAAATATTTACCCCTAGTATAGGCCTTAAGCATATCCCAGACAATGTGAGGTGAAGCAGTGTTTTTATTTATTTCCCAAATTTCTTTAAATTCCTTCCCAATATCGCCCTTTTGCTCAATCAAATCCAACCAATGACTATTTAATCTAATGGGCCTAATGACTTTATCAGTACTCGTGACTATCTCAACTAAAATAGGTGAATGATCAGATAAACTCCTTACTAAGTGATCTATCTTCCCTATCCTTCTAATCATGTAATTATTAACTAGGATCATATCTATTCTTGAAAATATCTTATTTGTTCTATTCCAACAAGTGTAAGCCCTACCATCAGGATTTCTCATCCTCCAAACATCCATTAACCCGTGTTCCCTAGCAATATCAACTAAAGGTGACTTATTTAGTGTTTGTTTCCCCACATCAGTAATTCTCCTCCTATCAATCAGTTCGTCCATAACAGTATTAAAATCTCCAACCACCAGGACCGGACAACCCATATATTCCTTAGTGAATTTAAACAACAGCTCAAGGACTTGCCTTTCGAAAGGAGGAGGTATATAAACCACAGCGATTATACACTCAACCCCCTCTAACATTCCGTGTAAAAAAATAAATCTCCAATCAGTGTCCACTTTTTTGTTTTTTAACACCCAATTAATTTCATTATGTACAAAAATAGCTACTCCCCGAGAGTAATTAGAGTAAAGTGAGTGATACTGAGCAGACCAACATCCCTTCGTAAACCTATAGGCAGTCTCAGATGAAAATGCGTTTCAGTTAGGGCCACAATCGCCGGCAAATAATTTTTTATATATTGAAATATTGCTAACCTTTTGTTTCTGTCCCCCAACCCCCTAACATTCCAACACAGAATTTTTACCATATGAGAGCAAACACAAATGAATAATCCCCTCCCTCCCCCAGCGGCCCCTCCCTACCACGTGTTTTCACAATAAACTTCACTGTGATTTAAAAAGTTACAAAGGAGTGCTGTGGACTTTCCTCTACTATCCATCCATCTATCTACTGTATCTATCCATTCATTCATTCATTCATTTCACAGCTACTTTTAGAAAGTTTAATATTTCAGCTGTCCCTCCTCAGGCTTATGTTGACATGGGTGACGGATATACTGTTATTTTACATGATTAAAGATATTGGGGGAGATTTATCAAACATGGTGAAAAGTGAAACTGGCTCAGTTGCCCCTAGCAACCAATCAGATTCCATCTTTCATTCCTTTCATTCAAGTTATGGCTCTTGAAAATAATAATTAACCCTTCAGTTTCTTGCATGTTTAAAGCGACTCTGTACCCACAATCTGACCCCCCCAAATCACTTGTACCTTCGGATAGCTGCTTTTAATCCAAGATCTGTCCTGCGGTCCGTTTGGCAGGTGATGCAGTTATTGTCATAAAAAATTACTTTTAAAATTGCAGCCCTGTGCCCTATGGGCGTATCTGTGCCCTAACTTTGCACCACCCCTCCGTCCCTCCTCCCCACCCTCTTCATCATTAGAAATGCCACTGGAACATTTACTCCAGTTTGAACATTGCGCAGGTCCTTAACGATCCAGCCCATGTGCTGTGGTAACACAGGTGAGGAATAGGAGGCAATCCTAATGATGAGAAGGGCGGGGAGGAGGGACAGAGAGGTTGTGCCAGCCTAATGCATACACAATCTAGGCCACGCCTGTTGGGCATGGGGCTGCAAGTTTAAAAATTGTTTTTTAGTACAATAACTGCATTACCTGCTGAACGGACCGCAGGACAGATCTTGCATTAAAAGCAGGTATCTGAAGGTCCAAGCGGTTGGGGGGGGGGTCAGATTGTGGGTACAAACTCACTTTAAGCTTCTGTGGTAATTGTGCACCTATAGTAAAGTGAATCTACTTCTGTAGAGGTTAAACTTAAAGGTTATACATAACTTTGCATATATTGCTTCCCACGGTAAGATTAACAATTCCATTCATACTATTCAAATTATGTATTCAGTCTCCTTTCCCCAGTTCTGAGCTGCTGCTTTGTGCTGAAGACACAAAAAAATTGTATGTAAGCTTTTCTCTCTGTCTCCCCCTCACCCCCTTCCTTTCAAGGTGGCAGATGTAAGCAATTCCCTATATGAAACTTTGTAATGCCAGGAGGGATAATCCCAGTGAGTTTATCAGCAACTTGACCTTAGACCTTAGCTACAAAGCTGTAGACACAGCCGGCCAAGGACTTGTTTACATCAGCTGTCTCAGTAGGGAGGGGAGAGGAGTGGAGGGGGAGATGGAGAGAAAAGCTCATACACAGTCTTTTGTGTCTTCAGCAGAAAGCAGCAGCTTGAATAGATAATAACGTATGGAATTGTTAGTCTCACCATGGGCAGCAACATATCAAAAGTTATGTTTGAGAGGAATACCCCTTTAACAACATACTTATTGTGTACCAGTCTCTTAAAAAAAAAAGATTTTTGATTGATCTCTAAAATAAATGGGGAGAGAAGCTCAAGGCTCATTACTCCTCTCCCTGCTCTCTGCATGTAACTTAGATGGCCCTATGGAATTACATAGAGATTCATGGAGAGGCCAAGCTCTGTGTACAGGATTCATGGGACCCTGAACAGTTTTTTGCTATGGTGCCCCATGAATCCAAGCTACACCCCTGATTTCAACCATTGGCTTCTCTCCATTGGTTCTATGATCATTAGGGGTCTCAGCACCCAAACCCCCCCACTAATCAAAGCTTTTGACATGTCTCTATGTCAAAAGGTTTTAGAACATTACGTCTACGGCCTAGGCTCCACTTCAAATTTCTGCCTCTTTTGTCCTGTGTGCATGGGCCCCTATATGGTAAGTTACTTCAAAATACAACTGGACAAATAAGCCCTCATATTGTTTTGTGGATGGAAAAATAAAAAGCTTAAAAAAAAAAAAAAAAAAAGAGAAACAAATAAGAAAAAAAAATAAATAAATAAATAACACATTTTCTATAGACCTCCCCTACCTCCTTCATAATAATTGACACCAAGTTCACATTGAAGCCCTGTGCAGCCAAAGATGAGACGGCTGTCAATCATTCTAGAGGAGGAGGCGCCAGCGGCCTGAAGACACAGTGGCGGCTGAAGAGTGGGGCGGGCACAGAGAATGTCACAGACCCGCCTCTTTGACACTGTTAGCCCTAAATAAAGAACATTTTTACCAACATGCCGGAGTATGTATGTGATGCTTATGTGAAACTGTAAACTGACATCAGGGATATATGCAGATCCATGTTGTCAGTTTCCCTTTAGGACACTCATTCTGCCTAGAACACGAGGGGCACTCTGAATTCCTAAAAGGCTCCATTGTTCCCAGCATCTTTGTATAGAAGTATTGTCAATTAAGTTGTGCCAGATGTGGAGAATCCAATGGGGAGTGGCCCCATGGCTCCTTCTCCTTGTTCCTGGCTTATTTTTAAACACCTTGCTTAGTTGTTTGTAATAGAAGGGCCAGTCGGGATTTCATTATGCCGAGGCTGGAATATGCCAGGTTCATTTAAAGTATACAGCACCACCGCAATGCATACAGTATCTTAAGGCAGGTATGGATGGTCAGCAAGTGCACCCACCTGAAAATGACATGGTCTCCAGCCATACAGTACCTGCATAAGGAAGTGTGATCACACACCGGACATGATGCACAAATATTATGTATGGCATTATGACAATGGCATCAATCAATTATCAGGATTATCTAACCCTAGAATAGCTATGGCTGAGATAAGGCAATGCGAGTGTTCATTATCTTATATCATCAATTTCTTTAAAAGAAAAAAAAAGCATATATACAGTGGTACCTTGGTTAAAGAGTAACTTGGATTGAAAGTGTTTTGCAAGAAGATCTCACAGTTTTTCAAAATTGCTTTGGTTTAAGAGCTCCCTGTACTGGGTGGGAGGGGGAGTGGGGGAGGGGCATGGTCTGCATAGCGGGGTCTATAGCACTGTACTGTGACACAGGAAGTCTCCCTCACCTTACAAATCATAGTAGATCCAATTCAGGCTGGGGCTGGCATCAGGGAACAGGACTGTGGAGGTAATCTCTCTATAGCTGTAACCTCTCTCTCCATGGCCAAAGAGTGCCCACATCTGCCCTGCTCATTCCTTCATGCTCCCTGCAGTCTCTGTCAGTCCTTGTGTTTTTCATCCTCTTCATTCCTGCTATAATGTGCCTGCACTCACACTCAGCTATACACACTGCTGCTATAATGTGCCTGCACTCACACTCAGCTATGCCCACTGCTACTATATTCTGCCTGCACATACAGTACACCCAGCTATACACACTGCTGCTTACAATTAGCCATTCACACTATACTCTACAGTAACTTATAATATGACAAATACAGCTTTCTAAATGTTTGTTTCATTTTGTTTTACATTTTATTCAGAATAAAAAATCATTTTTGGGGTGTGTGGAACCACGTCTGCATTGCACTTCAATCATTCCATATGGGAAAATTTGCTTTGGTTTAAGAGTGATTTGGATTATAAGCGCGGTCCTGGAACCAAATATGCTTGTAATCCAAGATACCAATATATATAATTGGTGACCAACAGATGCTCAGAAGGTGCTAGAATGGCAGATACTTTCCCAGCAACATAAATTGGAATGATACCAAAATACTCCTTTAAATAGATAAACATACAGCTACTTACTTCCAAAAACAGCACCACCCTTGTGTCGGTTTGTGTGTGGTATTGCAGCTTAGTTTCATTGAAGCCAAAGGAACCAAGTTGTAATACCACACCTGACCTGAGGACAGGGGTGGTGCTGTTTATGGAAGAAAGTAGCTGTGTTTTTCCTGGATAACCCCTGCCACTATTTTGTGTACCATGATAACATCTTTAAAAGGTTATTAGACTCGCAAGAAATTATCCTCTGACAGCCATCAATCCCATGGAGGTCGGCTGTGCAGTAAGGAGAGAGCCGAGAAGGAGGGGGAGTCGTTTTACGGGGAGAGAGACGGGGATCGGCGAAGTACAGCTACTGCATCAGTGTGTCCAAGGCTGTACTTTGACCCCTGATAGACATCAATAAACTCAAGAGATTACTGGCCCGACAGTGAACAGAAGTTGGAGAGAGGGAGGAGGTACAGGAACATGGGGGAGAGAGCCGGAAGCCCATAATTTGGCGTAATGTTGCGATTAGGCAGCCCCAGAGGCATCCATGCATGCTGCCCCTGCTGTTTCCTGTCCATTTCTGTGTTGTTTCCATCATTTTCTGAGGTTTCCAGGTTTTCAGGCAACCTTCCCTGTGCCGAGCCTGGGTTCCCTTCCAAAAATGCTCAAGTTTCCCATTGACTTCAATGGGGTTCGTTACCCGAAACGAGCACCCGAGCACCAAATGTCAGGAAGTATTTGTCACGAGTATCGAGCACCCGAGCATTTTAGTACTCGCTCATCTCTAAATATTTCTCTTATTATTATCTTAGGATAGATATATCATTATCCCAGGCAGGTTTACATTCAGTTATTGTAGATTTACCAACCACATCTGCTGGAAGTTTGTTCCAATCATCTACTACTCTTTCAGTAGTCCAGAAGGCCAATAATAAATTAATAAGTTCCACCCGTACGTGTAATAATAGCTTTAACCACACAACCCTGAAACACTATGGAAAACCACAGACACACATTGTGCCGGATAAATATTTCAACTCAACTGCGTTCACAGACTAAACTCAGCACTGCTATATCTGAAATGATCCTTTAATTATTGTTACCGCTGCACATATGCTCATTATGGTTGAAATATTACGGCAATCTGTCGTCGACTATGTAAGGGTCACTGCGGAGGCTGCAGAATTACACTAATGTTATTTTCTCTATCTACCTGCTTGTTGAAGGAGAATCTGGGACACAGGTAGACGCCCTTATTGCTGCTGCTGTAGGGGGCTTTATTATGTAGGCAACTTTTTGTGAAACTCAGATAGAAGATTATATTTGGATTGGTCACTGAGTTGTCCCGCTCTTCCCGTCTACTAGTATGTCTGGGAAAGTTGCCGCTGACACACCAGTGATCCATCGCTATCTTGATTGACAGCCCTGGATTGTTTAGGGTGAAGTACCTGTTAAGTCTCTGGGTCCTAGAGCCTTCTTGTTGTTTTTGCTAGCGAGTTAGGTTCCTATAACATGGGCTGATGGCGGCCCGATTAATACTATAAACGAGCACCAATCTGCTGTCGGCAGATTCCGTAGTGTGCACATACCCTTACATGGAGCGATAATTAGCCGAATTAGGACGAATCTGCCCATTATCGCTTCATGTAATAGGGCCCTTAGACCTCATTGAGACTATGGAGATGGGATCTCAACAAAACAAGATGGGTCAATCTGTTGTAAAGCTCAATGGACAGAGGAGAATCTGCAACTGCCTAAAGGACAAGGTTGGAGCGTGTCCAAAAAGCATGGGGTGTTTTCAGTACACATTGGTTAGTAACTACCAAAGTCAGTAGAGCATGCTCACACAATGGAATTTTCTATGGATTTTAGTGCAGAATATACCTGTATACACCATGCCAGAATATAGGTACAGTACATTCCTCT
Source organism: Dendropsophus ebraccatus (assembly GCF_027789765.1). NCBI lineage: Eukaryota > Metazoa > Chordata > Amphibia > Anura > Hylidae > Dendropsophus > Dendropsophus ebraccatus. The sequence goes on along the minus strand of NC_091459.1, from coordinate 114,803,145 downwards.
TGCATCATTTTCAATGGGAATACACAGAGTAGTCTATAATGTATGCTTTCCTAATGCAGGTCACTAGAATGTGAGTGAGTCCCATTATATAGGATATCTGAAACCACCGGCATACTAAACCTCCTTTATAAATAATGAATATCCAACAGAAATCCGCATTCGAATTGATAAATATTGTACATAACAGAGAAAACTCATGGGGGGACATTTACAAAAGTCTCGCCCAAGGCATATGCCAGGGAAAAGGCGCAGATTTGCCCCTGCCACATCCCCTACTCGCCTTATGGGCGGGCGGGAGCACAGAGATTCTCATTTATCATGATTTACGCCTGCTCGCAGGCATGAATCATGATCCAGATTTAAACCTGCTTTCAGCAGGTGTAGATTTGGTATGCCGGGTGCAGTTTCAGGCGGCCGGCTGAATTCACTAAGAGGCCAGAAAAAAGGGGACGGGGCCTAATTTAAGACCAGGGTACGAGTAGGGGGGAGATTTATCAAACATGGTGTAAAGTGAAACTGGCTCAGTTACTGGGCTGGGCCTTCACTGACCTCCGTGTTGACTATTGCCGCTGCTGATCCCCACAATACCACTGCTGATCCCCACGATACCACTGCTTAACCCCCAGCTAGCCCTGCTTATCCCCATGAAACCACTGCTCATCCCCACAGTATCACTGCTCACGGCTGAGCTGATCCTGCTGCTGATCCCTGCGATACCACTGCTGGTCCTTCACTGGCGTTCAATGACTACTGTTGCTCCTGCCTGGCCTCCATGTTGGCTACTGCTGCTCCTGCCTGGCCTCCATGTTGACTACTGCTGCTCCTGTCTGGCCTCCATGTTGGCTACTGCTGCTCCTGTACTGGCCTCAAATGACTATTGCTGGACCTCCACTGGCCTCCAATGACTACTGCTGCTCCTTCACTGCATTTGTGACCTTTTTCATGCATAGACCCTGTAATGGTGAATTTCCTGCATAGACCCTGTAATGGTGAATTTTCTGCATACACCCTGTAATGGTGAATTTCCTGCATAGACCCTGTAATGGTGAATTTCCTGCATAGACCCTGTAATGGTGAATTTCCTGCATAGACCCTGTAATGGTGAATTTTCTGCATACACCCTGTAATGGTGAATTTCCTGCATAGACCCTGTAATGGTGAATTTCCTGCATAGACCCTGTAATGGTGAATTTCCTGCATAGACCCTGTAATGGTGAATTTTCTGCATACACCCTTTAATGGTGAATTTCCTGCATAGACCCTGTAATGGTGAACATTGAAGTCTAAAAAAAAAATGACTTTGAGATATTGAAAAGATAATGTTGTTACTGACATGTAGAGCCCTAATTTCGACCTATACATTGCCTATAGAATACAATAGGTCCGCTACTGTCCAAAGGTCCGTCCCAGTAAATGAGGACAGTATATGGACTGTATAATACGGTCGTGTCCAAGAAGCTTCAGTCTGACATTTATCAAGCACAGATCATGTCACAGAACGGCCACTGTCTGTGAAGTTCGGATGAACATCAGTTCTTTTAAATTGTAATGTGTGCTCATTCTGGTGTGCCCCCATCCCAATAGAAGACAAAGTAAAGTGTGGCCGTAGACGCACTTTACATTGTCTAAACTGTCAATTTTGTGTGGCCGCTATTTAATGAATAGCAGTCGCACAAAATTGACATGTCAGTTTTTTGTGCATGCGATCGATGTGTGAAGAAGGCCTTATACAGTACTGAAGCTTCTATTCTATATATCAAAGTATGTTAAACCAAAACTTTCCTGATCTTCCCTATTCGTTCACAATAACTACATCTTATATTTTCTACTCTCTTTTGCATTTCATATTCATAATAATATACTTTATCCTGTTACATTTGTGCAGTCAAGGGTGAATCCGGGACAAGCATGAATTTCATTATTCCTGTTCCATCACACCCACAAATAATATGGAAACAACATGTGCTAGCAACAAAACATCACGCCATATGTATCGCGAGTACTATCTATCCTGTAAGACTTATGTAAAAAAATAATAAAATAAAAAATATATATATATATATAAAATTAAAAAGTTAGAAAATAGAAATAAAAACATTACCGTTAACAACAATAGCAATGACCATACTCCTAGCTACGACTGACACTATAAACACTATGTAAAATCTTCACGGTGGCATGAGGAATATTTAGTATAAAGATAATATGGGTAAGAGGAAGCCGGATGGAGACGACCTTTCAGCTATCCCTGGCTTTTGTCAACAAATTATAAATAATGTGTAGCGTTACCTTTCTAAATAAATAGAAAAGCTTCTATAGTGGGCACTTTGCGAGATCCATACACCTACACACTACAGATGGTTTCGTTTTATAAGAGATAAAACTGCATTTGGTGGAACTGATTAAATATAAAAACACCGCCATCTGCCACTTATTCTAATATAAAATGGTTTGGGCAGATGCTGACATCTTTCGAGATGATTGATTCATCTCTGACAAGAGACAATTCTCCCAGGCTTCCAGCTGCCCACTGCTCTCCCAATACCGGCTACATGACTTAAAGCCGGTCACAGCAGTTACATGTGGATGTCGCAGGTGACTGAAGGGCACTTTAATAAATAGCGAGGTAGAATTACTGTCAGCTGCCGCACTCCGAGCTGAAAGAGAGATTTGTTTTATCACAACAGCATACAGTCAGTGACATGTCCCAGCTTAGGTCTTCCATCGGACTGATTATACTAGGGGAAAATGCTTTGTGTACTGGAATAGGCTGTAGCGTCGTATAATAGTACTAAAATTATTAATTTTGTGAGTGTATATAAAATATACATATCATATAATAACTGGAACAGGGTCTATATTCAAAGCCTACTGCAACCGGTGCATCACAAGATGCAATAAACTGGATCTCTTATCATAGGCAGCAGGATTGTAACATAGGAATTATCAGTCTCTTCTGACTCACGTAGGACACCGGCAGCTAGCCATCTGATAATCCACTCGTGTCGCACAAACTGATCAAGAAGTCCATAATCATGTAAGGATATAGATGAAATCAGTGGCAATCGCCCCAACAGATTTATTTCAAGCGACTTTATTTGTCATCTATAGGCGAACAGCAGAGGGAACAGAGAGATGTCCGGAACGTTCCGAACATTTGCATAAGCAGGATTCTAACGTTACACTGAATTGGTGATAGACCTGTGAAAGAAGTGTGATTGAGAAAACAGTTTTCTATATGGCAAATGAACAAAATAAATTATGAAATATATTTGATGTATGTGTTTTTTCATATAAGGTTTCAATAAGGCTATTGTGATGATCATTATTATTATAATTTTAACCCAGCCATGATTATGGACTTTTTATCAGTATGTGCGACACGAGTGGATTTGATGTCAGCCATACGGCTATGTAAATTCCTGCTGCACATACCCTGTGCAGTAGGGACGTATATAAACATTCCTAGCTGTGAAGGGGTTTTAATGTGTGCAGGGCCATTTCAATGCGATCGGCCCTGAACACATTACAGTCCTCAGACCCAGGCATAACAACAGGCAGCCGCAGTCTCGCAGCTGCCTGTCATTAACCCCTTTAAACACCGCGATGCACATCGATTGTAGCGTTTAACCCCTTAAGGTCAAAGCCAATTTTCGTTTTTGCACTTTTGCTTTTTCCACTTTATGTTTAAAAGGTCATAGCACTTGCATTTTTTCACCTAGAGACCCATATGAGCCCTTTTTTTTTGCAAAACCAATTGTAATTTGCAATGACAGGCATTATTTTTCCATAAAATATGCTGCGAAACCGGAAAAAAATAATTAGCGCTGTCCATTTAAAAAAAAAAAAAGGAATTTGTTTTGATTTCGGGGAGTTTTGCATTTACGCTATTCGCCCTATGGTAAAATTGACTTGTTATATATGTTCCTCAAGTCGTTAAGATTGCTACGATATGTAACGTGTATAACTTTTATTTTATCTGATGGCTTGTAAAAAATTTAAACCATTGTTAACAAATATATGTTCCTCAAAATCGCTCCATTCCCAGGCTTATAGCGCTTTTATTCTTGGGTCTATGGGGCTGTGTGAGGTGTCATTTTTTGCGCCATGATGTTTACTTTCTATCGGTACCTTGATTGCGCATATGGGACGTTTTGATCGCTTTTTATTATTATTTTTTCTGGATTTGATGCAACCAAAAATGCGAAATTTTGCATGTTGGATTTGTATATAGACAGCACTGATCTCTCATAGACATCAATGCTGTGTATATACACAGCAAAGATCGATCAGATCGGTCATAGATTGCTTTGGCCTGCTGCAGGCCACAGCAATCTATTGCCGAGCCGGAATCAGCGTCATTGCGACGCTGAGGCCCGGCACGGGCAGAAGAACGGATCTCCCCCCCCCCCCCCTGCGATCGCATCGCGGGGGGGGGGATCCGTCCCACTAGACACCAGGGACTTGCGGCGTAAAGCCTCTAAATGCAGCTGTCAGGTTTGACAGCTGCATTTAGAGGCTTAATTAGCCGGTGCGGGTCCCGGGACCCGCGCCGGCTAATAGAGGCACTGCCCGGCTGCACATATCAGCCGGGATCAGCGCCGTTCAGAGTGGGGTCCCGGCGGGACCCCTCTCTGAACACCCCCTGCGGCGCCATGACGTATCAGATACGTCATGGGTCGCTAAGGGGTTAAGGTAGTCAGTGATAGGACCTGTCACTAACCGATCAGCTCCCGATCACATGTGCCAACAGGCGGGGGTAAGCCACTTACCTCCATCCTGTCAGATCTTCAATCTGTTCATAGAGTCTGCACTCAGGCAGACTCTATGCACAGATCACCGATAACACTGAAGAATTTTATGCTATGGCATAGCATTCATCAGTATGTGCAACCAGAGCAGTGCATATATAAGTCACCCAAGGTACTTACTCTATATATGCAATTCTAAATGTGTAAAAACAAAAATAAAAAAGTTTTAAAACATAGTTAAAAAAACCCTAATAAAATACATTGGACATGTCCTTTGTCCTTTATTTTTTTCTATTTTCATTTTTTTTTTTTTTTTCAATTTATAGTGTGTTATCATAGGGGCAGCCAAGAGGCAAGGCAAAAGCCTGAGTTGCTTTTAACAGCATTTACAGATATGCTTTACAGTAAGTCCTATAGACATAGGCACAGTGGCAGGGGTGTAACTACATATGGCTGGGCCCCATAGCTCCCCAAACTGACTACTAAGCCATCAAGTGTAGTCATAACTGCATAACTCATCAGGAGCACTTGTAGTTCATGTGACATTTGCAGAACCCAGGAGACCCGCTCAGCCACTGGGTGCTGCAAATGATGACGGCTCAGGGGGCCCAGTGCATTGTAGGAGCAGGCCACTGGGCCCCCTGATGCGGTGGACTGTATAGCAGCTGCTATGGCTGCTAAAGTGCTAGTTACGCCCCTGCACAGTAGTCTGGAGCAGACTCTATTTTTATGGGAGAGTTTTAAGAGTTCTAAGGTTATTCCATCAGCTGAGCTCTAAACGTCGCCCATTTTGAATAGTCTGATTGGAAATATGATTCATTTATTTAAATATATAAATGGCCCCTTCAAAAAATATAAGGAAAAGATGTTCCAGGTAAAACCCCTTTAAAAGACAAGGGGGCACTGCCTCCGCCTGGGGAAAAAAGGTTCAACCTCCGGAGGCGACAAGTCTTCTTTACCATGAGAACTGTGAATCTGTGCAACAGTCTACCACAGGATCTGGTCACAGCAACAACAGTAGAGGGCTTCAAAACAGGCAGAGACAAGTTCTTAGACCAAAATAACAAAAGCCAATGTATAGAACCTATCACCCCTCCCCATTTCCTCCATCCATCCCCTCCTCGGTTGAACTTGATGGATATGTGTCTTTTTTCGACTGTACTATGTAACTATGTATCATATCTATATTTTAGTGTTACCTTTTACTGTAATCTGTCTGTGATGATAAAGTAATCACTGAAAAATAGTCCCAGCAGTGTCAGCTTATTATTAGGCTTAGTGGCCAAGATTAAAACTGCAAGATATCAGGATTGTCTTATAATACATATAATCAAATAGAAAATTACAAAAAGCAAAACTAACAATTCTTGAAAAATATGTGTAACATTTTTTTTCTTTTTTTAATTTAAACAATAGACAGGCTTGTACCTTTTGTTCCTTTAAGTATATGGGTGCCAATGTTAATTTTTTAACTATATAAATATCATACAGTTCTGGCCCCCATATAAGAAATATAAAGACCTTTTAAAATGTCCTTTAACCCCTTAAGGACAGAGCCTGAAATGGCCTTAAGAACAGACAAATTTTATGAATATGTGTAACTTTATTCATTAATAACTTTGGGATGCTTTAACCTATCTGGCTGATTCTGAGATTGTTTTCTCGTGACATATTGTACTTTACATTTCTGGTAAATTGCAGTCTATACTTATAACAAATCTTTATGAAAAATAAACAAAATAACGTGAAAAAATGCATTTTTCCAACTTTGAAACTTTCCTGCTTATACAGAAAATGGTTATGCCACATAAATTATACATCAAGTAGCATTAGCAACATGTCTGCTTTATGTTGGCGGCATTTATTAAACGATCTTTCATTTGTTTTAGACAATAGGAAGCTTAAAACATTAGCATCAATTTTCCAAATTTTCTGTAAAATTTCAAAATCAGATATTTTTAGGGACCTGTTCAGGTTCAAAGTGTATTTGAGGGGACTGTATGTTAGAAAGCCCCACAAAGCACCCCATTTCAGAAACTGCACCCCCCAAACTCTGCAAAAGCACATCCAGAAAGTTTTTTTAACCCTTTAGGGAAATCACAGAAATAAAAGCTAAGTGTGTAAGAAATTTTAAAATCTTAATTTTCTGTGCAGAGATTTTATCGTAAGCCAATATTTTTCATAATTATAAACCTATTCCCAGAGAAATGCACCCCAATATTGATTGCCCCGTTTCTGCAGTTTATAGAAATACCCCATATGTGGCCTTTTTGCGCTATTTGACGCAACCACAAGCCTCAGATATAAGGGAGCGCCTAGTGAATTTCAACGCCTCCGTTATATTTGGTCATTTTTGACCGTACCACTTCAGGTTGGCAGAGGCTCTGGGGTGCCAAAACATAAAAAACACCCCTAAAGGGACACCATTTAGAAAACTAAACCCCTCAAGGAATGTAACAAGGGGTGCGGTGAGCATTTGGACCCCACAGGTGCTTCACAGATTTTCAGAACAATGTGGTGTAAAAAAGGAAAAAAATCAATTTTTTACACTAAAACGTTGTTCTAGCCTTCAATTTTCATTTTTACAAGGGGATAAAAGAAAAAAAACACACCAATGTGTAGCGCAGTTTCTCCCGAGTACGGAAATACCTCACATGTGGACATAAACAGGCAAGCGGGTGCAGGACAAGCCTCCAAAGGGAAGGAGCGCCAATTGGCTTTTGGAAGCTGGATTTCACTGGAATGGATTTCAAGGGCCGCGTCGCATTTACAGAGCCGTTGTGTTCCCAAAACACTGGAAACCCCCCACAAGTGACCCCATTCTGGAAACTACACCCCTCAAGGAATCTAACAAGGGGTGCAATGAGCATATGGACCCCACTGGTGACGGGCACAATTGTGAAACAATATGACGTGAAAGGAAAATTTTTCATTTTTTCACTTTCACGGTACAAATGTGCCCGTCATTAAGGGGTCCATATCCTCATTGCACCCCTTGTTAGATTCCCTGAGGGGTGTAGTTTACAGAATGGGGTCACTTGTGGGGGGTTTCCAGTGTTTTGGCAGCATGACGGCTCTGTAAAGGCGACATGGCATTCATCATCCATTCTGGCCAAATCCAGCCTCCAAAATCCAAATGGCGCTCCTTCCCTTCGGAGGCTTGCCCTGCACCCACATGGCGCTTTATGTCCACATGTTGGGTATTTATGGTCTTAGGGGGAATTGCTCTACACATGTTGTGTGTTTTTTTAATCTTATAACCCCTTGTGAAAATGAAAAATTTAAGGCTAAACCAACATAATAGTGTAAAAAATGTAATATTTCATTTTCACGCCACATTGTTCCACATTTGTGCCCATCACCAGTGGGGTCCATATGCTCACTACACCCATTGTTACATTCTCTAAGGGGTGTAGTTTCCATAATGGGGTCATTTGTGGGGGGGTTTCAACTGTCTTGGCAACACAAAGGCGCTTTATGTCCACATGTGGGGTATTTTCGTACTCAGGGGAAATTGCTCTACACATTTTGTGTTTTTTCTATCTTTTAACCTCCTGTGAAAATGAAAAAATCAAGACAAGATCAATGATTTAGTGTAAAAAATTAAAAATTTTTTTACACTAAATGTTGGTCTAGCCTTGATTTTTTTCATTTCCACAAGGGGTTAAAAAAGAAAATGAACGCAAAACGTGTACAAAAATACCCCACATGTGGACATAATGTGCCATATGGGCACAGGGCAAGCCACCAAAGGGACAGAGCGCCATTTAGAGGCTGGAATGGAGGATGGAGGCCATGTCGCAATTACAAAGCTCCTGTGCTGCCAGGACAGTAGAAACCCCCCACAAGTGACCCCATTATGGAAACTACACCCCATAAGGAATCTAACAAGGGGTGCAGAGAGCATATGGACCCGACTGCTGACGGGCACATATGTAGAACATGTGGTGTGAAAATAAAAAATACAATTTTTTTAATTTTCACGGCACAAATGTGCCCGTCACCAGGGGGCCATATCCCCGCTGCCCCCCTTCTTAGATTCCTTATGGGGTGTAGTTTCCAGAATGGGGTCACTTGTGGGGGGTTTCTTCTGTCCTGGCCGCACAGAGGCTTTGTAATTGCATCATGGCATCCTCTAATGGGAATGGTGGCCATACCTATTTAGCTGGGGAAAAGGGACAATTTTAATTTATTTGGGGGTATTAGGCCAATTATTATTTTTTAAGGTTGAAAAGGACAGGAGTCCATCAAATTCAACCTGTGTTGATCCAGAGAAAGGCAAAAAAAACCTTGTGAGGCAGATGACAGTAGCCTCATCACAGGGGAAAAATTCCTTCCTGACTCCATAATGGCGATCAGAATAATCCCTGGTTCAACGTGACCCCTGAAATAGGAATAAGGGGAAGCATTTAGAAAATGTAGAACTCCAATGACGTGTGGTACGCCTTGAAGCGATCCAGTATGCAGAGGCCGGGGTGATCAGGACAGGCGTCACACTGAAAAATGGTGTCCTTCCTGATCCCCCCTATTACGCCACACTCTGCACTTCTTCTGGGGTCTCCTGTTTTCCAGTGTGGGTGACGTCACCTGGAGAATGTTGTCCTGGTGCGATCCGGGGTCCTTCATATCCAGAAGCGCTGGGTCCACTCCATGGCTGCTAAATATTAGGGCTTTATTACTGCTTCTGATATGTTCGGATTGTGCCGCAAGCTACAGTAGCTCGGGCAGTGAGGAACCGGAAGAGGGGGATGCTGGTATAAAAGTTATCCCTGTACAGGTGGTAACCTTTATCCAGCAGTGGGAAGATCTTCCCACCAACTTGGAGGATGGGGGGGGGGCATCTGGGGGCTGGATTCGAGAGTCCCTTCTTTCATACACTCTAAGGGTACGTGCACACTGTGGAATGGCGAAGGATAACCCTTTGTGCATTCCACAGCTGGCACCCGCCGGCGGACTGATGCAGACGTACGTCTCCACCCGTGTCACACTCCATTCTATGCACCTCTTTGCACCTCTGTCCAAAGAATGAACGTGTTCATTCTTTCGAAGGACGACGGAATCCGCCCGTGCATAGAATGGAAGAAATGGAAGAAAAAATATACCTATGCCAAGAAAGGAGCTGCTGATAAATGCTGCACTTATGTGCGGCACTTATCAGCAGCCAGTGGCGGTAGGATATAGGGGGAAAAAATGCCCCTACGCCAAAAAGGAGGAGTTGCTGATCAGCGGCGCACTTAAGTGCGATGCTGATCAGTGCTCAGCGGCGTTAAGGCGCATAAAAAGACGGAAAAAAAAATTGGGAATTTTTTTTTTTTAACCCAAAGCAACTGATCAGTGAATAATATTAACTGATCAGCCGCTAGGGGCAGTAGAGAGAAGATTGCCGGAGTCCGCCGAAGCCCGCCGAAGTCCGAAGAGCCGAACATTTCCGAGGATTTCCAAAGACCCGAACGAACCCAGAAGAAGCGCCGACCGAAGACACGAGGACGCTGCGGACCGCCGATCGTCGCTCTGGATGCCTAGATCAGGTGAGTATAGTGCATCTACACTATACACACCTGTCCTGCCCACTCAGCTACCTAGCTGAGGGGTGCAGAACCCGGCAACACTGTTTTTTTTACAGTATGGTGGGGGTGGAACCATCTTTTCGGAGGTTACTAATGGCGATTGGTGCTGTCTCGGACAGCACCAATCTCCATTGCTTTCCGGGTCACCAGGTCACCGATGACCCGGAAAGCTGAATTAAGCTGCTATATGCTGATCTGTATTGATCAGCATATAGCAGCGATCGTCGGCACAGGGGAGGTTAATCACCGCCCGTGCCGACAAGCAGGAATGGCCTGCTATACATTATAGCAGGCCATCTTCCCCGATCGCTGTGTGTGAACACACAGCGATCGGGGAAACATCGGGCTTAAATGTACGTTCGTTTGCGCTAAGTACCAGGGAGCGGGGGCGTACATTTACGCCCGATGTCGTTAAGGGGTTAAGAGAATCTGTCAGATGCAATTCACATTCTTAACTGCTGACACTTCTTATTATATAGTATGAAAAGTCAAAGAGGCTTTCACAAGCTCCTGAAGTGCACCAGGCTGTAATACTTCCTCACTATCCCTCCCATACCTAAACCTGCTTAGGCTCAGCTTCCAGTTGTCAATAAAGCAGGGAGGGGGAGAAAGGAGGCATCCGGCTTGCAGCTATTCAGGAGCTTGGAAAAGCCTTTTTGACTCCAGAGAATAAAACCATTTCTTTACACCCTGGAAGCACAGTTGTATATAGGAAAGTTACAACATGTCTCCTTGTCCTAACAGCCATCTACCAGTGTCAGCAGTTTGGAACATGAATTACAGCTGACAGATTCCCTTTAAAGTAGAATTCATGGATTAGCATGTTTGTAGTTTTACACATAAAGAAGGGATGAGTTTCAGGTCAAAGACAGTCAATGAGAGTACAGAGTCAATGTTCCCTTAAAGATTTACTGTCGGGCAAAAGGGTTTTGTCACGAAATGTCATTATTTCACGTGAGGAGGCAGTCTGCGATGCGAAAATAATCAAAAGTTCAACTATGTGCTTGAAAAAATTTGATGAAAATGAATAATATTATAAGACAGTCAGCTGTTTTTCAGCCATTTTTTGGTCTAGTTGCAGTAGTCAATTCAATACAAAACGGTCGAACTATTAATTTGTTTGGAAGAGCTGGTCATCAAAGAGTGAGCTAGTGGACAGAAAGAGATGGACAGGTCAAGAGAAGCAGCCATAGTAAGGCCCAGTGAATGTGGTGGGGTCTCAGAGGTGTCATGAGAAGTGACCGGAAGCTTGTGTATGGTGACCAGGGAGCTGAACTGCTGAGGGTTAAAAAACATTGGTTCTCTAGACCTGGCCTGATGAAACCCAGAAAGTACCCAGCTATAGTGTGTTCAGTAGCCAAGTGGGAGGTCAACTATCGAGGGGGAAGGAACATCTGTGGGCTGGCTGGGACTTGTGCTTCTATGCTGGTCGCTGTTATGGTCCCTTTAGCACAATGGCTTCTGAGGGCTGGCATAGTGAAAAGAGGGCTTCACAAATGGTGTAGATGGTAATGGGACCCAAGGACACATCCTGATGACTTGTGTACGGTCTAATGGTGTGCCCTTGGTGTTGTAATGCAGAAAAGCAGGTCAAACAGTCAGGCAATGGAGAATGAAATAACCCTACAGGGTGCGGTAGATACAGTATCTGCGGTCTTAACATGTCACCAGTTACTTATGGGCTGTTTGTTGGGCTGATTGTTATATGGATAACATATACGCTATGTTGTATTTAGGAGATGTTGCTCGCTGGTACAGGACCTGGAATATGTATACATTGCACAAATGGTGGTATTGTTATATAGACCTGCCATCCATCTGTTTTTGATGGGTATATGTTTTTTTATATAGGGCTGTGATATTGTATGATATAGCAATAAAAGTTTTATGTTTTACATATGGTCTTTGTAGGTTATAAATAGCAAGAGGTCACTTGGTTCCTTGACCTAGTCTGAAACCCTGGAGGGTCCTTAGATAAGCTATGGGGCACGTGTCTAACTTCTTTTTGCAATCTCTCTGTGCAATCCTCTTTTTCACTCACTTCCTCTCTCTCCTCCTCCAAGAAAGGATTAGGACAAAGCAAGCACCCTTTAGAATTGAGTGTTCCTGGGTTTTGGAGAGAGAGTATCTCCCCACTCTAGAATGTTACCTATGTTTATGGGAATGTGTATAGTGCAGTTGGTTAGCCACCTCCTTTTAAGCCAAGAGTAGTGTAAATGTAATTGTATCATGATAGCAGTGCAAAACTTCACGATGGCTATACAAAGTGCAAAAGCATATAAGACAATGTACCACTTTAACTGCAACCAACCAACAGGCCACACAGGGTACACAGTGGGACACTGCATTTGAACTGTAAATTTGGAGAGAATAAGATAATTTAAAGTGACTCTGTACCCACAATATGTCCCCCCCAAACCACTTGTACCTTCAAATAGCTGCTTTTAATCCAAGATCTGTCCTGGGGTCCGTTCGGCAGGGGATGCAGTTATTGTCATAAAAACAACTTCTAACCTAGCAGTCTGTGTCTAACGGCCGGGGCTTATATTTGTATATGCATTAGGCTGGCACAACCTCTCTGTCCTTCCTCCCCACCCTCCTCATTATTAGGAATGATCTAGGAACATTTACTGCTGTTTGAGCTTTGCACAGGTGTATTAACGATCCAGCCCATGTGCCGGGCTGCCACAGGTGGGGAATAGGAAGCAATCTGCCTGGAGCATTCCTAATGATGAGGAGGGTGGGGAGAAAGGACAGAGAGGTGGTGCCAGCCTAATGCATATACAAATATAAGCCCCGGCCGTTAGACACAGCGCTGCCAGATTAAAAGTTGTTTTTATGACAATAACTGCATCACCTGCCGAACGGACGCCAGGACAGATCTTGGATTAAAAGCAGCTATCTGAAAGTACAAGTGGTTTTGGGGGGGTCAGATTGTGGGTACAGAGTCACTTTAACTGGTGTTGCTTAAACCAGTACTGGCATTCAAGAGTATTAACCACCAAGCATGTTGTACCACATACAGTAACTTTAACTGACATGCTATTGTGCCTTCTGTGAGAAAGAAATTTACTTGTGTGCACCAAGAAGTTTCTGATATTCCAGTGGGATGCAACCCTGTGACAGAGGACACGGCTGAGGTTACACCAGCTGCACTCAGTAGGCAGTAGCAAAGCGGAGGTGTAAAAGCTTTATAACCAGATAACAGATTTGTGCTAAACCCAAAGGACGTCCAAGAGTTCAGAACCAGAATATAAAGCTGGGTGCTGAAGCCAGAAAAGTATCGGAGCCAGACAACAATTCCTTAAACACAGAACAAACCGGTCATCAGTTTTCTCAGGCATTCATCCAACTAGTGATGTCATATGGCTAGGCAGTTTTCCACAGTAACACAACGTGGCCTGGAAAGAAAGTCAGGTCAAGCACTTGGACACAAGGAGGTGAATGATGTGCCAGCCGATGATGTCAGTCAATGGCAGCTATTGTTGTACCTTTATTTAAATTTACGTAATATATCCATGTGATATGAATAAAGACTTTAGAAGGGATGGCACAGAACGAGACTGTATCGTGCAAAATCTATGAGAAAGGTCACATTCCCACTGCTTAGCAAAACTCATACAGATGTTCCTTTCCCAACCCTGTTGTGCTAGACCAGTGTTTCCCAACCAGGGTTCCCAGGAACTCAGGGGTTCCCTGTGTCCTGATCAGGGGTTGAGCAGCAAGGGCCGCTGTTTTGATGTATTAGATGTATTTTATCTTTTACAAAGACGTGGGTTAGCATTTGGGGAAATCCAGTGTGGATCAGAATGATGTCACCACGTCATTCCTCCTCAGCTGCGATTCTCTGTGTTGTTTATTCTATAACATATTATTAGCTTTAGGCATGTTTCCATGCAGCTGGATTTTTTTTCTAGCATACTTTCGTTATTAAAATTGTATTTAAGTAGTATTATTTGTTGTTTTTAAAATTTTTGCATTTAACGATTTTACTTAGAATTGTTTAGTTTATGTTAAATAATAGTTAAAAGTAGGGATGGTCCGAACCTGCCATACAAACCCGAACGCTCGGCAGCAGATTCCCGCTGTCCAGCGGGAGTAACGCCTGGAAAACTGGGATACAGCCTATGGCTATGGCTGTATCCCAGTTTTCCAGGCGGTCCTCCCGCTGGATCCGCCCGCTCCACGGAGCGGGCAGACAGTGGGAATCATTACCGAGGGTTCGGGTTCGTACAAACCGGAACCGAACTCGGTTCAGACCATCCCTAGTTAAAAGGGATTATCCACCTAAGAGCTACAAAATGAAATTCTCCCACACCTAGTTGGTCTGACTCACCACGACCCCCTGAGTATTTTGAGCCATCTCCTATCCATTCTTGAGGTACAAGTATTCCTAAAAGCCGATCTGTATCCAAGATGGCGCCGGCCAGAAAATTACATTTCCTATCATGCATCTCCCTGATTGGTCCATTTGTGCACTCACCCCCTTAGCTTTCTTTCCTGCCCACTGCTGTCATTACTAATGCACAGTAAACACAGGACTGTTTTTTTCACTGATTTTCCATCACAGCAGTATGTATTCCAGACTAGCTGATGATCTAATGTGTGCATAGTGTAGCAGAGCTTATGTAAGCATGGTGTAGCTATGTGCTGCATAATGGGCATCTGTTTACTGGGGGGTGGAGGTTGTAGAGTAGGTTTAGATCTCTGCTTGCTGACTGTGAATAGAAACATTCTAGTTCCACTGACAGCAAGCAGAGAGAGAACTAAAACTTTTCACATTACAGAAACCTAGGCTCAGGGACACATGTAAGTCTATGGTAGTAGTACTTTTACATTCACTAGCAGTTAACAGGTGCAGATGATGTCTCCTGGGGTCCGGGTTACCAAGTCAATAGACAGCTAACCCGACCCCAGAGAGGGGATTACATGTCATGTGTCTTCAGGGGGAAGAGGGAGCAGTGCATTGTCAGAGAGGACATAGAGAAGATGATTTTAGACATCCTGAACTGGTAAGTATGAGAAAAAAAACTTACTGCTCTCCTATACATGAGTAAACTGCTCCAGGGCTCCTAGCAACCTTAAAGGGCTAGTATACTAAAGTTTTTTTTCCCCAGCTAATGTCCTGTCATGCCAATCTATTTAAAGGGGATACCCACCTTTGTATTTGGTCACTTCCTGGTTTCCTAAACTGTGACCATGTTGTAGTCATGCAGCAGTGCAGACACTTTCCCACAATCCTCCTTGCTTACATGTGAAGTAAAAACCAACTTCCAGTACTAATGGGACAGATCAGGAGACTGCAACTCAAATCAACAGTAGGAGTGAACCAATTAGTGGATACCCAAAGGTGGGCTGTAACCAAGGGCAATAGGTTATCAAAACAGAGCAGCACATGGGGGATTAGCGAGTCTATAGGGGTCTTTTTTTTGGCTAATATTGAGATAAAAATCTGCGTAAAATTTAGCAATGAGTTGGCTCTATTTTTCACCAGATTCTGCTGGATGCACAATTTTTTAATTTTTAGTCTGGGTTTGTTTTCTGTTAGCTATTTTTATTTTAGACTAGAAAATGTACCCGGCGATGCCCGGGTATAAAGTGTCAGTGTGTTAATTAGATTTGTTCCAAGGTCGCCCAGGAGGCAAATCTATGCCCTTGTTTTTTTTGTTTAAGTGGAAATCGCCAGGAGCCCTATATACCCCTTTATAAGCTATATACCCCGACAATTCTGCACTGTTTATGTAAATTGTAGCTTACGCACATTAGAAATAAACTAAAAACTTTAAATATCCTAAATACCTAATAGCCAAACTGAGATGTCATGTAATCAGACTGTATACAGAGCTTGGTTATATACAACATTGGCAGTTTTATATAGAGCCTGGTTATATACAAAGATTGTCAGTGTTATATACAGCCTGGTTATATGCAACATTGGCAGTGTAATATACAGCCTGGTTATATGCAACATTGGCAGTGTTATACAGTATACAGCCTGGTTATGTACAACATTGGTAGTGTTATGCTGAGCCTGGTTATATACAACATTGATATTGTTAGTGGAGTTCCTGTATATCTGTAGTGTATAGTTGGTGGAGGTCCTGTATACCTGTAGTGTATAGTTCTGGGGTCCTGTATACCTGAAGTGTGTACTTTGGGGGTCCCCCCGCCGACTGCAGACCATAAGTAAGGTGTGTGTGCAGAAACCTGCAGATTATAATAATAAGTGCATACACAATCCTGCATCATCATAATTTGGCCCTCTTAGGCACTACCTTTCATTCTTGGTGAGGACAATACAGAAGAGGTTTCAAAGTTTCTAATACTGTATACACTCCCCCCCCCTGCAGGTAGCCCCCGTACTGTATACACTACCCCCCCTGCAGGTACTCCTATACTGTATACACTCCCTCCCTGCAGGTAGCCTACATATTGTATACACTCCCCCCTGCTGGTAGCCCCCATACTGTATACAACCCCCACCCCTGTGGGTAGCCCCCATACTCTATACACTCCCCCCACTTGCAGGTAGCCCCCATACTCTACACCCCCCTTGCAGGTAATCCCCATACTGTATACACTCCTCCCTTCTTGCAGGTAGCCCCCATACTGTATACACTCCCCCCTTCAGATAGCCCCCATGCTGTACAAACTGCCCTCTGCAGGAAGCCCCCATGCTGTATACACCCCCCCTCCCCAGGTAGCCCCCATGCTGTATACATTCCCTAACACCTCCTTACTGTATACATTCCCCAACACCACCACCCGGCAGGTAAGTCCCTTACTGTATACACAGTATATACACCGTACACTGTTAGGGTGCCTTCACACCTACCAGATCCGCAGCGGATTTCACACTGTGAATTTGCAGCCAAATCCGCTGCGGATCCAGTGTCATTCAACCCTAGGCTCCCCTCCAGTGTGTTCAGCGCTGTGCTGCTGATGCCGGGCACGGCTCTCTCCTCATGGCTCTCGACGTCCCCCACGAAGCAAGCTGGAGCGGTGTATGCTGCGTCCACAGCCGTGAGGAGAGAGCCGTGCCCGGCAGCAGCAGCAGCACAGCGCTGAACACACTGGAGGGGAGCCTGCACCATCTAACAGCGGTCTGTGCTGGGGGGATGATGATTGCCTCTGTCAGTGTAAGTTACTCTCTGGCCACCGAGGGGGTTAACTTACATACTCGCAGCGGGATGTCAATCTCGCTGTGAGTATCTAGTGTCATAGGATTGATTGACACTGGATCAGCAGTGGATTTCGCAGCGACTTTGCAGCGTGAAATCGGCTGCTGATCCGGTAGGTGTAAAGACCCTTACTGTATTTATTTCTGTGGATGTTGTGAGGCAGCCGCGCTAGCAACCAATCAGATTCCAGCTCCCTGTGAAAATGAAAGCAGTAATCCTATTGGTTGCTAAGGCTCCCAACTGCCGTTTCAGCTGCAGGGCTAATTATATCACCTGTGTGTGCAGTGTGGAGATTTTCCCATTCATCTCTATGGGGCGCTCTCCCCCCTCCCCCTCCCCTCCTGTACATCTGGCGGGGACGGGACCTTCGCTGTAACCTTCCGGGCACCCAATGTATCTGTGTGCCAAATTTGGGGTCAAACGGTTCAGGCGTTTGGAATTCTATACGGGACAGACAGACAGACAGACTTTCATTTTTATGATATAGATTTATTTATCATGTGCGAATTATGAAGCAACCCCAGCCCTATGTAAAAAAAAGAAAAAAAAAGTCCACTGACAACCACTTTAAGGCAGCCCGTGGCTTTTGTGTGCCACCATCCAGTACAGCACCATATTAGAACATCAAATAGAGCATGTCCCAATTTTGTCAGATTTCTTAGAAAAAAGCCTCCATGTGTTTTCATATGAAACTAAAGAAATATATAGGTCAGGTATGTCCTTATAGACTAGTCTTATATACTGAATATATTACAGGGTGAATTTACTGTAAGATTTATTTTCCCTTCATATCATGAAATTGTTTGCATGAGGTCGGAGTAATCGGTTAAGCTTGGTATTGATTAAGCATTAGAGTTTCCCATTTTTTTCATGTCCTTGCTATTGATTGTTTTTCCATTTTTAATAATGACAATTATTCATTTCTTTTTCTTTGGCTCCCAAGACATAGCTCAGTCATTATTTATTATGTTGCCAACTATTGTCATGGTCTGAGTTAATTTGAAAATATCAATTGCGTTTTCGAGGAACTAATTTTGTTTGAGCCGTGGTCCAAAATTTTAAGATACTATTAGTCTTCACAGAGCTCTCCAAATAGGTAGTTATATCGGTGTAATCTTCTGTACTCTTCTCAAGTGCATGGTAGAAGAAGCGTTTTAATACTGTAGATCCAGACTATGTAAAATGTAATAATCTTAAAAAAAAAATAATAATAATAATAAAATAATAAAAAAAAAATAGCCTGGGTAGTGATTGCTATTGCTAATACGCCATGTTTCCCTACTTTTAGGCGCTATGTAGTAATGAGATAAAAGGACATCCTTACCTGCTAAAAGAGACATTATACAGAGGCACATAATTCCTTAATTATGGCACTCTGATGCGCTCATTTAATTAAATAGGCACTTTGTTAATATGTTAATGAGCTCATCCCGCTACCCTCCCTCTTGCACCATTTGATCCTCCAACAACCTCCTTTTGTGCTCCCCCCTTGTTCTTACGTCACACAACCGCCTCCAAGACTTTGCCCGAGTCTCCCCCATACTCTGGAACTCACTACCCCGACACATCCAGCTCTCAACCACCATCAAGACTGTTAGGATCCAGTCCTGGTTTTATGTTTTGCTGTGATTTTGGGCATGTCTGCCTCTTTGCAAGATGGCCACCGCAGCTTCAGTGGCCATCTTACCTGCTCTCTGAGGCTATAATAATGTGTGCACCTGTGCCCCTCCCTGCCTGAGTATCAGTTAGAACTTAGCTTCTGTCTGCCTCTAGCTTACAGACTCTCCTGTTTGTATATTGCTGCGGTCCTCTTATTCCAGAGTCCTGCTACTAGACCTCCTGATTATTACTACTGCTGCACATGGGATCACTCTGCTGTTTAAACTCCTCAGCAAGGTTTACCTAGTGCTACACATCCTGCCTGCTGTCTGTCAGCGGCGCTGCCGCTCACCTACCCAGGACCCGCTCCTGCTGTGTGCTATCTTCCTACAGATCTGTTAGTGGAACAGCCGCTTACCAACTCCAGCTCTGCTGAACCACACTCTGCTCACCTGCCGGACATCATCCAGCGCTGCTGCAACAAAACGTGAGTCTGCATATACTTACTGTGACTGTTGTCTGCTGTGTACACCCCTACCAGCCATAGGCTTCCACAAAGTATCCACACAAAGTGTAACAGGATACTCAGGCCCACAAGATGGAGGCCGCTGGGTCTGGGGATTTGGAAGCCCGTATTAAGAGACTTCATCAAATCACATCTTCTATACATACTGAAGTGCAGTCGCTAAAGACTAAAATAATTGCTCTGGAGACACAAGCAAATGAAAATGCGCATGAACTTAACATAGCAATCCAGGATTTGCGCGCTCGGACCACCTCTGTTGAGGCGCAGATGCCAGCTCACCCTGCTGCAGTACTGGGTCCTCCGAAATTGCCACCGTTCAGGTTTGGTGGAGATCGTGACAAGTTCCGTGGCTTTGTAAATCAGTGTCAGCTATACTTTGATGCACACGCCAGACAATTTCCGAATGATCGCGCCAAAGTACTCTGTATCATCATGCTTTTGACACACAAGGCGCTAGCATGGGCGAATCCGCTAATTGAGACCGGTGATCCCTGTTTGAACAGTCTGACTCAGTTCCTTGCTGGCATGAGACTAATGTTTGATGATCCAAATCGTCGCATCACCGCAGAGACCAACTTATTGGCACTCCGACAGGGCCGACGTTCCGTCACGGAATACGCCATGGAATTTAAGAGATGGGCCATTGATACAGCTTGGAATTCTGAGGCACAACTCCCTCTGTTTAGAAAGGGATTATCTAGCGCCATCAAGGATGAGCTGGCCCGCAGTGAGGCTCCCTCAGAATTTGGAGATTTTGTGCATCATTGCATTCGAATAGATATCCGCTTATCTGAACGGAGACAAGAGAAGTGGGCAGCACTGAATCGAAGGGACAGTCCATCAGCTTCCCCATCTGCATATCCCAGGGAACCTTCCAATAGATCCCCACAGGAGATCGAGCCGATGCAATTAGATGCAGTACAGAGATCAGAGAGTAATGCTCGCAGAGAGCGCAGGCTGCGGGAAGGTTTATGTCTTTATTGTGGAGAGTCTGGCCACTTTCTTATAAATTGCCCTAATCGGCCTCGCAGAACAGCTGCAGCCGTGGCCGAAGGTGACCTGTCTGACTCTGAATCAGAGCTCTCAGAAGCATCACAGCAGTTGAATGCAGTAATTCAGACCCTGTCTTCTGTGGCCCCACACCTTGAAAAGAAGAAGAAAGAGACCCACTGCTTCCTGCCTATTCAGATTTGGACCAGCACTTGCTGGGTCCCCACCTCAGCTATGGTGGATTCCGGAGCCAGTGGCAACTTCATGGATCTTGCCTTTGCTAAAGAACATGGTATCGCTACACAACTAAAAGCTTCACCTGTGCTTATGGAGACCGTGGATGGTTCCCCCCTGACCTCGGGGCCGATAGATCGGGAAACTAAACCCGTGAGGGTCTCCATGCCACCCGACCATCAAGAGACACTCTCTTTCATGCTCATCTCCTCTCCTCATTTTCCAATCATCTTAGGCCTCCCATGGTTGAGGAAGCAGAACCCAGTTATCAATTGGGAAACTAGGGAGATACGCTTCCCAGCAAGTAAAACCTCAGCCATTTGCCTAGCCAAATCCGGTCCTGAAAGTATCTCTAACAATTTTCCATCAGTCTATCATGACTTCTTGGATGTATGCGACAAGAAAAATGCGGATAAGCTTCCTCCACACCGGCCATATGACTGTCCGATTGAGCTTTTGCCCGGTGCAGCGATACCCTTTGGTCACATCTATCCCCTAGCCGGACCAGAGTTAAAGGCCCTCAAGGAGTACATTGAGGAGAACCTGGCGAAGGGATTTATCCGTCCTTCTTCATCCCCTGCGGGCGCTCCGATTTTCTTTGTAAAAAAGAAAGATGGGTCTCTTAGACCCTGCATTGATTATCGGGAGCTGAATAAAGTTACAGTCCGAAATCGCTATCCGCTTCCTCTGATTCCTGAACTTCTGGAAAGAGTTCGCCATGCCAAAATTTTCTCCAAATTAGATCTCCGTGGAGCTTACAATTTGGTGCGGATTAGACCTGGAGACGAGTGGAAGACTGCCTTTCGGTGTCGCTATGGACATTTTGAGTACCTCGTGATGCCATTTGGGCTTTGCAATGCCCCAGCTACTTTCCAGCACCTGGCTAATGACATCTTCCGGGATCTCTTGGATCAGTTCATGGTGGTCTACCTAGATGATATACTTATCTTCTCCAATTCCCTGCAAGAGCATCAGGAACATGTGAGAACTGTTCTGGACCGTCTTCGAGTAAACCATCTTTACATCAAACTCGAAAAATGTGAGTTCCACCAGACTGAGATCCAGTTTCTGGGCTATGTCATCTCGCCACAAGGGTTGCATATGGATACAAGCAAGATCCAAGCAATTATTGATTGGCCAGTCCCAAAAAACATCCGGGAGGTACAACGTTTTATAGGCTTTGCCAACTTTTATCGGCGCTTCATCAAGCACTTTTCAGAGATCGTCAGTCCTATCACCCAACTTACCAAGAAGGGGACAGTATTTCATTGGACACCTCAGGCCCAGGAGGCTTTCACCCGTCTTAAATCAAAATTCACAACTGCCCCAGTATTAATACATCCTGATCCAGAGTTGGCATTCATAATTGAGGTGGACGCCTCAGATTGTGCCGTGGGGGCTGTCTTATCCCAGAGAACAGGAGAAAAAGGTCTGTTGCACCCCTGCGCATTCTTCTCTCGAAAGTTATCATCTGCTGAGAGGAACTATGATGTTGGAAACAAGGAACTATTGGCGATCATCTCTGCGTTCAAGGAATGGAGGCATCACTTGCAGGGAGCTTCTCAGCAAATTGTTGTACTCACTGATCACCGTAATTTAGAATTTGTTCGATCGGCAAGATGTCTTTCTCCCCGACAAGTTCGCTGGAGCCTATTCCTAAACCAATTCAATTTCATCATCTCCTACCGACCAGGTTCGCGTAACAGCAAAGCTGATGCTCTTTCCCGGATGTTCTCTACTGAATTAGATTCTACACCATCATCTAAGACCATAATACCAGATGCTAATGTGGTAGGAGTGATACAGAATCAAGACCTAATCAATATCTTTAAGGAAGCCTATGCCAATGACCCTCTTTTGTCACGGCCAGCTGATGACGTGCACTTAACTTTCAAAAATGGAGTGTGGTTCCATGGCCAATGCCTTTACGTGCCTAAGACTGCTAGATTAAGAGTGCTGAAACTGATGCATGACTCAAAGGTGGCAGGTCATAAAGGGGTACAGAAGACTCAGGAGTTTGTTTCGCGATTCTTCTGGTGGCCTGGCTATCAGGGGGATGTTAAGAGTTATGTCCGCTCCTGTGATGTCTGTGCCAGGTGTAAGACACCCAGGTCTGCTCCGACTGGACTACTACAACCATTGCCGGTGCCTTCTCGTCCGTGGGGCTCCATCTCTATGGACTTCATTGTCGAATTGCCCACCTCTAAAGGAATGAACACCATTCTAGTAGTGGTTGACCGATTAACCAAGGCTGCTCATTTCATACCCTGTTCTGGACCATCTGCGAAGGACACCGTGGAGTTAATTATTCAAAATGTCTTTCGGCTACACGGGGTCCCCGATGAGGTCATTTCAGACCGAGGAGCCCAATTTATGGCAAGATTCTGGCAAGGATTTTGCTCGGCATTGGACATCAAGGTCTGCTTGTCATCTGCTTATCATCCACAGTCAAATGGCCAGACTGAACGGACTAATCAGACCTTAGAACAGTACCTGCGTTGTTTCATCAGTCATTTGCAGGATGATTGGCTGGATCTTCTCCCTCTGGCGGAGTTCTCTTACAACAACTCCCAGAGTGCCTCCACAAAGATGTCACCCTTCTATGCCAATCTGGGGTTCCATCCCAAGATTCTGCCAAGGCTCCCAGTTGATGTCGCCATGCCAGCAGTTGCAGAACGTGTGGCAACTCTTCAGCGAAACTTGGATGTGCTGAAGGAAACTTTGACCTCAGCCCAGGAGAGATATAAAAGATCAGCTGATCAGTATCGTAGACCAGCACCCAGGTTCAAAGTAGGAGATTCTGTCTGGCTCTCCACTAAAAATTTAAAACTGAGAGTACCCTCTCCAAAGCTCGGACAGAAGTTTGTGGGTCCATTCAAAATAAGTGCCATTATAAATGCAGTGGCTGTTCGGCTAAAGCTCCCCAAGACCATGAAGATCCATCCAGTATTCCATGTCTCTCTACTGAAGGCTGCTGTCCCTAATCCGTTCCCGGGTCGCTCTGCCCAACCACCCGATCCGGTTTTGATTGATGGTGAGGAACAATTTGTGGTGGAAGAAATTCTCGACTCTAGGATCCATAGGAACCGGCTACAATATTTAGTCAAGTGGGAAGGGTATCCAACCGAAGAAAATTCTTGGGAACCTGTGAACAATATTAATGCTCCCCGTTTGGTGTCAGAGTTCCACCGAAGACAGCCCGGAAAGCCTGGCCAGAGGGCGTCCGGAGGCCGCTCCTGAGGTGGGGGTAGTGTTAGGATCCAGTCCTGGTTTTATGTTTTGCTGTGATTTTGGGCATGTCTGCCTCTTTGCAAGATGGCCACCGCAGCTTCAGTGGCCATCTTACCTGCTCTCTGAGGCTATAATAATGTGTGCACCTGTGCCCCTCCCTGCCTGAGTATCAGTTAGAACTTAGCTTCTGTCTGCCTCTAGCTTACAGACTCTCCTGTTTGTATATTGCTGCGGTCCTCTTATTCCAGAGTCCTGCTACTAGACCTCCTGATTATTACTACTGCTGCACATGGGATCACTCTGCTGTTTAAACTCCTCAGCAAGGTTTACCTAGTGCTACACATCCTGCCTGCTGTCTGTCAGCGGCGCTGCCGCTCACCTACCCAGGACCCGCTCCTGCTGTGTGCTATCTTCCTACAGATCTGTTAGTGGAACAGCCGCTTACCAACTCCAGCTCTGCTGAACCACACTCTGCTCACCTGCCGGACATCATCCAGCGCTGCTGCAACAAAACGTGAGTCTGCATATACTTACTGTGACTGTTGTCTGCTGTGTACACCCCTACCAGCCATAGGCTTCCACAAAGTATCCACACAAAGTGTAACAAAGACCTTCAAAAGTAACCTGAAAACCCATCTCCTTTAAGCGACTCTGGACCCACAATCTGACCCCCCCCCCAAACCGCTTGTACCTTCAGATAGCTGCTTTTAATCCAAGATCTGTCCTGGGGTCCGTTCGGCAGGTGATGCAGTTATTGTGCTATAAATTTACTTTTAATCCTACAGCACTGTGTCTAACGGCCGGGGCTTACATTTGTATATACATTAGGCTGGCACAACCTTTCTGTCCCTCCTCCCCACCCTCCTCATCATTAGGAATGCTCCAGGCAGATTGATTCCTATTCCCCACCTGTGTGCATAATGAACATTGGCTGGATCGTTAAGGCACCTGTGCAAAGCTCAAACAGCAGTAAATGTTCCTGGATCATTCCTAATGATGAGGAGGGTGGGGAGAAAGGACAGAAAGGTGGTGCCAGCCTAATGCATATACAAATGTAAGCCCCGGCCGTTAGACACAGCGCTGCCGGATTAAAAGTTGTTTTTATGACAATAACTGCATCACCTGCCGAACGGACCCCAGGACAGATCTTGGATTAAAAGCAGCTATCCGAAGGTACAAGTGGTTTGGGGGGTCAGATTGTGGGTACAGAGTCACTTTAAACTAAGCTACAACCTGTAATAATTCTGCACCACACTTTGACTGCCTACCTTTTACCTTCTGTCTCTCTCCTCTTACCTTATAAATTATAAGCCCTCGTGGGCAGGGTCCTCCATCGTCATGTACCAGTCGGCCATTTACCTATGTAATATGTTTTTGATCTTGCAATGTTCCGGTTTTTCGCCCCTATCACGTGTATAGCGCTCTGGAATCAAGGGCGCTTTAAAAATAAATAATATTAGTAATAATAATTGGGGATGGTACTTTACCATCCACCTATCTGCTCCTCTTACCATGCCCCTAATGAATACTAAGGGCCCTATTCCACAGTAACGATAATCGACCGGATCGGTCCCATTTGGCCCGATTCGGCCGATTATTGTTCGGTGAAATAGAGTGAACGATCAGCCGATGATCGTGTCATCGGCTGATCGTTCATTTAGGGCCAGACCTAAAATCATTGTTCCCCCACCGCGCATCGTTACGGTTGAATAGCGGTTACAAGAAAGGGTTACAAGAAAAACACCATCAGGAGAGCCCGTAACATTGTATCTACAAAAAGTCAAGACTTATTACTATCAGGCTCTAATAAACCAAGGGTGCAGTGTGAACATAGATCTAACCCCATCACTTTTTCAACAGCTTACTCACCCCAATAAAAACAAATCATAGAAATTGTGAAGAAAAATCTTCCCATTCTCAGACAAGACGCGGTATTATCTGAAATTTTAGAACTAGGTTTCAGATGTGTGTCCCGTAGGGGGAAATCCCTAGGTGACCTTTTGTCACCAAGCATGTTGCATTCTGAAACCGCCCAGACTGATCACAGAGTTACGGGTTGTTTCAAATGCGGGGACACCCGTTGTCCGAGTTACAAGTTCATTGTCCAGAAAAAAGTTTTTTTCGATAATGATCAAAATAGAACTTACAAGATAGACGAGTTTTTGAACTGCAACAGTGACCACGTAATTTACATTATTGAATGTACCTGTTGTCATCTGCTCTATGTAGGCTGTACCATCAGGAAGCTTAAACAACGTATTGTGGAACATCTTGCCAGCATTAGAAAGCTAAATAAAGCCAATGTGTCGGGAGCAGCCAGGCACTTCATTGAAATACATGGAGGAAATGTCAGCTCCCTCTGTGTGTATACCATCATAAAAGTTAAAAAACCATCAAGAGGGGGTGACTGGCATAAACAGGTTTTACATAAAGAAGCCGAAATGATATTTCGTTTGGACACCAGGTACCCTAAAGGGTTAAATTATAAAAATGATCTACTTTTCCATTATTAATGATTATTATTTCTTTTTACAATACTAGTATTTATATAACATATAATTTATATTTTGATATGATCTCAGTGTGCCATTTGGGCTTATACTAGTATATAATTTTGTGCATTGTTTTTTACCCCCTCTGTCCATTATCACAATTGTTGCACCAGTAGGGGTTAATGAACTCATAGCACCTGTGCTATTCTGGCACATGATTTAGAACGTAACTTCCTTTCATTGGTTGGTCGCCTGTTTTCATTCGTCTCGATATTCACTTACCCTTAGACCATGATTAAGCGCAGTAGCGCAAAACGCGTAGGTCCTGCTATGCACACCATCAGTTTTTAATATGCACGAATAAAAGTTATATTTTAATAGTTTACTTCCTGGAGTGCCGACTTCACACACCTTCCTCTTCTGCTAAAGTCTTGCATAAGGCGCATGACCAACGCCCTGAAGCTCGAGCACCCTTCTTATGCCATTTGTTTTGCTGCAGAGAAACAACTACTGGTGAGCTGTATCTCTCTTCTTTTCTTCTTTTTTTCTCTCATATATACGCTTTTTAATCTTCACACCCAAGCCTGTAATGACAAGGGGGCATCAGATTCAGCACAGATTCAGATTCTTTACTGTAAGGGCAGTAAAACTATGGACCTCTCTGCCACATGAAGTTGTAATGTGAATATGTTTTGAACATAGAAGGGCATGGATTAAGAAATATAATATTACAAGTTATGTGTACTACTTTTAATCCATGGATTTTTTGTAATTAAAAAATTAAAAAATTATTCAGCTCATCTTATTGGTGGACCTACACCAGTTTAAAAAATCGTAAGGTATGGGAAAACCGAGAATTAAAAAAAAATATGGTAGTAATCCAGTATGGTAAAACTTTTCTATTAAGGACATGTTAAAGTTTGGAACATGTTAGACTACTTTAAAGGGATATTCTTATCTAAGGTAATATAGTAGACAGCTTGTTGTTTAGGTCACCGACAACCACTCTGCTCTAAAAGCATTGGTCGGACTGAGATATAGATGTAGTGTAGATGTATAAAGATACATACATGTATAGATAAATATGTATACTACAACTACTTTTAGAGCAGAGTGGTGTTCGGTATCCTAGGCAACAAGCTGCTAATAATGGGAGGGAAAGATCAGCATATGAGGAGAAAGTTGCAAGTTTTCTAAATGAAGGTATTTGCAAAAAAAATTAACTTGACGAGTTATCCTACTAGTTTAAGAATGACATGAGGTGGAAATAACCCTTTAAATGCCCCATCACCAATTTACGACAGTGACAGGTGGCCTTGAGTCAATATTACTCAATTGTAAAAAATGAAATCTGCCTTACATCCAGGTTCATTTTCGTATAACGTTTTCTAACCAGCACTTTCAGTGAATCATTATCTCTCCCTATTACTAATCATTTCTTTGTGCCCAATAATTTACGACGCTGTCATTTTTCTAAAAAGTTTCCACAGTTCAATCAGCATACGTTTTAGCGAAGAAGCAAAGTTCTGCCGAATGTTGGCACACATCCTAGAGTCAAGCAGGGCTTTTAAGAGACGTTCAACACAAGTCAACACGTTAATTAACTGTCATTACCATCACCTTCATGTACAGTAAGTGAGCAAAGCGAAAAGTTGAGGAGTCATCGGGAAGTCTTACAATTTTTAACTCGCGCTCTCGTCTCATTTATCATATCCCTCCCGATGGATCCTTAAGGGACGTGGGCCATTGCGAGTGCATTGACTGTACAGGGATGTGGAAAATGTCAACTACACATAAACAAAAGACTCAAAATCAATGCGTAGAACAGGGAGGTAAAATGGTTACGGCCGAGAGATTTGCAGAAAGCAGCAGAGAGACGCATGTGGGAGAACATGTGCCAGAACCTCTGGGTGGTGCAGCAATTAGCATAATATACAGTAATAGGAACTTAACCTTTCACATTTCATACCATGTGGTAGTTTTACCATCTGGGCAGGCAAAAAAAAAAAAAAATGATGTCTCCTTTTCAGCTACACTTGCCTTTTTGACATTTGGCAATTGGAAGCTTATTTTGACAGCGTCGCTCCAGATATTTCCGCTAATCACTTGACCTCATGAGTGGTTACGTCTCATATCTTATTCACCATCCAAGAATACATAGTGATTGGGAGCAAGTAAATATACTAATACAGAAAAGATTGGGTTATCTTGTGTTCTGTATCATCTATTGGAGCCATTCAAGACGTTTGGTGTTCAGGGTGATAATATAAGTTTATCCTTCTAGCATCAACATGACACAGGTCAGCTCTGTTTCTGAGAAGGTTTTCTGTATAAAAGTAATAGTGAATATTGTATTTCCATCCTAGGTCATTCTCTGCACCAGCCTGCAAGAAATTTATTTCCTGATCAAATCCCCCATATGATCTACTGTCCAGATTCTACTAAATTTGAACACTGGTACTAGTGTACTTTATTAAGGTCTTTCCCATCTGGTGGACTGTGTAATTTTATATTGTAGTTTAACCATGTTCTGTTCATTGACGGTAAACATGCAAGAGTTAACTATGTGTTTATGTTGATTTGCAGTGCCACTTGCCTAAGAGATACAGTAGTAAGTCTGGTTACCTCCCTCACAACATTCCAATTATCACTCTATCTTCTAGAACCAACCAGAGTTCGTATTATCTCAGGCCTCTCTCTGCCAGTGGAAAACCTTATGTAGCACATAAAAGGATGGATGGTGTAGGTCTGTGGGTTCTTCCTTTAGAGTCTTCTTCTGTGAGGATCAGAAACAGAATCAGTTAGAGAATGAGCCTCTTTCAGGAGCCTGGCTTCTGGCCAGGGCTCATACCAGTTTCAGTGTTCCACTCAGAGTTTGTTCCTTTGTTCCTGTATACAAGCTATGCTAACCACCAAGGGGGAATTTGCAAGTCTGTGCTGCAAGGCCAATTGTAGTGTCTTCACAACTTCGTACAGGGTTGGAGAATAGCGTTCTTGCTTAGAGACCCCCTGGCTCCTCTATCTTCCTTCAGGCCTTCAGTCACAGTTGGTACAGATCAGTTTCTACGTCGATGGTCGTGATTCTGCATACACCCCACTGTGTTGTGTGACAGTATCATCAGAATTCCCTGTGAGTCCGATTTTCTCTCTCCTCTCAACACACAGCCAGCCAAACTGTGCAGGTCCTCACCATCAAAGTCTACTTCTATTTGGACTGGACTCATATCATCTTTCCAAACCACATACTACTTTGCCGAAATTCACTTAAGTCTAAAGTCTTTAGTCTACCTGCTAGGAGCAGTGGTACTTTGCCAACACACTGTAAAACTGGATAACTGTATTTGGTAAAGGTGGTTGTTAGAACTAGGGAAGAAGCTAGCGTACCACCCACTCTGGCCCGTGACATAGCTGTGATACTGGTACTACCCTTTTCACACCCCCAGTGTACCACACGGGCACAACACATTTTTTATTTAAGTATTGTATTGCCCCCTAAAAGTTAAACAAATCACCAATATACACTTATTACGGGAAATGCGTATAAAGTTCTTTTTTCCCTGCACTTACTACTGCATCAAGGCTTCACTTCCTGGATAACATGGTGATGTCACGACCCGACTCCCAGAGCTGTGCGGGCTGTGGCTGCTGGAGAGGATGATGGCAGGGGGACACTGAGGGACACTGGGCACTGGAGGGACACTGAGCATCCCTCTGCCATCATCCTCTCCAGCAGCCACAGCTCGCACAGCTCTAGGAGTCGGGTCGTGACATCACCATTTTATCCAGGAAGTGAAGCCTTGATGCAGTAGTAAATGTAGAGGAAAAAGCACTTTATAAGCATTTCCCGTAATAAGTGTAAATTGGTGATTTGTATAACTTTTGGGGGGAATTACAATACTTTAAAGGGAACCTGTCACCCCCCGTGCCAGGGTGACAGGCTCCCGACCCCCCATTAGAGCCCCATATACTTACCTAATCCCGCCGGGTCCCGCTTCTGGAGGTGGTCGGGTGACGGAGATCTCAGCCGCTGCAGCCCGGCGCGCGCGCTGAGAGATGAGTCCAACGCTCATAGAGAATGACGGAGCGCTGGACTCTCCTGTCATTCTCTATGGGTGTTGGACTCATCTCTCAGCGCGCGCGCCGGGCTGCAGCGGCTGAGATCTTCATCACCCGACCACCTCCAGAAGCGGGACCCGGCGGGATTAGGTAAGTATATGGGGCTCTAACGGGGGTCGGGAGCCTGTCACCCCGGCACGGGGGGTGACAGGTTCCCTTTAATAAACATTTTCACCGGACTTCTCCTTTAATTTCAATGGATATACAGTAGATACCAATAGTGCACATGGATACTTACCTTATTATGCTTCCTGTAATCTGCAATATGTTCTTACAGGGGAGATAGTTCTTTTGGGTTACCAGTACCCTGCTGATATAAAGCCTTTGTCCTTTATTAATCTTGCACACTGGAACCGTACAGGCTAAGCTCAGAATCACTTGGAATGACTATTTTGTTCTTGCAGGTATTCTACTACTATAGAATTCTGATCTCCCAATGATACCTCAGGTGGTGGAGAAGAGCATCCCGATGTATTATCAACACGACCCACCCAGGTGAGCGGAGAGCTATGATAACCTAATCTGATAAATATGGGGTATGGCACATACAGCGCCTTTGTGTCCCCCCCCCCCCCAATATCTTAAAGGGGTTGTCCAGCGTGGGGGCTATTTTTTCATATGGCCGGGGAGGAGGTGGCTGAAAGAAAAGACGTCCACTCCCCTCCTCGGTTCCAGCGGCAGGTCCCGCATCACGTCGCTCCGGTGCCCGGTTCCCGGGCGCTTCCGGGTGTCTGACGCGGGCCTGAGACGTGATGTCTCAGGTCCGCTCAGCCACTTAGTGAAGGAGGCGGGACCGGGGAGGGGAGTGGACGTCTTTTCTTTCAGCCACCTCCTCCCCAGCCATATGAAAAAATAGCCCCCACGCTGGACAACCCCTTTAATTTGCAGGACATTTGAAAGTGAACATATCACCTAATTTTTTCTTAAAACTACTAGTACGTTATTTTTTTCTAATGTAATTTTTACTTACTATTACTATAAAAGTGCCCATCTTGCCTGAACTTCTTTTTTTTTTTTTTTTAATATATTTTTATTAGTTTTTCCACAAATTTTATAACATGACATAAAATATCAGGCCAGAAAAATGGGTAAGAAGCAACTGGGCCTGAACTTCTTTTAACAGAATTTAGGAATATGCTTAACTGAAAGCCCCATGGACATACAGTAGGAACAATAGACTGGAGAAGACTATTGACTTAAATGGGAAAATTTTCTAGGCATGCTCTGTGACCTGGGAAGAAGTAATTGTACAGGGATCGGGGAGTGGGGATCTGTCACCATCGCCTATTATAAATGACCTGATCCAAATTATGAATGGGATCTCTGCAAACAAACGTCAATCTCACCGATCGAGTCTCATTATTGGGGCAATGTTGGCCAGTGTAAGAGGGCCCATAGACGTTATCAATTATATGTCCTGTGTTTAATGATTACAAGAACATTTATAAGACAATCACAAGTAGCACCTGTTTTGTATAGATGAAGGGTGGGTCCTTAGAATTCCTTCCTGTGGTGGACCCAACATACATTAATCCCACACCGACTATAAGCATGCTCTTTTTTTTCTTCTCTGGTTAAAAAACAGTTAAATGTGAGCTGTAGAATATGTGGTTGATACGGCTTTAATTGAGTCCAGACATGAAAAGCTTTATTATGCTCGGCTGAAACCCTGTGATTATGTATTTTTTTATGTTTGACAACAGCTTTTAAGAGATCAGTTTTCAATAAAACACGACCCATATTCTATCTTGGGCTTGTCCCAATGTTTGCTATGAATTATGATTTGCTTACAGACTAAGTGACTCCAGAAGTGTAAGTCAATGACAGTCAAACATCAGCCCCGAAATCCTCTCCGGCACTCCATGCTATTCTGCGCCCTTCCCTCTGAAAAGAAATTCTCGACAGCGAATCCAACGTTTAATTCCTTTATGCGGCTTAATGTGTTATGATCTCGGTTATGATCTTTAAACGGCTACACCAACAAAAGGATTCACAATTCATTATTGCAGCTCTCTGTGGTTAACAAACCTAAACAGGTCCCAGATTGGGACAAAACAGCCAAAGTGCCTTAAAACATTGGAAAAATGGATAGCGAGCGTTACAGCACGCTCTGCCCAGAAATACTTTTCTTTCCTGAATTATACATATTAAAATTGGACATTTTTTCTCTTTTAACTAGCCTCTTGCTGTTTTAGGTTTGCAGAATTCCAGCCAATGTATGGCAGTCGCTCCCAAACTGCCACTTTTAGCAGTAGAGGCATACTAAATTTACTAATGTTCACAGTCAAGTGTAAGAGAGAGCTGCACAATTTAGCGGTAAGCCTCTGTGATTAATCGTGTCGTTCCCTTAGTCCTCTGTTGCGATCTCTGTCGAGTTTCTACAACTACTGTATACTTTATCCCTGTGTGTTGTCTTTTGGGAAACAATTAAAACTGCTTAAAGTACAACTCCGCCTTATAATATTGTTATTGCTCCTTTACAGGGAACCTGTCACCCCAGTGCCAGAGCAGAGCCCGTCTGACACCCCGCAAGAGACTGTTATATTTAACCCGGTGCATGAAGTCACGCTCCTGGAGCCGCTCCCGCTGCTGAGATATCACCGTCTAAAGCCCGGCGCGCGCATCAGAGATGAGTCCGACGCTCATAGAGAATGACGGCTCCATTTATTCTCTATGGGCATCGGACTCATTGGAAACATTGGACAAGAAGCCTCATGATTTGGGTACAACTCTCCCTTTGCCATGACTACCACTGATGAGCAGAAACAAGGGCCGCAGCAACACCAATGAGGTCCCATTGTACAGTTGGGAACTCTACATTGTAAACTGTACTGATCTACTACAACCTACAGATTCTTTACCACTATTGATTAGCTCTTGCTCTCTGCCTTAGGGTCCTATTAGAGAAAGAGATTTTTTAGCTTTTTCTGATCAATGATAAACAATTGCCATAATATGCAGAACGATAGTCGTTAGTTACTGAATATCCAGTTTACTACTCCTGTATTTATTCTGGTGCCATGCTGTCCCAGACTTTTTGTTTCTCCTGAGTAGAGGTTATATAAATTGTGGATCTTGCCAAGTATGACACATATGTCCGTATTTTTTTTTTACATATATTTTTAGGATTTCCAGACACATATAAAATCTGTATTGTGACAGATAATAAATCATATCCCAGTCCATGCTGATGTCGTATACAATAAACTCTGCGCACACAATGTGTTAAAATACCTTGTCTTCAAATATCTGAC
Source organism: Dendropsophus ebraccatus (assembly GCF_027789765.1). Taxonomy (NCBI): domain Eukaryota; kingdom Metazoa; phylum Chordata; class Amphibia; order Anura; family Hylidae; genus Dendropsophus; species Dendropsophus ebraccatus. Next base: position 114,769,204 of record NC_091459.1, on the reverse strand, counting down.
AACTTATTTGTCTTGATATCCCCCTCTTTACAACATAGAGTCATCTGTACCAGAATAATTCTTAGGAAATAGATTTGTTGACCTCACCTTTTCCATCTCACAACAATCCTCGCTCCACAATAGCCTTTGCTTTGGAAAATGAGGCATTTTTTTCCATTATAAACGGCCTTGTAGAGAAAAGTTTCTGCATCTAAAAGTGAGCGCACAATAGGAAGGTTCATGTCATTGAATCAGCTGTTGGTAAGCCCACCTGGGTCCTCCAGCATCCAGCTCCATTGTCTTCTCTTCCAAACTATTAAAAATAAATTGGTGAATGTAGACTAATCGACTGCACAAGACATCAGATAAAAGGACATGTGAAATACTCAAAAAAAGATACAGTTGTTTCTTGCCATTTTATTCAGAGAATATGAATGGTAACACAACAACTTTTTTTCCCCTCATGGATAGTGGTTGGGTGAAGCCATTTATTGTCAAACTACTGTGTTTTCTCTTTTTAAATCATAATGACAGCCAAAAACATCCAAATGACCCTGATCAAAATACCCCACATACCCAAGTTGTTAATATTGTTTATTGCCCCCTCTAACATCAATGACAGCTTGAAGTCTTTCGTGGTAGTTGTGGATGAGGCTCTTTATTTTCTCAGATGGTAAAGCTGCCCATTCTTCTTGGCAAAAAGCCTCTAGTTCCTGTTATTCTTGGGCTGCCTTGCATGAACTGTGCGCTTGAGATCTACTCAGAGTGGCTGAATGATATTGAGATTAGGAGATTTAGATGGCCATTCCAGAACCTTCACTTTGTTCTGCTGTAGCTAATGACAGGTCGACTTGGCCATGTGTTTTGGATCATTGTCATTCGGGAGCATCCAAGTATGTCCCATGCTCAGCTTCTAGCCTGATGAGTGCAAACTTGCCTCCAGTATTTGCTGATAACCTGCTGCATTCATCTTTCCTTCAACTTTGTTCCTTCAAGTTCCCTGTGCCTTTGTAGCCCACACATCCTCAAAACATCAGCAATCTACCCCCGTGCTTTACAGTAGGAATGGTGTTCCTTTCATCATAAGCCTTGTTGACACGTCTCCAAATGTAAAGTTTATGGTTGTGGCCAAAAAGTTTGAATTTGGTCTCAGCACTCCAAATGACCTTGTTCCAGAAGTTTTGAGGCTTGTCTATGTGCTGTTTGGTGTACTGTAGGTGAGATACTTTGTGGCATTTGCGCAGTAATGGCTTTCTTCTGGCTTTTTTCAGTAACGGCTTTCCTTCAAGTGCTTCCTTATTGTGCATCTTGAAACAGCGACACAGCTATTTCTGTTTTTTTAGCTGATTTTATTTGTGGGTTTTTTTTTGCATCCCGAACAATTTTCCTGGCAGTTGTGGACAAAAGTTTTGTTGCTCTACCTGACTGTGGTTTGGTTTTTGCAGAGCCCCTGATTTTCCATTTGTTAATCACAGTTTGAACTCTGGCTGACTGGCATTATGAATTCCTTGGATATCAGAACAAAGTGAAGGTTCTGGAGTGGCCATCTCAGTCTCCTGACCTCAATATCATTGAGCCATCTGGGAAGGTCTCAAGTGTGCACTTCACACACGATGTCCCAGGAATTTACAGGAGCTGGAGGCTTTTTGCCAAAAAGAATGGGCAGCTTTACCATCTGAGAAAATAAAGAGCCTTATCCACAACTACCACAAAAGACTTCAAGCTGTCATTGATGTTATAGAGGGCAATACACGGCATTAGGAACTGGAATATGTAAACTTTTGAGCAGGGTCATTTGGATGTTTTTGGTTGTCATTATGATTTAAAAAGAGAAAACACAGAAGTTTGACAATAAATGGCTTCACCCGACCACTAGCCCAGTGTTTTTTTTTTTTTTGTGTTATCATTGATAGTCTCTGAAAAAGGACTACTGGGGTATAGTATGTAAACTTTTGAGCACAACTGCAAATTGTCATTCTAAGTGAACACCAGAAAGAAGTCCCGGACAGAATTCATTTTTTTTCCCATTCCAATCGGCTCAAGTTTCTACCTGATTCTATACAATAGATTTGGACTTTACCACTTTCAACACTTACTGGGGGGAATTTATAAACTGGTACACCTGCTTAAATACGTGTGTTGTGTTTATGTCTATAACTCCATTGACCAGCTAGCACATGAAATGCAGGAAAACAAAGTGCATATGGGCTGCTCACTTAGACTGATTGATCACAGCTACCAAAGTACTGAAATAAACATAATTGTACTGGTGCAATTGCAGTGTTATTAAATATTGATTTTAAATCTACCTGCTGTAAACAGTAATAGTCACTCTCAGTAGACAATAAGCAGAATGAGTGTGCCGATCACTGAGCAGGATCATTGTACTATTGTCATGTAATTTGTAAAGAAAAAAAGCTGGTGAGTGGATACATTGTGTATGCAGATAGATAGATATCAGAAATATAGAGAGATATGAGATAAAATTAAAATAAATAGCTAACTAAATAATAGATAGATGATAGATAGATAGATAGATAGATAGATAGTATCCGAGTATCACATCGGCAGTACTGTGTTGGAAAAGACTTCAGAAGAGAAGGATTTAGTGGTAGTGATTTCTGACAGCCTTAAAATGAGTCACCAGTGCAACCAGGTGGTGGGGAAAGCAAATCGTATGCTGGGGTGTATAGCTAGAGGTATAACCAGTAGGAAGAGGGAGATTGTGATCCCGCTGTATAGAGCTCTGGTGAGGCCACATCTGGAATACTGTGTCCAGTTCTGGAGACCTAAAAAAGGACATTGATAAAATAGAACGGGTCCAAAGACGGGCTACAAAAATGGTGGAGGGTGTGAGGCATAAACCATATCAGGGAAGACTTAAGGATTTGAATCTGTATAGTCTGGAGGAAAGAAGAGAAAGGGGGGACATGATTGAAACCTTTAAGTATGTTAAAGGACTAAATAAGGGGAGTGTTTTTAGTAAAAAAAAAAACTGAGCTCAAGAACAAGAGGACACAGTGAGAGGTTAGTTGGGGGAAAGATCAGAAGCAATGTGAGAAAATATTATTTTACTGAAAGAGTAGTAGATACCTGGAACACACTTCCAGCAGAGGTGGTTGGTAAATCTACAATAACAGAATTTAAACACGCCTGGGATAAACATACATCTATCCTAAGATAATAAGAAAGAAAATACTAAAAGGGCAGACTAGATGGACCCAGTGGTCTTTTTCTGCCCACAATCTTCTATGTTTCTATAGATAGATAGACAGATAGATGATAGATAGATAGATAGATAGATACCTGTCACCAACATTTTCCACTTACTGTACAAATAAACAAACACAAATAATACAAATAAATACCTCAAGAACAGTAAAAAAAAACCTCTCTCTCTCTCTCTCTTTTTAAAGGATATATATCGGATTTCCCATCAAATACTTCCATTCCTGAATTGTCAGAAGTGTGTGTATGTTTCCTGGATCAAGGAATTTCATTGAAAGTTGCAGCTAGTTGGTTGTGCCGTCACACTGCTGTCCATGTTTTCCACTTCTAACTGCGTCCATCAAATTTCTGTATGGTTTTTGCTATTTATTGTACTGATCATAGGCTCCTTATCATGTATGAAAAAAACAAGCAAAAAGCAACTTGTAAGGCAGACTTCGCACTGAACAATAAACTTTCATCCATTATACCCATCACTGAGCTCATTTAGAGGGGAACTATGAATCTGTTAGACGAATCTAACCTGCTGATAGCCCCCTAAAGCGCCAGGGACACTGAGGAGGAAGGTATGTGTGTTACCTTCTTTCTTGGCGTTGGTTCCACGTTGTTAGTCGGAATAATCTTCGCTGCGGAGCACTGTTAGGAGCACTGCCGCATCATCCATCCCGTCCCTTCTAGTCATAATAAATGGAGAGGGCAGGCCGGATGATACAGCAGTGCTCCTTAGGGTGCTCAGGAGCGGAGTTTACCCTTACTAACAGTGCGGGATCGGCACTGAGGAGGAAGGTAACACACAGACCTTCCTCCTCAGCATATCCGGCACTATAGGGGGCTATAGTGCCCCTAGAGGCTGCGTTCACACTATGTATATTTCAGTCAGTATATGTATATTTCAGTCAGTATATTTCAGTCAGTATTGCAACCAAAACCAGGAGTGGATGAAAAACACAGAAAGGCTATGATCACACAATGTTGAAATTGAGTGGATGGCCGCCATTTAATGGCAAATATTTGCTGTTTTAAAACAACGGCTGTTATATTGAAATAATGGCCGTTATTTACTGTTATATGGCAGCCATCCACTCAATTTCAACATTGTGTGAACAGATCCTTTCTGTGTTTTTAATTCACTCCTGGTTTTGGTTGCAATATGAGGACCACAATACTGACTGAAATATACTGACTGAAATATACGTAGTGTGAACCCAGCCTTAAAGAGTACCTGTCATTAGAAAAAAAAAACTAAAAAAAGTATTGATAGGTTGGGGTCTGAGTTTTTAGACCGCAACTGATCAAAACGAACCAGGCGAAATCCACACACATTGGGTTCTCGCCCTGTCCTATGTGATCTGGAAGGCCTCATAGTGCAAGTCTTAGGGGCCATCCAGGTTGGATGGACACAAAGCTGGGAGAAGAGTGCGTGGCAGCTCTATCGTCTCCCTTCTCCTTCTACAGATCAGTCAGGGTCTGAACACTCAGAAAAACTTTTAATATGTCTCTCTGACACGTCAAAAGTTTTTTTTTATATTTTATTTTTATGACAGCGTCTCTTTAAGCCAAGATCTCCTGGTTTTTAGCTCTTATGTAGGTTGAACATTCTGCATACATTTAACCTTTTAGAAGATTTCTATGTGATTCTACCACTACCATGCTTTACCTTGAGGATAATGTGTATTCAGAATTATGCTTTGCTTCATTTACAGCGTTTGGTTTTTATGGCTGTGATGGCAACTAACTAATCTGCAATGAATTCTGATGAAATGATCCAAGAAAATCACTGAATCCATCAGCCTGACACTTTTGGCCACCTGTAAATCTTGGGAGGAAAGAGTTAGGTGTATTAATAGAGTTGTTGGATTCTGAAATGTTTGCACATGGTGAGTGCTGTGAGAGTTGGCTGATCCGATTCCACGACCTATGCTTTCACATTTAACCACATTCTCTATCAGGCCCTGCCACGGCTTCCTGGGATTTTTACTTTTATTCAAAACTAAAAGACGATTTCAGTATCAGAATTACATATCCATAGTCTTCTATAAAATTTTATTTCAGAGGCCTGATACATAGAGTATGCTATCATTGTTAAAAAAAAAATAGTTCTTAAAGCGAATGTACCATCAGATAGAATGGATAGAATGATGCGATAGAATGGCGCCGATGCCGCCGTCCATTTTTGAACTGCGGCACAATTCCCCTCTATACAAGCCTCAATAAGAATCAATGAAGCCGCATCATAGAGGGGCCGGGGTTTCCTCCCACTGGGAGCGGGCCGGCCTGCCTCCAGTGCTTCCCCCCCCTGGCCAGTGCCTGGAAATAAAAGCCGTGGTTAAATAAAAGGGCCGCGGCACTGACCTCCCCGCACTATTCTATCCATGGGCAAAACTGAAAGCGAAAGTACCATCAGGTACATTCACTTTAACATGCCCAGTTTATTGTGAATTTTATTAAAAGGGCCTGATTGCTGTTTCCTGCTTCCTACCATTTTATGACCCTGTTACTGATTCAGCCCCTGGTGATGGATCACTCATCTCATACATTGATGAAGAATACAGCTACTGTAGCTGTGACAATTCATGTGACCTTTCACTAAATCCTTACCCTTTATCTGCTAAAAGGTCTCTAAACTTAATCCCCTATTCCACAGGCCGGCTGAGCGCTGTCAGCGCTCGTTTTCTCCTCGTTCCCCACTCACTACCGCCGCTATTACAGCCCATAGCATACAGCAGCAGTCTTCTGCCGCCGCTCCTATTCCAGTGAGCGACGGTGGCAGATCTTTGCTGTATAAGTCATTTGTCTTTCAACATGTTTAAAAGACAAACGACGCAATGATCAGCCGACATGAACGATGTCGGCTGATCGTTGCCTTCTATTCCACAAGGCGATTATCGGCCGAATACGGCCAAATATGGACGATAATCGTCCCCATGGAATGCACCTTTACAATGCACCGTGTCCCTTTGTTTGCTTATAATACACTGTGCCCCCCCTTAATGAGGTATATTGCACTGTGCCCCTGCTGATGAAATATAATGCACTGTGCCCCCCTAATGAGGTATAATACATTGTTTCCCCCCCTTAATGAGGAACAATACACTGTGCCCCTTTAATAAGGTATAATTCATTGCCCCCCCCATGAGGTATAATGCACGGTGCCCCCAACCTCAATGAGGTATAAGGTTCCCTTGATGAAATATAACACACTCTCTGCCCCCCCCCCCTTTTAATAAGGTATAATGCACTGCCCCTCTTGATGGGGGTATAAAGCACTGTGCTTTTTATTAATTAAATATAATGCACTGTTTCCCCCAATGAGATATAATGCACTGTGCCTCCTTTGATGAAATATAACACACTGTGCCCCCCCCTTAATAAGGTATATCCCACAGTCCTCCCCCCAATAAGATGTAATGCACTGTGCTTTCATTGATGAAATATAACGCACTGTTCCCCATTAATGAGGTGTAATGCACTGTGCCCTCCTGTATTTTATACTCACCAGTCTCTGGGCGCATAGCTGGGGTGGCAATGTAACACATGGTTTTATCTGGAGGTATACCTTAAAGGGGTAGTGCGGCGCTATACAACTTTGTAATGTATGTTATGTATGTGAATCGCCCCCTTCCCCGTGTTCCCCCACCCCCGCACGTGGACCCGGAAGTGTAGTGTACCATACATACCTGACGCGCGTTGTCCCCGTCCCCGATCTTCTGTCAACGACGTCATCTTCGGGAGGCCGGCCGAATCGCTGCAGCTGTCCCTGATGCCGCCCCCCCTCTGCCGCGTCATCGGCTGCTCAGCTGCGATTGTTGACAGAAGATCGGGGACGGGGACCACGTGTGTCAGGTATGTATGGTATAGTACACTTCCGGGTCCACGTGCGGGGGTGGGGGAACACGGGGAAGGGGGCAATTCACATACATAACATACATTACAAAGTTGTATAACTTTGTAATGTGTGTTATTTTGTGAATAATTTCTTAGCGCCGCACTACCCCTTTAATATTGAATGCCTTACTATTAGTTAAAAATTAAGTTTACAATCAAATAATTTATTAAATATCAATGTCATATTTCTATGTACAGTGGTGCCTTGGATTACGAGCATAATTCGTTCTGGGACCGTGCTTGTAATCCAAATCTGCTCTTAAACCAAAGCATATTTTACCATAAGAAATCATAGAAGTGCAGACAATTGGTTCCACACCCCAAAAATAATGATTTATTTTTCTGAATTACATGTAAAACAGATGAAACAAAGATTAAGAAACTGCAGAATATGTGATATCATTAACTATTGTACAGTAATGGAGAGGATGGGAAACACAAGAGCTGAGAGAGACTGCAGGGAGCATGAAGGAATGAGCAGGGCAGATGTGGGCACAGTATAGCAGCACTCTCTGTCTGGGGAGAGAGGGGTTACAGCTATGGAGAGATTACCACCACAGTCCTGTCCCCTGATGTAAGCCCCAGCCTGAAGTGGATCTGCTATGATTTGGAAGGTGAGGGAGACTTCCTGGGTCAGAGTACAGTGCTGTAGACCACACTATGTAGACCATGCCCCTCCCCCACTTACGCTCCCACCCAGTACAGGGGGCTCTTAAACCAAAGCAATGCTCTTAAACCAAGTCACAATTTTGAAAAACTGTGAGTTCTTAAACCAAGTTACTCTTAAACCAAGTTACTCTTAAACCAAGGTACCACTGTACTTCCTCTCGAATGACTATCAATAATTTCATATGGTAATGAAACATACTTTACAAGTTTATGGCGCCTGCATGTTCCCAATGAACATATGTCTAGAACTACTGATCACATAGGACTAAAGCTTACACGACAGTTGTGTCTGCATACGGTCAGACCTTGTCTTTCTCTCAGTCTGTTTGTCCCTGTTAGACTTCAAGCTGACATATATAAACTCTCTTGGTTTCCATGATCCTACTTTGCCACTAACTACGTACATATAAAATAAAACATTTTTACATACCGGACGGCTCTTTTATTATATTATAAAATCATGGGGCAAATGTACATTTATTTCGCCTTCAAAAACTCAAACAAAACCATTCCATAGACGGAGACAGTTCTTCTGTTCAGCCTCAAGTTTAATGGCCACGAATGGAATATGTGCACAGGAATAACAATTGCCTTGGAAGAAGTCTGGTGTCAACACTAACATCCTGATGTGTTTCTTCTCCACCTGCAGAAAATCCTGAGAGCTGTTTAACTTCTTACGGGGCCAGAAACAGTTCAAACTTTATCAACTTTCCACCTTCTCACTTAATAAAAAAAGTAGGAACCTTTTCATAAAGGAAGAAATGACAAGAAAGTTCTAGTAGCGTGATGCACAGTTGTCTCTAGTCACTCCAGGGAAAAACTGTAAATCCTGCTTTTGGCCATTCTTATGGAGCTTCACTTCTTCCCAACAATTATTTTCCCGGAACAGGGGAGAGGTCCTTCCATCTTCTAGTAAGACACATTATAAGTCAGAGTTAATCATGAAAATGGAGGAGATCTGTCAGGAGCCACTTGGGTGTCAATAGAGGAAATAATGGAACAACTTTATTATACAAGGACATGGGCTACTAAGGTGTTTATTTAGGAAATGTTCCAAATCCAACTGCCGATGTCAGTGGTTATTGTGACTCCAGTACATGTATAGAGTACAGTTATCAATACTCCACACATGGTAAGTAAGAGGTATCAGAACATGCAGATAACTGGTTTCTAATACTCAACATGGACAAAATAGTACATGTATAGAGTACGGTTATCAACACCCAACACATGGTAAGAGGCATCAGAATGTGTAGATAACCGGTTTCTAAAAGTCAACATGGACAAAAAAATTCATAATCTTTCTAACATCTCGCTTGACCCTCCTTTCCCATAATCTGTCAATTACATTCAATGGCTGCCCTCTCTCCCCTGTCCCAAAAGTCCATAGTCTCTGGAAAACCTTTGATTCTGATCTGTCATTAAAGCCATACATCTAGATCCTGACCACTTTCTGCTCCCTCCATCCCAAAAACATTTCCCGAATCTGTTCTTTGCTTAACTCCGCCTCAACAAAAGTGCTGGTACGTGCCACTGTCGTCTCCTGCTTGGACTGTTGTAATATCCTATCCTGTGGCCTTCCATCTAACTTGCTAGATTGAAAATGGGTTTGTATATCTTACTTCCAACTCTAGTAAATCACAATTCTAAAGCAGTAAGTTCCACCTAGTGGCTGCTGGCAGTAGTCATAGCATAAGGACTGTGAGCAATCAAAACCTTGTCTCATCCGTAAGGGGACATTGAAGAGGTGACACGTGTGGACAACCCAACTGAGGACAAGAGTAGTGCTGTTTCTGTGAAAGTGGCCATGCTTTTATAATCCTGGATAACCTCTTTTAATTTAAAAGGACTCTTTCAGCTGTAATTCATTTTCCAAACTTCCAGACACTGTTGAAGCTGGAAGACATTGAAAGTCTTTTTATCATCCCACCAATAATCATTAGCACAATTCATTACATGAGGTTTATTGGACATTAGGAAACTACCTTAAAGGGGACAGTGGACGCCTTTGTCTGCTGGCTCCCTGCCAATTGCCGGAAGGGGCGAATTTGATAACAAGTATGCACATTTTGTTCCAGCTTGGTGTTAAAGGGGTATTACAGTGTTTTAGCCCCATTGGGGGTATGAAGGAGGTAGTAGATCCTATGTACTGCACATGCAGTAGCTCTGATTCCTACTTAAAGGAGAAGTTCGGCCATTTTGAAAATCCAGCAGCCAGCAGGGGTGGGGGTGGGGGGGATATGATAACAAGTACGCACTTGCCTCCTCTCGTGCCCATGGTGAGCGGTGGCACTGCCCCCAAAACCTCAGCCAAAAAGGCATTCTCCCCCAAGTTGTGATGATGTTACAACTCAAGGGGAAATACCTGTCCCGGCTGATGGACTGGCCACTGGTCACTGACTGGCTGAGCAGCTAGTCCATCAGCTGGGTCACGAAGTATGCAGCGCCGAAGATCTGGAGACCGGCAGGGGTCCAGAGGCTGGTCCCGTGCTCACCGCGGGCACGGGGAGAGGTAAGTTTGTACTTGTTATCAAATCCCCCCCTGCCCCTACCACCTGCCTATTTTTCAAAATGGCCGGACTTCTCCTTTAAGTAGGAATTAGAGCTACTGTATGTGCAGTACATAGGATATGCTACCCCCTCCATATGGGGCAAAAGCACTGTAATACCCCTTTAAGACCAAGCTGGAACAACATTCCATATTCCAGAAATCTTGAAAACAATGTTCTTCATTGAAACAATGCACCAGGATGGATGATATAATTCTATTACATTGATTAGCAGGAAGCGTATGACAAAATGAAGATTTTTCTTTTCTTTCCAAGATGGCAAGGAGATAACTTTTAAGTTTCATCCTTAATGTTCATTTCTTCTTTCTCCGTTTAATGAGAGGCTCCCAGATCTACCATTGTTCTACCTATTGAGCGAAAGTCTGCAAATGAAGAGAGCAACAGAAAAAATAGCTGCACCAGCTGTGGTTTGTTATTTATCAGAGAAGGAAGAAAAGCCAAAGGAAGAACGCCACTGCACACAAGTAAAACTAAAATAGCAGCCCCTTAGCACAGCTGTTGCAGAAATGAGACGGATTAGAAAATAAATGGGGTATTCTATGAAATAGGGAGAGAATTTCTCTTTCTGTAGAAGAAAAAAAAAAGTTGAGTAGACAAGGGCATCCTCTTGTCCTAAAACGGTGTTCCACTCTTCCGCTATACATGGTGTGTACACATAGTACAGTATCCCATAGACCAGCATTACACCTATACGAAATAAAGAATTGCAGTCTAGTTTCTAATGTAAAGAATAAGATTTAGTCGCTGGATTTAAAGTCAATCTCCAGCCAAAATGTGAGTCTTCAGTTTTGGCTGGAGATTCGACCTCCCAGACGCACACAAGTCAAGTCACTTTCTAGGTGGTCCTGTGTTTCTGAGATTGATGGGGACGTGAAGAATGGTTTGGTCTGTTGGTAGACTGTCGGCATATTGTCTGTAATCGGGGATAGTATTAAATCCATTCTAGCCTATGGACCAATGCCAATGACTGTGGATATGACAAATTTTGCATTTGCTTGTGGCCCGGATGGAAAAAAAAAAAAAAAAAAAAAAGGTCATTTCAGGTATATTGTTGGTATACTGTAATTGCAGACAGTATTAAATCCATTGTAGTATATATAGTATATGGACCAATCATCAGCCTCTACTTGTACCATAATTGGCTCAAAAATATTTGACACATTACCTGAGAGTCAGTAAGGAAATATGAAATCCATAGAAACATGGCGTTTTGTGTTTTTCACTCCCCCACCCCATCCCCCTTTCAGGGCATTTTGGCATTTTTGTGCTGCTTGGAAGTTCTGCTAAATTGGAGCTTGCTTTGGCTATTGTGTTTTATTTATTTTCTTATTCAATAAATAGTGGCGTTTTTCCTGCCATAGACTTTAACCCCTAGACGACCCAGGGCGTATAGTTACGCCATGGAAGTCTGTCCCCAGACGACCTAGGGCGTAACTGTACGCCCTGGGTGTTTCTCCCGCTATGAAGCGTGCTCCGGAGCGGAGCGCGCTTCATAGCAGGTGGGGGCCGGCTGCAATCAGCAGCCGGGACCTCACCGGCAATGACACGCTGCAGCGATCGCGCTGCCGCGTGTCATTAACTCCTTAGACGCCGCGAGTCCCCTGTCACTTACCGATCGGGACCCCCGCAGTATGACTGCGGGGGTCCCGATTGGTAAAACGGGCCGCCGGAGGTCTCTCACCTGCCTCCGTGCGGTCCGATCGGCGATCTGCTACACTAAGCCTGCACAGGCAGGCTCAATGAGCAGATCGCCGATAACACTGATCAATGCTATGCCTATGGCATAGCAATCATCAGTGTAGAAATCAAACTAATCTATGTAAAAGTCCCCCAAAGGGACTTCAAATGTGTAAAAAAAGAAAAGTTAAAAACACTAACACACTACCCCAAAACCCCTCCCCCAATAAAAGTTGAAATCACCCCCCTTTCCCATTATATAAATAAAACATATAAAAATAAATAAACAAATAAACATATAATATACCGTAGCGTGCGTAATTGTCCGATCTATTAAAATATAACAAGCGTCATTGTGATCGGTGAACGGCATACACGAAAAGAGGGAAAAAAGTGCGCGGATTACCGATTTTATGTTACATTATATATAAAAAAAATTAATAAAAAGTGATCAAAACGTCCGATCTTCACAAATATGGTATTAATAAAAACTAGAGATCATGGCGGAAAAAATGACACCCCATACAGCCCCGTAGGTGAAAAAATAAAACCGTTATAAGCGTCACAATAGTCCCATTTTATTTATAATTAATTGCCAAAAAAAAGGATTTCATTAAAAAAAAATATATAACATTAGAGAATCTGCGTAAACCTGCATATGGTTGTGTTCGGGCTGACCTATAGAATAATAGTATCATGTCGCTGTTACCATATAGTGCATTACGTAGACACAGGAACCCCCCAAACGTTACCATATTGCATTCTTTTTTGCGATTTCACCAATTTATATCTTCATAAATAATATATTTGGGATTCCATCATACATGTTATGGTAAAATGAAAGACGCCATTACAAAGTACAACAATTCCTGTAACAAATAAGCCATTACATGGCCTTGTAGATAAAAAACTGAAAGTGCTAGAGCTCTTAGAAGGGGAGGAGGGAAAAACGGAAACACTAAGATCAAAATTTGCGCGGTCCACTGGGTCATTTTGGGCCTGGTCCTCAAAGGGTTAAGAGGGAAAAGACACTAGAAAAGACGCCATGTTTATATTTACATTGACTTTTATTCCTAGAATCACATGATTAAAGAATCACAGGGGGTTAAATGCCAATTAAAAAAGAATAATAATGATATACACTAAAGTGACAAAACTAGCTAAAAAAAATGCTGTCAGTTTTGAGGGGTATTTTGTAGCATTTTTTTTTATTTTGGGCTTGAAGAAATGCCATGCAAAATTTGCGTCTGATTAAAGCCTCAGACTATCCCTACTACATGCCCATGGCATAAAACAACTAACAAATCATATCTAAAAAGAAATATAAGGAGGGTACTCACCTTCAAGTGAAACTTCTTTGTTAGTGCAGGCTTGATATCTTAAAAGGCATGCAGGGGCAGGTGGGGATGCCATGAATTTCAGTAAACATGTAGCAGCTGTTTCACGCGCATTTGCGTTTCATCAGGTTCGAAATAGATTATACCTAAGGGAGAGAGCACCTGTCAGTGACTGTACACCTCATTCCCACCTCACCCCACTGACCTCCACCTGACCATGTTACGGTAGTGCTGGTGGCTGTTTCTTGTACAAAGTCAACTAACAAGACATACTTACCTCCCTTGCTCCCCCTGCTGCTTCCACTGTACTATCTTTCAGTCCTGGCTGTGTTCCTGCCAGCAGAGCCAGGACCAAAGATTGCACAGTGGGAGCAGCAGAGGGAGCGAGGGGGGTAAGTATGTCTTGTTAGTTGCTTTATGCCACAGGAAGTTTGTAGGCATACTTTGATATTTACCTGGACAACCTTTTAAAAAATTTTATGTGAATAGGACAAATAAATCTAAATCGTACAAAGTAGGTAAAAAAATAATATCATAGTGACCTACTGTAAATCATATAAGCAAAGATTTATCATAAAATATAGCTGACGGTACTTGTAGGATCAGATTTCTGCTGTTACTAGTATTATAGTGAATAATGCATTTGGTGTTTCCATGCTATAATGCACAGATCCCAGCACAGCTCAGAGCTAGCATGTCTCCTCTATTATGTGGTCAGCTGTGTCTTTGTAAACCTGGCCAATGCAGAATAGAGGGATGAATAAGTGCTGTTGTGTTAGCACACCTGTGCCTGGAACACAGCTGTTTGGTTCACAACAGGGTTGCTGTTTGCAGTTGCGAAACATTTTCACACCCGCCACCCACTCACTGTTCCTTTAAAACATTTATTGGCTCCCGAAGTCAAGGACCGGTCTGTTTTTTCTCTCTGTAAAGCAGATATCAGTGCGTTATCTCATACAATCAATAACCTAAGCGAATATGAAAATATAGCTGCAGCAAACCCTTTCATATGAAAAGTCTGATATTCATACTGAACCTCAGAGATTAGTTCTGAGAGGAGAAAGTATCATGTTGGTGGAGGTGCAGCCGGCTGTCAGGACTACACAGAACGCTCTATAGACGTTAATGGTTAGGAAGCTCTGAGGATACAAACTGCTGTATACATGGATGGGGGAAAACAATGGTGTCACTGTAAGGCTAGGTACACACTAGGTAAAAATGACGGCCATCTTTCACAACAATGGCCATCATTTTAGTGGTCAATGGGGGGTCTCAGAATTACACTCATTGTATTGATCGGGTTGTACTGTATATTAGAAATTCCAATCTGAGATCTCTAACACGTTATATGGATGGTCTTAAAGGGGAACTATTTTTTTGACTGGTGTCAGAAAGTTATACACAGAGTTAGACGGATCTTTTACATTCATTTAAAATTGTATTCTCATTGCCCCTAAAGTGTATTCTTTCCAGTCTGATACAATACTCTCTGCTGCCTCTTCTGTCCAAGTCAGGAACTGTCCAGAGCCGGAAAGGATTTCTATGGAGATTTGCTGCTGCTCTGGGCAGCTCCTGTGAGCACTGTGTCAGACTGGAAAGAATACACCACTTCCTGCAGGACATAAGGCATTGTTCCACACTGCATAAAGTACGGCTGTTGTTGCCGATGGCAACAACGGCCGTACTTTTACGTAGTGTGAACATAGCCTAAGACTGGAGATTTTTTAAATAGAAGTAAACCCACAGATCTAGATAACTTCCTGTTATCAGTTTATTAAGATATTTTTTTCCCTCCAGAGTACGCTTTTAATACATTGTTACACTGCCAATGGGAAATGTTGTGGCTGGATATGTATTATTTTATACTGTGTTTTTAATGAATTTTGGTAGAAATTGCTGTGACTGGAGCAGGTTCCCTATTCTAAAAATAAGCACCTTCTGGAAGGAAGAAGGAGCTTAGCTGGGGCTTCTAATGATTAAACCTCTTTTCATCTGTCTAAGAAATGAACAGGTATTAGTAAATATAAAGATTATTCTACCTATCTCTGGTCTTTCATACTTTCTTTTTAGCATCAGAAAGACATGTCTGTCCGTTGGTCCTTTAGCCCTACCTCTTGTCTAGCCTTGAATTCAGCCATTTCTGTCTCCCTCCCACTACAACTTCTTGACTATAACCACACCTACTACACCAACAGGAGCCTTCTACCTAATGGGAGGAAGATAGAGTTGGCTGAGTTCAAGGCTAGGGTGTACAAGAGGAACAGGAAGTCCATCCAGGATGTACACAAGATAGACAGTTGGGTAATGAACAGGCAAGACAGTTTGCATCAAAAGCAGAAGGAAGGCATGGTCACAGAAAGGAGGTAAAACACCATTCTTCTTCTTCTTCTTCTTCTTCTTCTTCTTCATCTTCTTCTTATTATTGTTATTATTTTATTTTTTTAAAGCGCCCTTAATTCTAGTTCTATATATAAATTCAATAGAAAGCTGAAAATAGGTTTCCTCATCAGAAAACCCCTTCAACCTCTTGGCCTACCTTACTCTTTAGGTCAGTGTAGGCAGCCAAGCTCAATAGAGAAGAGAGTAGCCTGCCAGCCAGCCAGCATGTGAAATAAGTTATTCTGTACAGACAGTGTTCAGCCTATGAGGATAATGTAGACCAATAACCTCATAGCCTTTACAGCCTAGCCTGACAGTCTGGACAGCTGATACTGCTGCATTTGTGGAAGACCTACACCCATATAGGCAGCCATGAAATACGGTATCTGTCCCCTGACTAGCTAGGAGACCACACATACCACTGCCACCAAGTGCAATCACCTCTTCACTGTCCTTGCCCTGCTGTGCCTCCATATCATATATTGCCCATTGGTTGTTGCAAGTACACTAACACATAGCCAGTAGAGATGAGCAAAGTAAATCAATATTCGCTGTGAATCGGGCAATGAATTTGCTTTGTTCTGTGTAGCAAATTCTGGGCGATTCATTAACCCTTTAAGGGCTGTGCTAACTTTCGTTTTTGCGTTTTCGTTTTTTCCTCCATGTGCTTAAAAGGCCATAGCACTTGCATTTTACACCTACAGACCCACATGAGCCCTTATTTTTTGCGTCACTAATTGTACTTCGCAATGACAGGCTGAATTTTTCCATAAAATATGCTGCGAAACCAGAAAAAAATTATATGCGCAGTGAAATTGAAAAAAAAAACGCAATTATTTTTCTTTGGGGGGGCTTCATTTTTACGCCGTGTGTCCTATGGAAAAACTTAGTTGTTATATATGTTCCTCAAGTCATTACGATTAAAACAATATGTAACATGTATAACTTTTATTGTATCTGAAGGCCTGTAAAACATTAAAACCATTGTTAACAAATATACGTTCCTTAAAATCGCTCTATTCCCAGGCTTATAGCGCTTTTATCCTTTGGTCTATGGGGCTGTGTCAGGTGTCATTTTTTGCGCCATGATGTGTTCTTTCTATCGGTACCTTGATTGCACATATGCGACTTTTTGATCGCTTTATATTACATTTTTTCTGGATTTGATGTGACCAAAAATGCGCGATTTAGCACTTTGGGATTTTTTTGCGCTTACGCCGTTTACCGTGCGAGATCAGGAATGTGATTAATTAATAGTTCGGGCGATTACGCACGCGGCGATAGCAAACATGTTTATTTATTTATTTATTTTTATTTGTAAAATGGGAAAAGGGGGGTGATTCAGACTTTTATTAGTGGAGGGGATTTTTTATTAATAAAAACACTTTTTTTTAACTTTCCCTTACAGTAATATGAAGCCCCTGGGGGACTTCTATATACACAGCACTGATCTCCCATTGAGATCAATCCTGTGTATATAATAGAGCAATGATCCATCAGATCGGTGCTCTATTTTAATGGTCTTCTGCAGACCATCTGAATAGATTGCCGAGCCGAGATCAGCGTCATTCCGACGCTGAGCCCCGGTCGGCTCATTAGAACGGATCTCCCCTCCGCGATCGCATCGCGGGGGGGAGATCCCCCACTGGACAACAGGGAGAGGGGGCACAGCTGCTATTCAAATGCAGCTGTCAGCTTTGACAGCGGCATTTGAATAGTTAATTAGCCGGCCGTGGCAATCGTCCGCGCCGGCTAATACACACGG
Organism: Dendropsophus ebraccatus; assembly: GCF_027789765.1. NCBI lineage: Eukaryota > Metazoa > Chordata > Amphibia > Anura > Hylidae > Dendropsophus > Dendropsophus ebraccatus. The sequence goes on along the minus strand of NC_091459.1, from coordinate 114,751,715 downwards.
TCCCTGGCTGCACTTAGCAACCGGGGACCGCGCGCTGCAGAGAGGGCTCACGCCGGGAGCCCTTTCTGTTTACTCTTAACGGCCGCATGGCGGGTATACCCGTCATGCGTCGTTAAGAGGTTAAGGAAATTTGCAAAAAACAAAACAAAACCGAGGCTGCACATGCTGTCTGGAGAATCACTGGGTGGGAGAAAGGGATTAACCATAATAACTAGCGCCCGTCCAATCAGCTGCAGGTCCCTCTGTGATGTCAGCACCTCCCCCTCTATATAAGGCAGTTCGGTAATGGAGGTGGCCAGTCAGCTGTGTGTGGAGGACAGAGCAGGCAGAGCAGAGAGAGAGACTAACAGAGTGATATAGGGATGAAGAGGAGAGGATAGGTTGGTTCGGTAATGGAGGTGGCTATGGCTTGAAAAGAATAAGGGTGGTAATGGCTGGTTCGGTAACATAGGTGGCCAATCTGCAGTTACTGCAAAGCAGAGAGAGACTAACAGAGTGATATAGGGATGGAGAGGAGAGGATAGGTTGGTTCGGTAATGGAGGTGGCTATGGCTTGTAAAGAATGAAGGGGGTAATGGCTGGTTTGCTAACATAGGTGGCCAGTCTGCTGTGTGTGGAGGAGAGAGCAGGATGGCATCAGGCAGTTACTGCAGAGCAGGGAGAGACTAACAGAGTGATATAGGGAAAGAGAGGAAGAGGATTGACGGAAATCGGATGATTGACTGGCATTTTTTTTTATTGTGATTTTCCAATTTTTTACACTTCTACAACATTCTTCAACTCATTTGCCCTTCTGTAATAGTTCCAGTACTGTAGCTACTATAGTTTTGGCTGTTTTAATGAAATTCACTAAGATTAGATTTTGACCGAAAATTCACGAAGCTTCGCAAAACAAATTTCTGTCTGCTCATCTCTAATAGCCAGCTTTAGCATGCATTAGCAGACTGCTATATACTGGTATCACTTTCATTGGACTGTTCCTTTATGTTTTTAATATTTTAAAAAAAAAAATAAATATATATATATATATATATATATATATATATATATATATATATAAATGTAGAGACAAATCTAAGCGTTACACCCTTGGATTGTGTGATTACATATGTCCCTGTGCCCAATGATAGGCTGAAGAGCTTTTTATTGAGACAAAGACCATTGTGACAACATCCAGGTGAACTCCAAATACTATAATTTGGTCCCCTAGGGCACTATGCTATAATACAATTTTTTTTTTTGTAAATTGACATCTTGCCTGTCATTGCGCAGCTGCGTGCTCTAATACTAGCCTGCGTACAGCACTGTAAATAGATGTGGTCAGTAGCTGCAGATGGCTGTCAAGAATAGCTAATAACACCAAACAATAACAATTACCATGTGTAAAGGGAGAGATGGAAGAATGGAGGAAATCATGTTGACATGGCTTAATGCTGCTCATTGTTTGCCTGAATGTATGAAGGAATAATGTGAAGTCAATAATATACAAAGATATTGATTTACTATGAAGAATAAACAGTCAAATATTTATTGTTATTTTGCAGGATCCGGAGACCCTATGGGGTTTCCTTCATGGGGAATTTAACATTGATACAATTAGTTTTGTTACATGAATACATTGGAGAATGGAACGCTATAAAGACTATACAATGTTGTCCTAGTAAAACACTAGGAACGATTGTATGGAAGAGTGTCACTAAGGGTCCTATTACACAGGCTGATGACGGCCGGACTAATATTGTAAACGAGTGCTGATCTGCTAGATTATTACACAGCCTCATAATTGTTTAGCAAGGGCTGCGTGGACAACCCCTTTAAGGCAAACCAAAAGTTTGAGGGAACAGAATATTATTCTCTTTCTCGGAGACGCTAAATATGGCCTATTGTGTTTTGTTTGCTTTCTGAAACATTGTAAAACCTGTTACCATTTAATTGCACAAATCACTTTAAGCTCCTAGCAGCACCTTATAAAAACTTTACTGATATTAGCTGTAGCTGATAGTGAAATTATTGCTTCATCATATAAATTCTTGTTAGACTTTAGATTGCGGTAGTAAATGTTTATGACATGTGTGCTTAGCAGAGATTCCGACACACATGATCTAAGTTTAGCACATTACATCTCTTCTCTGGAACAATCGGTCCGGACTGAATTATATATAAAGCTGCTGCCTATGTGGGGCTAAGTGCACCTGCGAGGTTAACATGCTATAGAGAAGAGTTCAAACTGAAGAATAACATTGTGAGTTATAGGGAATGGAGAGTTAATATTTTTGGAAATTTAAATTTACAAAAAATTTTCAATTTTAGGTAAAAAGTTATCACAGTCCATACAAGCCAATATTTGGCTGAAAATTGTGGCCCATGGTTAAGGCATAGTGATCAGCTGACAAAGGAGAGAATGGTCGTTTGACGACTGCTTACATCTTTTGTGTGACCAATAAAATAAAAACTTTGTTATTGTCCACACATCACCCAGTGTGAACAGAGGAAAGAGGAACTGTTGGCGATAATGATGAGGTTAGTGGCCAAGCGATTGTGTTAAAGCTCTGCAACTGAGGCTCTGTAACTGAGCAATCTCCGCGATTGGTGTTCGTCATCTGGAGAGAGTTGGCCTATGTAAAAAAGAGCCCTAAGGGATTGTGTGTTCTTCAACCTAAGGTCCCCATACACCGTTAATAACTGATAGCCAAAAGCTCGTTCAGACGTCAAGTATCTCTTCTGTCCACCCCCATCCTCTCCCCCACACATGAATGTTTGGAGGTGCTTTCGAGGGGGGGGGGGGGGTCAGGTTAAGGCTTATTTTTTCCCCACAAAGAACTTCATCGGGGACATTTATTAAGACAGCGCAGATGCTACCAACGCACTGCCTCTACATTAATCCCATGCGCACATAAGAAAACCTACGTCAGCTTAGAGCTGGCATAGGTTTTCTTATCATTTTTTAGCTTGAAAAATAATATATTGAGCAGACCCAGAGTGGGAAGAAACCTTATAATTACTGGGGGGGGGGGGGGGGGGGGTGTTTACAAAAAAACAGCCATGTCAGAAATTGCTCAGATATCTCAAAGACTTGCCCTTTAAAGATAAAACAGCTCCTAAATTACAAAATTCCAAATTTTTCAAAAACATCTCTAATCTGTGTAATTCAGGGTTCGCGGACCTATTAGCTCATTGTTACTTCTCCCTTTTAAAGTTTGATATTAAAACTGTCAACAGATTAAACTTGTGTTTGATGCTTGTTTTTCATTATGTTTCCGTGACAATTAAATTTAAAATAAATTAAAACCGCTTACACAAGTGTTTATGTAAAATTAATAAATACAATTTGAATATTCATGATAGCGAATGAGATTAGCCTATTGTTCTTTTTTAGAAATGTATAAAAGTGATAAGCATGTCCCCGGAGAAATCTCTAACATGTTATCGACTTCACATACTTTGCATATTTTGATTAAAAACAAATACGTAAGGTATCGGAGGAAGGTTATCGGCTGAGATTTTAATGAGTGTGTGATCTATTAAAGGGCGTAGAAAGATATTTTGTTTCGCTTACAAATCTGATAATTGTTTACATTTCTGCTTCTGATTTAATTACACAAACGGATATTGGGTTCTTTTAATAAAAAGATATCTTATGTTTCATCAGAATACGTAAAGCTTCTCTCTCCCTCCATTTTTTCACTTATGTCTACCCTCCATTCTCTCAATCTTGCCCCGTTTCTTTTTCCTATTAAGGGAGAAGTCCAGCGTTTTCTTTTTAATCTGGCAGCCGGCAGGTGCAGGGGAGAAATTGATTACAAGTAGGAACTTACCTCTTCCAGTGCCCATGGTGAGTGGTATGACAGACCTCGGGACCCCGGCCAGAAGTAATTTTTTCTCAAGTTGTGATGATGTCATGGCTTGGGGGGAAAAGCCTGTTCTGGCTGATGGACTGGCCGCTCAGCCAATCAGTGACTGGAGCGGCATTGCGCCTCAGTCCCCGACTGGCTGAGCGGCCAATCCATTGGCCAGGTTATGACATGTCAGCGACGGAAATCCTGAAGCCCAACGTAGAGAGAGGTAAGTTCCTACTTGTAATCAGCCTGCCGGTTGTTGAATTATAAAAAAACACTGGACTTCTCATTTTAACTGGGTTATTCAGGATTAAAAAAAATGTCTTAGCTGCTTTCTATTGGAAACAACACAACCTCTGTACGGTGTGTGTGTGTGTGTGTGTGTGTGTGTGTGTGTGGTATTGCAGTTTAGTTCCACTGAACTGACCATAGTTGAGTTACCACACACAATCTGAACATAAATGTATTGCCACCTTTGGAAGTAAGAAGCTATGTTTTCTGTATAATCCCCATAAGTAGCCATTCACACTCCAAATCAAGGTATACTGTATATTATAATTTAAATGGGGGTCTTGTACTTTTCCCAGTTTGCCCCCCCCCCCCCCCCCCCCCCCCTAAAGAGCTGTTCCCAAATTATTTATGCCTTATGTTTAGGGTAGTAAATAGCAACTAGTTTGATAGGGGTTCATAAGATGTGACCACCTACTAATGACAAGAATAGGAACATAGTTGTGCCCAGAATGAATGGTGAGAAGCCCACACCTGAATGCCCACCACTCTATACATCGCCTATTGGGCTGCCAAACGTTTCTTGGTTCAGTGCTCGGAAATACTCAGTGGTCCATAAACAATGAATTGAGCATTGGTGGTGCAGGAGCAGATGACACTGCTGTATAATGGAGAACTTGTGTGGTGTTGTGGCAGCTCTGTGGGTGTAGGGTCACTTGGGCACTTGTCACAGTGGACAGGAGTGGTGTTGGAACCCACTCCTGGGCAAATGGGCACTGCGCTCGAGGTTTGGGTAGCCCAAGTGTACACTGGTGTTTTGGTGCTATAAAGAATAGATCACCGACTTAATCAGAAGAACTTCTGTTTACTCAAAATCTTCAGTACAATACAAGACAATAGGAAGACTTTAGCATGCAGGTGCAGGCAAGAGGTAGTTATAGTAGACTTCATGAAGTGAGAGTAGAGTAGAGGAGCGTCTTGAGAGCCCTGTCTAATGTACTAGTGTACTATGCCAGAATAGCGTAGTTGAGGATAGAAGTAACAGAAAAATAAGAGTACTCACGTATAGATACTATGGATCTGACCACCTTTTGCCTTATAGTGTCGAGGTACCTGTCCTGCTGGGGTAGTACGAGGTCCCAGGTCCCTGCGCTGGGTTAAGCAGACTTTCCAAGACTTTCCAGAACAGCCGTGCGTTACAGTAGAATACGTAGGCTTGCACGCTGCTTTGTCCTACTGGTGTCAGTACCTAACTCCAGGTATACTGCCCTGTGAGTAGCTCAAGGTATCCCTGGGGGGGGGTCAAGGTTCTTCTTAGAGGACGTCACTCGCTCCTCAGGGTCTAGCAGTAGTTAACAGCAGGAAAAACAAGTAGCTTGCTCAAGTGTCTCAGTCTCTCTCAAACTCTACTGACTAAAGACCTTCCCACCAGGAACTTGCTCCATTTTATAGGGGTTAAATAGCTGGTGTGAGTGATGGGGATATGTGTGTGGAAGAAAGAAGAAAGGTGATAGGATGAAAGAAGAGGGAAAAAAGGCCTGCACCTGTAATAGGTCGAAAACACAACATGTGAAAACAACAGTTAACCCATGAGACTGACCATGAGACCCCCCCAGCTGTGCTTAGTACAGTATACAAAAGAAATACAGCAGTGACACCTAGTGGGGAAAAACACACAATACATTCTCCTTCATCCCCCTTTGGTGAAAACCTGAGTGAGTTACTTTGCCCAGGAGCATAAAGACTTAGTGGCACACCTGTGCTGGGACACTACAGCACAATTTGCCAAGATGGGAATATCCTGTTAATACTAGCCAAACACCTCAATATATTGGCAAGCATACTAGGAGTATATAGGTAGGTAGATAGATACATAACATATCTATTATATAAAAAAACTGGGTTTATGATATGCAGAAAGCATATTACTATTACATTCTATCCGCTTCAGCAGGGGAAAAAAATTGTCGCTTTGTGGCATTTGTGTGTTACAGTCAGACTGGCCTAGGATATAAATGCATCCTATAAAGCGAGGTGGTGAATGTGTTAAAGTCAGAGGTGTAAAATGAATTATTTGCAGCCCTTTGTATCGCGGTTTTTCTGTACGATGTCCCACTTTTCCTTCGGATCTAGAAGCAGACCTTGCGCTTCTATCTCGACAGAATGTGTGACATATGATTTACTTAAGAAATAGAAGTTTCACAATGTCCTTGGTTTTGGCACTGAGCTTTCTGCAGACGGCTTTCTAAATTTATTGATCTCATTAGATGATAAACGTGCTGCAGATCGCTCATAATACTTTGGAGAAATGTAAAATCATTAGCGGGTCATTGTCAAAGTTATAACATGTCGTTTTAAGCTGCTTAGCAAACTGGTGGCAGTGTATGATACGGGGATTAACCTGTGCCTGCCGAACGTGTGCGGAAAAATGTGGAAAAGTCATATTCACTCTGCATAAAAATTGCAGCTGTGCTCAGATATGTGAGAAAGGGAAGGAGATGTAACAATTCAGAAAGGTCAATGGAATTCGGAAAAGCAGAGAAATGTGAAATTTTATTAAACTGCAAAGAAAATGCATGGAAATTTAAAGGGAGAGTGATCTATTGTTAAAAGTGTGTTGAGTATAGCTGAATGAACTCTTGTTGGTATTTTACAAATGTTGCTTGCCAAGCTATTATCTGTCATAAAAATTATTCTTAAAGGGGTAATCCAGGAAAAATCTTTTTAAAATCAACAAGTACCACAGATTTGTAAATTTCTTCTATTAAAAAAAAGTCGTCTTCCAGAACTTATTAGCTGCTTTATGTCCTGCAGGAAGTGGTGTATTCTTTCTAGTCTGGAGAGCAGGAGAGATTTTCTATGGGGATTGGCTACTGCTCTGGATGGTTCTTGTCATGGACAGATGTGGCAGCAGTGAGCACTGTGTCAGACTGGAAAGAATACACCACTTCCTGCAGGACATGCAGTGGCAGATAGTTACTGGCAGATTGGAGATTTTTTAATAGAAGTAAATTACAAATCTCTCATTCTTTCTGGCACCAGCTAATTTGAAAAAAAAAAAAAAGAAAGAAAGAAAAAAAATCACTGGAGTACAACTTTATAGAGTACCTGTCATTAAAAATCAATGTCATCAGGCATGTTTAAAGTTACTGATTGCAGATGGTCTCACTGTAATGAGGGGATATAGCTAGAGAGAGAGAGAGAGAGAGAGCAAGGCAGCAGTGTCATTCACTCCCCGGCCACTCACTAATTCTGCCACTTAGCCTCATAGACTATCATGGGGCTCAGCAGTGAGGCCTGCTGGGAACAATAACCTTTGACATGCCTAATGACAAGTAGCTGTAGCTGTCCTATAGCTTTTGGTGACTGTGTAAAGTTTGTTTCAAGAATGTCAAAAACATGAGATGAGTTCTCATCCTAGATGTCTGTATCCTTAAAGAAGCAATCCTGATTTCTTTCTTTGCCTTATAATGTATACTGTACTTACCACTACTATGTCTGCAGTGTCATCCATTTCATCCCAGCTCTGCTGCATCCATACATTTACTTATTGTAACAGAGTCAGCTTATCTTGTCTGTCACCATCTCCTGCATGAAGTGTGTGTGTGTGTGTGTGTGTGTTTGTGTGGAACAGACCATGCTATTTCCTCATACAGGGAGGAGATGGTGACCCCATTCAGAGCACAGAAACACATATCATTTATAGGAGGGTCACCAAGAGATCACTTGACTTAACTGAATGAAAGTATTGCATGATTTTTCAGATAGAAAAGAAGCAACTGAAGTCATAATGGCTTTATATTGTACATATCGGCTGCCTAGCTGCATAAAGGGGAAAATAAACATACATGTAGGTGCTTCTTTAAATGGACTGAACCATCTGAACAATGTCTTCTATAATTCAGAAATCATTAGTTACCTGCAGATGCCACAATTAGCAGAAACCCTTGATGATCCAGTGTTTTTGCAGGGGTAATCTGTGGAAAGGGTTTTAGTATTTAGTTTATTTAGAATGGTATGACATAGTGAAAGTATATAAAGTATAAAAGTATGGAATTACATAGAGACCATAAAATGCAGATTTCTGCTCTGGATAATAGGTGAAGTCTTGACTGGAGAGCATTCGGACAACACCTGTGATCTCGAAGATCTAAGATACTAAGACACATAAGACAGGGCTCATTTTTATTTGTTTAGCCCCACCCACTTTGCCTCTGAGCCTCCTGGCAATGCAAGAGTTACTCCGCTAGCTGAGTAGTGTGGTGTTTCCCTTGATTGGCAGGTGTCTCTACCAATCAGGGTCTTTAAGGATCTGAGTGCCGGTCCAATGGGGATCTGGACGGGGCTCTTGGTCCTCATACGTTGTCAGCATGGCCGGCAGCAAGAGCAATCTAGGTTAAGCGTACTCCCTCTGTTATCTGCTGTGTGTTTCTCTCACCCTTGCCTTTTTCCTCTCTATCCTGTCTGCCGCCTGCCTTAACTTATTGCCTGTTCTTGTTTAAACGACTTGTCTGACGTTTTTGTATTTCTGCTGCCCGTCGTTACCGACCAAGATTGTTGACCTTGGATTTATTGTGTTTGTTGGTCTGTCGCTGTTCTGTGTTTCACACTATTGAGTATAGAGACTGTCACCGTGGTTGTCCACAGTTGCCTAGGACTGTCTTGTTGCAAATAGGCAGGGACAGTGGGTGGGGTCAGCTTAGGGCTCACTGTCCGTGTCTTGTCTGACTGCCTTTTGCCATACCCGACGCTGACACTAGTAATTCAGATTGTAGAATTTTCAATAGGGCAGATGTATTAAGGTTTTTGCATCCAAACTTTATTGTAAACGGCGTCAAAATTGAATTTTGGATCCCTTTGGTCAATTTCATTGTAGATAGATACATTTGCACCACTTTATAAATATAGAAATGAAAGGATAATCTTTATGCGCTGAAACTATAGTACACCTTGTACAATATAATCAAGCAATTCCCCATCCAGCACATTTCACCGGCTTAAAGGGAGAATAAAATTAGTTGCAAAAGTGTAGGAGTTAATATCAGTCAGTCAGGATTTATGGGATCTAATCTCCAATGACACATTGTTTCTATAACTAGATGGAGACGGACAGCTTTTCATTACCAGTAACATGTGCACAGAAGACAGTTTTCATGCTCACATCCATTTAGATGGAATGTTTTGACAGATTCACAGTCTGTCATTTCTAATGGTCAGTAGAGAAGTGTGAATGACTTACCGCTAATTTGGCAAATATTTTCACAGCTCATGACGGAGATCTGTGTGTTTATCACATTGTTTGTGGATTCGCTGAGCTGCCTGATGTACTGTAAGTTATTTTAGTAGAAGTTTTAAAGAAGCCATGATAATGGCTTATATACCGGCAGTGGTAACATAATATATATATATATATATATATATATATATATATATATATATATATTATGTTACCACTGCCGGTTAGGTGCTGAGCTCTCCTGCCTGTCAGTGCCTATTGCAGTGGCCTGGTTGCCTCTAAGTGAGGCATCTAATTTTGGTGTGTGTGTGTGTGTGTGTATGTATATGTATATATATATATATATATATATATATATATATATATGTATATATATACCATAATTAGATGCCTTACATAGAGGCAACCAGGCCAATGCAATGGGCACTGACAGGCAGGAGAGCTCAGCACCTAACAATGTCTTCTAACGGCTGCTTACAGATTCAAGGCTTAGTAATGAATCTCCTTCTTCTGATCAGAATAAGAAGCTCTGTTGGATATTGTGAGGGCATGTGAAATGGTGAACTAGGTCATGGGTGGACTGTAGTGGTATTGGTAAATGGCCCTCCCTTAAATCCTTGTGGAAGTAGAAGACCCCCCCTCTTAATAATTGGCAAATAGTAAAATGCCTATACAAATTTACCTTTCCTAACATGTATAGATGGAGGTTGCACAATCTGGGCAGCCTAGCAACTGGTAGGGTTCTATGTACTGCTAATCTGGCATATGATAAAGGACTCTGGAAGCCTAGATTTCAAGATTGCCTGTAACAGCCATACATGTACATTTCCTGCATGTAACTTACTTCCCTGTACTGTTTTTCTCCCTCTTGCACCTAAATCACTCCCCGGTTTCCTCTCTGAACTGCATAGTTGCCTACTGTCCCAGCTCTGCCCGGACTGTCCAGATTCTGAGGAGACAGCCCTGGCAAAACCATGCCCGCGCCTTTGGACCCCGGCCTCCTGCCGGCGCAATCGACATCACTCATGCAAAGAAGGGAGATTAGTCACTGGGGGACTAGAGGAAACATACAGGTGAGTTGAGTACAGCTACAGGTGAGTATGATGGAGGAGCAGAAGAATGAAGGGGGTAGTATAATGATGGAAGAGGAAGAAGCTGGTGGTAGTATAATGATCTATGGGTAGGAGGATGATGAAGGGAGTAGTAATATGACGATAGAGGGGCAGGAGGATAAAGGGGTAGTAGTATGATGATGGAGAAGGGGCAGTAGGGTGAAGGGTGTAGTAGTATGATGATGGAGAAGGGGCAGTAGGGTGAAGGGGGTAGTAGTATGATGGTGGAGGTGCAGGAGGATGAAGGGGGAAGTAGTATGATGATGTAGGGGCAGGAGGATGAAGTGGATGCTAAGAAGATGAAAGGGCAGGAGGAGGATGAAGGGGGTATTAGTATGATGATGGAGGGGCAGGAGGATGAATTGGATGCTAAGATGATGAAAGGGCAGAAGGAGGATGAAGGGGGTATTAGTATGATGATGGAGGGGCAGGAGGATGAAGTGGATGCTAAGATGATGAAAGGGCAGGAGGAGGATGAAGGGGGTATTAGTATGATGATGGAGGGGCAGGAGGATGAATTGGATGCTAAGATGATGAAAGGGCAGGAGGAGGATGAAGGGGGTATTAGTATGATGATGGAGGGGCAGGAGGATGAAGTGGATGCTAAGATGATGAAAGGGCAGGAGGAGGATGAAGGGGGTATTAGTATGATGATGGAGGGGCAGGAGGATGCATTTGTGTGCATCCGTTTTGATTCGTTTTTCCGTTGACTTACATTATAAAAAAAAGGATCAAAACAAAACCGTTTTTCCTTATAGCCCCTTTCACACTGAGCAAGAATGTCGGGGAGAGGGCGCACGCTCCTCCGCTTCCGCCGCTCTGGTTCAAAAAATGGATCAAAACAGATGCACACAAATGCATCTGTTTTTTTCAATCGTTTTTTTACAAAAACGCATGGAAAAAAGTGGGATGCAAAAACATAGTTTGGACCTAGCCTAAATTAACAAAATTTAAGTAGGTTCAATTGTGCAATCTTACACCGTACAGAAATATAATATATATGTATGTCTACCTATCATGACAACAAAGAATAAACGGAGAGCTGATATGGATATGACACAAAGGTCAGGTGTACATTTTTATGATATCCTTCACCCTGCATGCACTTGATGGACATCAAACATTCCCACAATCCCAATTACTAATCCATTATATTAATAGCTAAAGGGGCCATCATGGTTCTAAGTGACACTGATGAAATAAAATGGTCCAATAAACAACCAATATTATATGTATGAGGCCTCCTATGGGGTATCTGAGTCATGGGATCGTGACCTCTCAGGTGGCAGACCTGCAGACTTGCCCCTAAGGGGATATGCCAAAGTAAATTACTTAAAGTGATACGGATGTCCATTGAATTATAGGAGATAGATAGATCATTATACCACAACAATTCCACATATTGCTGTAGCTGCTACGTATCATTATTTTTCCTTCCGTCCTTCTGCTAGTTTCCGTCTAGCGTTCTTCTCCGTGAACTAGTTCATTGCCAGAGAGAAGAGTTATTTACTGTTCTTCATAATCTTGATCTGTCTTTGAGGGAATTAGATCTGCAGATTGCGTGTCAATACTTAAAACGGGGTCATACTGATAACCCATCTGTATTTTATCAAAAAGCCAATCTGTCGCCGTTTGGTATAGGTAATCCCGAGCTGGTATGCAGAATGAATACCGCGCTCTTGAAAAATACGAACAACTGGTTCCAACAGATGTACGTATCCAAGAATGTCACATAGATTCCGCGGAATTCGGTAGCACAAATAGTTCTCGTCAAGCTATTGTGTGATAGATCTATGGCGTGAGCCAAGTAAGCCTACCTCCGTCCTGGTGTTAGCAATATGTGCTTGATAATATTGTGATGATTAAATATACAGTAATGACTTCAATTATTGTAATCAGGTTTGCATCAAAGCAGCTCGGAATAGCAGGAAGAGTAAGGGGGATAGACTGTAAAAGACACCCCTAACTCTTAAGGGTCTTGTCACCCTGTTAACCTCAGTATGTGATTGTTAACCAGTAAATAATATTGTGATACTTCTATCATAATACATTTAGAATTTTTGACACATTGGAGGCAATTTATCATGGATACATCAGATGCAGACTAGGCAAAAATGTGTAAATTTCACCAGGTGAGTGGGCAGGGAGCATGGCATGAATGAAAGAGGGCACCCCCTTTACCCCCCTTGTGGCCATTTTTATACCTGCATGAAATCATGTTGAAATGTTCCCCAGCTCGGAGCACAGAGCATGGACAGCTGAGATGTGCTCAGATTTACATAGAGGTGATTACGGTACTTAAAGGAAATCTGTTACTAGGTTTATGCTGCCTTAAATGAGGACGGCATGAGCTAGTAGCAGAAATGCTGAACAGATCGGTGTATTGCATATATCATTCTGTTTAGCTGTTTTCCTAATATGCAGGAGAATAGGATTTGTGCCGCACCCCTCCCCCTGCCCTCCAGCTGTTGATTGATAGTTGACTGCCTATACATAGCATGGATAGATAATTGTCAATCAGCAGCTGGTGGGCAGAGTTTTCTGCTTCTCATGAATATCCAGGACTGCCGGGCTCATGCACATAATGGAGAGGACTACTTATTGTCCATGTTATTCAGGAATATATCTCTGGATCACCTGCACAGAACAATGTAAGTGATACATCATTCTGATCAGCTTCCCTGTCACTAGTTTATTCTACCCTTAGATAGGACAGCAGGAACCTGCTGACAGAGTCTCTTCAAGCGGTCAGCTAGATGCCGCTAAGTTTAGCATACTAGCTTCATAAAATCCTCCCATGATGTTTTCCATCTGCCTTTAAAAGTTCATTTATATATGATCTATTTCAGCTTTATGTTGCCCTCATCAAGTGAGTGGGGTTCAGTGTAAAGTGTGCGGAAAGAGGGCATTATTAATAAGGGGCTAGGCATCTACAGAAAGCTTGTCTGTACATCTGGGGGTTGATAAGCATGTCAACTGGTTTTAGAAAATTATACAGATTTGAAAATTACTTCTATTTAGAAAAGCTAAAGTCTTCCAGTACTTATCAGCTGCTGTATATCATGCAGAAAGTGATGTGTTCCTTCCAATCCTGCCACCTCTGTCGATGACAGGAAGTGTCCAGAGCAGGAGAGGTTTTCTATGGGGATTTGCTACTGCTCTGGACAGTTCCTGACACAGACATAGGTGGCAAAGGGGAGCACTGTGTCAGACTGAAAAGAATACACCACTTCCTGCAGGCCATACAGCAGCTGAAAAGTACTGGAAAACTTTAGCTTTTCTAAATAGAAGTAATTTACAAATATGTATAGCTTTCAAAAACCAGTTGACATGCTTATCAACCCCCCAGATGTACAGACAAGCTTCCTGTAGATGCATAGTGACAAGAGTAGTGACAAGGTGGATTTATTGCTCTCGCTGCAGTTATTGTACCCCTGAGAATCTGTGGTGCTATGCTATGACATATTGCTGAAGTGGAATAAAAAGGCTGCGCTGTACTGGGAGATGATTTATACAGTACACTGCTATAGATGGCATGGTTGGTGGTAGTGAGGGGGTTACTGATGCACTGGGATGCAGCACTAATTATAAAGCTTTTACAGTAGTTGCTTCTACTGCTGAGAAGCTAAACTGGGTGGAGATTACATACATGTTATCTACACAAGGGTCAGCTTCCCAGAGTTTTCTGTGTGGTGAGTGATGAGTTAGAAGCCTTGATTTACCTCTGTGGATCATCTTCAGCCAGAAGACTACTCAGCTTGCAAATACAAAGCCCAGGATTTCTCAGACTTTCTGTCCTTCTCTCCTAACAAACACTTTGTCTTCCTCAATCTTGTCCTGGGTCTCCATGTTATTAGAGATGGAATTCCCCAATAGGCAGTGAATGGCAGAGATTGCAGAGAAGAGAGACACCTAGTGGACAAGCCTTTTGAACTCTTTATCTGATGTAAGGAGTCATCTTTGGTACAAATATGTTAGGATGCACATAGGCTATCACATGGAGGGAAGTTGTTTCAAATGACAGTCCTGAATTACAGTATATTTGGGTGGAAATTCAGAGATGGTACTGATCTTTAGTCACAAATTGCAGATATACTACAGTTTCTTCTAGAATAAGAATGAAACATATTCACAATTTCCCTTTTTTTTTTTTTGAACAAACTTAGAAGTGATGCTTTTTTTCAATGGTTTTTCACTGAAAATTAAGGTTTTGCAGCCTTCTAGAGGACTCTCTCAGATGATGACTACAATACTACTTTTGCTTTACAGCTGGTGCTGGACAGCTCCCATGCTTATCTTGTATTACACAGGGATTGTTCACTTTAAGCAATACATTCCCCGATTAACAGCTCCTGTGCTACTATGCCGAATCCAGGGGCTGAAATTTCACTATACTAAATTTATTATTTTTGAATTTCACCCCCTTTTAGTGAACACAGACCAGAGCCCTGCATAGTACATTGGAACCAGATGAGGAGTAACACAATCTTTCTAAATAAAGTTTTATATTTTAGTCCTCTTTCTCGTTCCCATTCACATTGTATAGAATATAGAATATTTAACAGAAAAAAATAACATAATATTTAATAAAATAGAGTCGTCTCCGAGCTCGTGTCTTGGCACACAGTTTGTTTGCCTTCAACTAATATACCTGGGATACATCCATAAGGATCTAAGACCCCAGTGATGCATGGGGGTTCTAGAAGTGCCGCACATTGAGATGGAAATGTCAGGTATAGGTGAGTTAGCAGAGGGAGGAAATACAAAAAGCTGAGTTGTAGAAAGATTTGGTTTACTATATAGAGAGGACATGATATAAAGAACGGCAGACACTCACTGATATCATGAAAAGAGATATATAGCTACTGGTATGTGTCATCAGCGTAAAGATAGTGGTGAAGGTAAAAGAGAAAAGTACACAGGACTAATCCCTAAGGAAGGCCAAAGCTAATGGGAAATAGAGAAAAAGAGCTGGCAAATGATATACTAAATAAGTGGTCCGAGAGGTATGAGGGAAACCAAGAGTGAACAGAATCCTTAACAACACAGAGCCCATTGATGCACAAATGTTCAGGCCACATTGATGCAATGTCCCCCCCAACCTTCTAAGAGCCACAGTACTTTTATTTTTCCACCTAGAGAGCTGGTTTGGGTGTAATTTTTTGCACAATGATCTTTAGTTTTTATTAATATCATATTGATGTAGCAGAAAAATTTTGATCACTTTTTATATTTTTTTACTGATATTTTATTACACTTAAAAAAACAACAACTTATATTTCACTGTAAATCATGCAATCATTAGATTGCATGTACTGATCTATGCTATGCCATAGCATAGATCAGTGTTATCAGCGATCTATGCAGACTCTATCCATAGATGAGCAGACTCTATCCATAGAGCAGACTCTATCCATAGATGGTCGATCCAACAGGACTGAGGTAAGTGGATTACCCCTGCCCATCTGTACAAGTGGCTGCGGGGGTCCTGATCACTCAGTGACAGGAGCTTGTCCTGTCACTGAGTATCTTAAACGATGTGATCGCTATAGATCACAGCGTTTAAGGGGTTAATGGCAGGCAGCTGCGGGGTCACAGCTGCCGGTTATTCCCCTCGGGTCCCTGGACACTGATGTGTGTGGGGCCACTCTCACTGCAGCGGTCCCGCACACATAAAACCCCTTCAGTTTCAGGAACGTATATATACATTCCTACTGCACGGGGTATGTGTAGTAGGAAGGTATGTGTACGTATTACTGATGGGAAGGGGTTAAAGAGGAAGTCCCATGAAATGTAAAAATCAGTTGGGATCAGAACCTCTGCAAAGCAAATGTGGGGTGCTGATTAGATACCATGGCAACCATTGGCATTCTGAAGGTCTCTATGGCTGCCATGGTAGATCTGCTATTACAGCCATGGACAGGCTATACTAGATGATCATGGATCTGACAATACTATGCAATACAATTCAAAAGTCTAGCAGTGTGCTGAAAGATTGCTTGTATAAAACTCGAAGGGGCCAAAAAATGTATAAAGAAAAAAAAAAGTAAAAATGCTTTTATGGATCGAAAATTTCCATTGATCCCAAAATTGTACTAATAGAAACTATAGATCAACAAACACCAGACCAGCAGAATATGGTAGTGCAAAGATTTTGAAAGTTTAAATTTTTGTAAAAATAGTAAAAGATTAAATGAATTAAAATTGGGCACTTGAGGGGAAAAAAAGCTCTCCCCCAACACTTTTCGGATTGATTGTTTTTTTGTTTTTTTTAAACACACCAACATACACGCCTACACGCCTCTCTCTGCACTCATTGTCTACAAGACATTGACGGCCACTTTTATTATGAACCTGGCCGGGTAACATGATGTGGAGCCAGAAGAGAACATGCTAAAAATTGACTTTTCCCTGCTTATTTCCCTGATTTGTGTAGTTTTCAAGAATGCTAATCGAGCTTCTATATTCCTCCATGGTGACTTCTGCTTCCCAATGTTCCAGAGTTCTATTTTAACAGCTATGGAGTAGACAATGTTGCGGTACATGCCAATCCTAGGTGGCATTACTGGTATTTCACGTTCTGAGGATGATGCACGTTCATTGTGCAGAACAGAGGCATAAGCGGTAATGAGAATGCAGGTACTGTAGACATGGAAAGCACCTGTGTTTGTATTATCAGGAACACCTGTATATTCAAAGCATAGAGCAAATGAAGCCTTCCCAGTGACTCAGTTCTAAATTTAATCTTATTGGCTTCCAGATACTTATATTGTGCCATGACACCCACCTAGCCACCTGTCTTCATCTCATACAGCAGTAAATGTAATATTTTCCCTATAATGGTGTTTTCCTGCTTCTTATTTGCAGCAAAACATCTACTGATTCATATTCCGATATTTATTCTTGTTAAGAACATGTTACGCATACACTGAACGGCCACCTTCTTGGAGACCACCATCTGGTAGTCCGTTGGATCTCCGGTGACCTTCACAACCATAGCAGTTCCTTATGGTATAGAATTCTCTAGGTTCTGCAATGGTTCTTTGGGAATATACGCCCATATGGACAGGATCGCTTCTCCAAGTTGCCTCACATTAGACGGAGATCATGACATGAGCTGAACAGGTTGTTGTACGTTTTCCCGAAGACATCAATAGGATTAGAATCTAGGTACTAAGAAAACCGGTGTACATGGTGTCATGGTGTACTCTCTACAGAACTAAGGGTTGGGCAGAGGTTTTCCATCACTAGAACTAGACGACAGAGCAGTGGAAGAAGGTGGCACGGTCTGATCAAGAAGCTTTCTCTCATATATCACATGGATAGCTGGGTGTGTCAAACGCAACTTTAAGCTCTGATTGTAATGTATCCTATTCACTTAAAGGCTATGTTCACACAATGTCAAAAATAGAGAAAAGGCGGACAATTTTGATATGTTTAAAAACGTCCTTTATTGCCCACGATTTAACTGACTGCAATGGCAATGCATTAAAGTCAACTGAAAGATGGACGTCCAATGGGCACAATGTTTTTAATAATAGACGTTTTTACCGCGGTTGTCAAAATAATGAACATGATCGTTATTTTCGGAGGTCTTTTACAAACAGCGGACATTTTTTTATTAGTTGTTCACACAGTTTTTCTTTTGTCACTGTTCTTTCTCCATTTTTACTATTAACCCTTAGAAGACCCGGCCAATTTTCATTTTTGCGCTTTTGTTTTTTCCTCCTGGTGTATATAGGCCATAGCGCGTACATTTTTCCACCTACAGTGTAGAGACCCAGATGAGCTCTTATTTTTTGCACCACTAATTGTATTTTGCAATAGTAGACGTAATTTTTGCATAAAATATGCAGTGAAACCAGAAAAAAAATTATGTGTGGTGAAATAATAAAAAAAAACAAAATTTTTTTTTTATGTGGGGGGTTTTGTTTTACCCCATTAGCCCTAGGGTAAAGCTGACTTGTTATGCATGTTCCTCAAGTCCTCAAGTTATGCATGTTCCTCAAGTAACTTTTACTTTATTTGATGGCTTTTAAAAAATTAAAACTTATTAAGCTTTTATCCTTTGGTCTATGGGGCTGTGGGAGGTTTCATATTTTGCACCATGATCTGTACTTTCTATCCATACCTTGTTTGTGTATATGCGAATTTTTGATCACAGTTTTTTTATCACAATTTTTCTGGATTTAATGCAAGGAATTTTTGCCACTTATGCCGTTTACCGTGCAAGATAAGGAATATGATACTTTAATAGTTCAGGCGAATACGCACACAGCGATACCAAACATGTTTATTTATTTATTTACCTATTTATTTTTATTTATAAAATAGAAAAAGTGGGGGGGATAAAAAATTTTATTAGGGGAGGGTATTTTTTTTAAAGTTTTAATATTTTTTTAAACACTTACTAGAAGTCCCCCTGGGGGACTTCTAGCATTACTACACTGATCTCTCATTAAGATCTATGCAGTATAGAAATTGCTCTTGGCTGCTGTAGCTGGCTGGATAGGTAGCAGGGACCACCAGGTATGGGGGGAAAAAAGGAATTTAGGTGCAGCTGTTAACTTTGACAGCTGCATCTAAATGTTTTATTAGTGGGCACGGCAATTGGACTGTGACCGCTAATAGCCACGGTCTCGGGCTGCATTTAGCTGCACGGCCCCCCTCTAAACCCCCCTAGCGGCACCATGATGTACAGTTAGGTCATGGGTTGTCTAGGGGTTAACCGCTAGACGACCCAGGACGTAGAGTTACGTCATGGAAGTCTGTCACCAGACGACCCTGGACGTAACTGTACGTCCTGGGTGGTTCTCCCGCTATGAAGCGTGCTCCAGAGCGGAGCGCGCTTCATAGCAGGTGGGGGCCGGCTGCAATCAGCAGCCGGGACCTCACCGGTAATGACACGCTGCAGCGATCGCGCTGCCGCGTGTCATTAACCCCTTAAACTCCGCGATCGCGGCGTTTAAGTGTAAGTGACAGGGGGAGTCCCCTGTCACTTACCGATCGGGACCCCCGCAGTGTGACTGCGGGGGTCCCGATCGGTAAAATTGACCGCCGGAGGTCTCTCACCTGCCTCCGTGCGGTCCGATTGGCGATCTGCTGCACTAAGCCTGCACAGGCAGGCTCAATGAGCAGATCGCCGATAACACTGATCAATGCTATGCCTATGGCATAGCAATCATCAGTGTAGAAATCAAACTAGTGAATGTAAAAGTCCCCCAAAGGGACTTCAAATGTGTAAAAAAAAAAAGTTCAAAACACTATTACACTACCCCAAAACCCCTCCCCCAATAAAAGTTGAAATCACCCCCCTATCCCATTATATAAATAAAACATATAAAAATAAATAAATAGATAAACATATAATATACCGTAGCGTGCGTAATTGTCCGATCTATTAAAATATAACAAGCGTCATTGTGATCGGTGAACGGCGTACACGAAAAGAGGGAAAAAAGTGCGCGGATTACCGATTTTATGTTACATTATATATATAAAAAAAAATCTATAAAAAGTGGTCAAAATGTCCGATCTTCACAAATATGGTATTAATAAAAACTAGAGATCATGGCGGAAAAAATGACACCCCATACAGCCCTGTAGGTGTAAAAATAAAACTGTTATAACTGTCACAATAGGCCCATTTTATTAATATTTAATTGCCAAAAAAAAGGATTTAATAAAAAAATATATATATAACATTAGAGAATCTGTGTAACCTGCATATGGTTGTGTTCGAACTGACCTATAGAGTAATAGTATCATGACGCTTTTACCATATAGTGTATTACGTAGACACACAAAAAAAACAAACGTTACCATATTGCATTCTTTTTTACGATTTCACCTATTTATATCTTCATAAATAATATATTTGGAATTCCATCATACATGTTATGGTAAAATGAATGACGCCATTACAAAGTACAACTATTCCTGTAACAAACAAGCACTTACATGGCTTATAGATAGAAAACTGAGAGTGCTGGAGCTCTTAGAAGGGGAGGAGGGAAAAACGAAAACACTAAGATCAAAATTTGCTCGGTCCACTGGGTCATTTTGGGCCTGGTCCTCAAAGGGTTAAATTGAATGGACTTTTTAATTAAGCTGCAACCAAAGTCCAATAAGTAACCCATAGTAGAATAATGTACAAACACCAGCCATTGCACTAAGGGGAGGCCAGGCTGCTAAATGATGTCCATTATTTTAAACTCAAAATGACGGATGTCATTTTAAAGGGAGCTGAAAAACCGTTGCGTGAACATAACCAAAAGGGTATTCCCATCTTAACTAACATAATTATACTTGTAGGGCTTGTCAAGTTGAATATTTTTGCAAACACATTTTTTGAGCAAATTTGCTTCCTTCTCTTGATATGCTGCTCCTTTCCTACTAATTTTGACAGCTTGTTATCTAGGTTACTGACCACCACTTTAGTCTAAAAGCAGTGGTCTTTCTGGTCTTATAGCTATAATGTAGATTTTTTAGAGATATAGGGGGAGATTTATCAAACTGGTGTAAAGTATAATTGTCTCAGTTGCCCCTAGCAACCAATCAGATTCCACTTTTCATTCCTCACAGATTCTTTGAAAAATGAAAGGTGGAATCTGATTGGTTGCTAGGGGCAACTGAGCCAGTTTCACTTTACACCAGTTTGATAAATCTCCCCTAGTGTATACATATATATATATATACAGCCATGCCACTGCTTTTAGTCAATAAACTGTCAATTGGTAGGAGAGGAGCAGATTTTCAGGAAAAGGTGGCATGTTAGTTAAAATATTTAACATGACGAGCCTTACAAGTATAATTATATTAGTTGAGATAGGAATATCCCTTTAAAGGGGCACTCTGGCTGCAACCCATTTTTTCAAATTGTCCAGGGAGGGTTTGGATAAAAGCAATAGCATACACTTACTTTTCCGACTTCAGCACTGTTCCCTCACATATCACCGCTTTGGTCCCCAGATGCTTTCTGGTCTTGAGATGGGACCTGGGACATTATGTGGCAAGCTCACTAAACCAGAGGCTGTAGGGGTGTCCCACCTATGCGACTGAATGGCTAAGCGAGCCTGCCACATTATGTCCCAGGTCCATCTCAAGACCAAGAAGTAGTAGGGGACCACAGTGGCGGTATGCGGGTGGCAGCATTTAAGTCGGGAAGGTAAGTGGATGTTATTGTTTTCACCCACCCTCTCCCCGGGCATTTTGAAACAATGGGTTCCAGCCAGAGTGCCCCTTTAAAGATTTCACTGTCACCAGATAATCTATAATATCTACTTTACTAGGTTTTTATGTTTTGGCTTGTATAAATTGCTTCTGAGTTCTGTTTCCATGTAACTTGCAGTGACATTGTAACCTAGTGAGAAAAATAACATAAATCCGTCTCCAGTCATAAACACATTGCTAAAGTCTATTAGTAATTTATAGCAGATTCCAAATTATCAAAATGGCAACACCCATGACTATGCCAAATCGTTCAGGATCAGATGCCAGCCGCTTAATCATAAATCTCTGTATTCCTGTTAAAATGATTCTTTTGGGACTTGCTTAGTCATTCAGTCACATTATGTTGTTCCTGTTTAGAAAAAATATGTGCAGAAAATAGATCTATCGATACAATGCAACAGCTCTGAGTTCTTTTCATTTCCATTTATCTATTTAAAAGTTGCTCAACTATTTTTTTTCCATTAGGCCCTGTCGTTCTGTTTTGGACAGTTCCTGTCATTGACAGAGATGTCAGCAGAGAGCACTGTGTCAGACTAGAAAGAAAACACCACTTCCTGCAGGACATACAGCATCTGATACGTATGGGAAGACTTGAGATTTTTTAAAAGAAGTAAATTACAAATCTATATAACTTTCTGAAACCAGTCAATTTGAAAGAAAAAGATTTTTGCTGGATAACGCCTTTAATCCATATGCAAATATGTCATTTTGTTGCACTGGGGGCAGGGCTAACGTCCCCAGTTCACAGATTCTCCCTGGCTGAACTGCCCCTGGTCGGCTCGCTCTGCTGATACTTATTAGAATGGAAGTGTCAATTAGGCACATATTGGGCAGTAGCGCTGCTACCAGTGCACCAAATATTTAGCAATTTCCACTGCCAAAGCACCTTGACACAATAATGTTTTTTGGTGTCCCTGCTACCATTATGGCAAGTGTCCAGGCAGGGGATATTGTTGTCCACTACAATAACCGTTCCTTAGCTCCTCCTCTCAGTTATGATTGCTGGATTAGCATTGTCCTAATTGGAGGCTAGCACTGTCACTAGCCGATAGGAGGGACCAGGAAGCACTGAATGGGGCACTGAATGATAAAACTACACCTCTTCAATACTTGCCATCATGGTGGCCACAACATCTTACAAAAGTTTTCTCAGTCTTGTAGGTCGTATGACTGTAACACAATATATTCCTCTTCCAACCTTTATATAGGACTGTCAGCAGTTGTCAGTACTCAAAATCTGATCACTTTAATTATCTCATCACCAAAATATAGCGAGGATTTCCATTTTTATATATAAGATACAGTATATATATAAATAGCAAAATCCTCTTTTCTTCATTTCCTTTGACTTTTTTTTTACAACCATTAAATAAACACCTGCTTAGGATTATTACATTTACATGGTAAAAATGCTGCTGTATCAGAGGGAGTTGACTCATCCGCCTGGCGAGAACTAAACATCATATATATATATATATATATATATATATATATTATTATTATTTATTTAATTGGATTTTTTTACCAATACTCCACTATTTTAGGAACTGCAGGCTTCGTAGTGACTAAAATGAATCCAATGCTCCACAAAGCAGCAGGGCAGAGTGTCATGGCTGGAATGGAGAGAGTAGATGGCCGTGGTACATGCTCGAGCTGATTTGGGAGCCGCACAGCTGGGATCTCAAGAACTGTTTGATCTACCCTTTCAAGCTCGGATGATTCTGCTAAATTGCATTTAATGGACAAGGTGCCGCTAAAATGAAAATGAAAAGGTCTTGTAAAACAATAGAGACAATTTAAGTTGTAGGCACACCTGTTCTTTAGAGCTATGCAAGCCATTGGGGTGACCTGATATATTCTATTAGGATTACTGTTGTTTTGAGATGGTATTAGGGCCCCTGGGAACACAGAGACACAGGACAAGTGGGCCCTATGGCTAAGACCCCCCACGCTGTCCCTACCTACTTGCAGAGCAGGCCCTAAACGACCGTCCGCAACTGGGCGGCGTTCCCTACGCTGCAGTAAGTGCGAATACAGACAAGACACAGTACAGACGAACGAGGTACAATGACAAAGCAAAGTCACACAGAAGGACAGGACCAAAAAGGCAGACCAAACAAACGGAGGACGAAAGCCAGAGACGCAACAAGGTAACGGTGGAGCCAAAGCCAGAGATACAACAAGGTAACGGTGGAGCCACAGCCAGAAATACAACAAGGTTACAGTGAAGCCGAAGCCAGAGAACGTAGCAAGAAGTACTGGGGATTGCACAAGGAACACTAAGGACAAGCAAGGCACACTGAGGACTAAAGGAGAACAGTGAACCAAAAGACAAGTAGGTAATAAACAAGCAAGGGATAAGGAATACAGACAATCTGAGGAAAGGCAGGATCTAGCTGACAGACAAGCTGAACAACGCTATCAAGAGCCCTGAGTGAAGGGAGGGAGAAGCTTATAAGGGAACAGAAGTCCCAGACTCCAAGCTGATAGGTGGAGCAGGAGAAACACAAGAAATCACAGAAAGCCAGAGGTGAGGAGACCTGTCCATCACAACACAGCAGACACAATCAGTGAACAGACCACAAGGAAAGTGCAGGGAGAACTAAGAAAACATGGATCGGATCACAAAAGACATAAGCAAAGAACATAAGAAAACCAGGCACGGACCTAATGCCAAAAGCGCAGTCTTTGGCTCGCAGGTCGAATCTTTGCAATAGAGTGTGGCACTGATGCCTTTTCAGGCGCAATCATGACAGATGGTGTTCTAAAATCATTTCTGAGGGGATATGATCAGATGAGGTCAAGGATCAAGCCTAAGCTAATCGAAAGGTAATTCCTTATATATACTGGAAATGTTCCCCACCGTACCGCCAGTGAGATCATAGAGAATCACATGATGATATAGTCATGTTAAGCCTTACTACATCTCTACACAACTCACTGACATTATATTTCGTACCCCCCCCCCAATTCATATGGAGACACACGGAGGTCCTTTCTGACGATTTCCTAAAAGTAAATGTACCATTAAGTTCTTTAGATGAATAGACCTGCGCACACTTTTCCCAGGCACCAGCCTGGCCTAAAGCACTGCCAGCCCCCAGTATAGACGGGCACCATGCAAAAGAAGTGGGCGGCGGTTCCCAGCGTCGGTGCCGGTCTATTCATGTAAAAAAACCTTAAGAAACGTGTTACGTGTTTCACTGGATATCATACTGGTTTGAGATATGATAGTATGGAGCACCATTCAGTGACACATAGAGTGCCTATAAGTCATAGAGGGACTCCGCACACCTCCATAGATCCGTCTGCTTACAGCTCTGCCATGTACACGCAACCTAAGTAGCATTTCTGGCTAGCCATTTATTTGCTTTCAGCCAAAGACTTGTACAGTCACTGCTATTTCAAGTAACTTTCATCCATGTGACCCCCTTGATCAGGTTTACTTGATGCTCTATGTAATGCTTTAGAGAGAGACCTCATCAGGAACAGCCATTGTATAATGCATTATACTATAGAAGGGGACAGAATGAACTAATAAAAAGGGAAGTTGTTGGGGAAGTTATTTAATTGATTAGATTGTATTGGTTAAAAATAAAGTTACAAAACGTTAATTTAAAAAAACTAAATAAAATGAGTTTTTTTTCCCTGATCTTGCAAATTCTTTTCTGTCTGGATACAAGTGTTATGTACAGACTCCATGCAGATGTTGCCTTAGATTGTATATGAATCCAGGACCCCAGCATTGTAAGTACCAACCACTGAGCCACTGGGAAATCTTGCCAAAAGTTTTTGGCAAGCAAGGATTCTTTAAAACTAACATATTTGTAGAAATTATTTTTCCTATGTCGTATTTAACTATGATATATTTTTTAAAAATTCAGAAATTCACAGGAAGCCTTAAAAAAATCTAAAACTTTTGTTAATGTTTTTGTTTCTAATTGGTCTGTACTTTTGTGTTGGTCTGTGAGTTTTGTTATGTTGTCCACATAAAACATAACTTTGTTCAAAAACTTTCAACATTAAGTGATAGCAGTAAGTGACGTGGCCCCTCTGCTGTCACGAATGGCTGCACAAAACCTGATCCTGACACAGTCTGCTTATGTCTACTCTTTTGTATAGCGCTGCAGCCACAACAAAGTGCAGCAGTATGAACGGGGGCTCAACTGTCAATCAACACTCACGCACAAAGAAGGGGAGGTTCAGTATTGCTAACACTGCATGCAGCAGCCAGGGCCGTATTACCAGCTGCTGCTGCCCTAGGCACTAAACCTGCAGACGCCCCACCTTCACTCACCAATTAGCATCATGATTGTCTAGTCTCTGAACATCATATTGATATCTGATTAGTAGGATTAGTAGATTGGTAGGCAATAGCTCCAGGTGTAATATTTAACACCGCCACACCAGAACTGACCAATACCACCATATTCACCCCCCCCCCCCCTTCAAAAAGACACCAGATTTACTGGCAGGTCGTAACGGGAGGTGAGAGACTAAAAAAACAACACAAAACAAAGTTGTTTCCCTCTCCCTGCTCCCTGGTGCTGCCCCACGCACTGGAGCACGGGTGCCTAGTGGTAAATACGGCCCTGGCAGCAGCGCTACCAGTATGCAACAGTGCCAAGACCAGGGCTAGTGTAGTCCTACAGTTACATTTGTGGCAGCCGAGGGGCCATGTTGCTACAGTACTTAGTGGAACCATTAAAATATGGTCAAATTAAATGTACAAAAATATATAATATATATATATATATATATTTATTTATTTAGTTATTTATTTTTTAAATCCCCATAAGAATTAATTAACTGTAAATAAAAATTTAAAAAATAATGTGCACACAATCAGTATTTATGTGCCTATAATAGGCCAAACTACTAAATTATCATGCAATTAACCCATACACTGAGAAAGACATTTTTTTTTTACCAATGTATCGATTTTTACCAATTTCTTTATGTCACGGGTGTGTAGGGTTAGTGAAACCCCGCTCGCAGCCCCTTTCCATACCTGCTTGGATGATTCGCCCTTAACAGTTGCCCCCAACTATGTGCAGGAGGGGATCAGGGAGTAAATGGACATGGGTCATAACAGAAACAAACAACTAGCTGAAATACAATAAAGAGTAGCCAGACAAGCCAAGAGCCAAAACCTAGAAAGCAGCGTAGTACAAAATCAGAATCTAACAGAACAGTCAGACAAGCAAAGGTGAAACCAGGGTGGTACAGCAGGTCCAGAATTAGAAGTCAGAGGCAAGGCACAGAAGAAATGCTAGAGAGGTAACTGAGACCCAGGTGCTATATTACAGATCCAAGGACAGGTCACATAGAGGGCCAGAATGCTGCTGCTGCTAAGACTTGTGGTCACTGATTGGCCTAGCCTCTTCAGATGGTGCTGTGATGAGCTACACTATGCCTCCTTGTGCTGGTCATCATGGGGATGTCAAAATGATGCCAGTTTTAAGGGAGATGGAAAAAAAAGCGTTTCAGTGCATTATACAGTATGTACTCCAAAATGGGGTCATTATGGGTGCCTTCACACCTACCGTATCGCAGCAGAAAATCCGCTGCGGATCCGCAGCAGATCCGCAGCGGATTTAACTAAATGAATGAACACAGCATTAAATACACACTGTCAAATCCGCTGCGGATCCGCAGCAGATTTGTAAGTGCGGATTTGATGCTGTGTTCATTCATTTAGTTAAATCTGCTGCGGATCCGCAGCGGATTTTCTCCTGCGATACGGTAGGTGTGAAGGCACCCTATATCTGGAGAGCAGGAAAGGTCCTACCTTTTCTGCTCTCCTCTGCTCCACTTCCTTCACTTCTTCCTTCCTCTCATGCTGATACTTCTGTAAATGAGAGGGGACGGGGGCATGTTGTGCCTGAAGTTACCAATGTCGCTGAGGCATCAACGAACGTGATTATGTCCACATGCATTGGCCTCAGCGCCCACAACAAGTTATCAGCATAGATGGACAAGCAAAAGAAGCGGAACGCTGAAGAGCAGAGAAGGTAGGACCGTTCCTGCTCTCCTGATATCCCCTTTAAAAATTCTACCAATTCAACAAAAAATAGGCTATGTCAAGGCAATGTCCACAGAAAATGTAGTTTTTTAGGAGAGAATGAAAATACACAAAAAAGGAAAGCCAAGATGGATCATGTCCTTAAAGGGATATTGTTACTTCTTAAAGTTTTTTTTAACTGTTAGATTAGACAAAAGTAAGCAATGTTGCAAATACTTTTAATCAGTCCTCGTATCCCCCCACCCCCAAAACCAGGAAGTAAGAGTGGAACGCAGTGATGCTGAGCTGAATCAACAAGAATACCCCTTTAGGGTGCGTTCACACCTACCGCATCCGCAGCTTATTTTTCTGCAGAAATCCGCAGGTCTGGTAGTGCAGATTTCAACCTGCGAGAAATCCGCGTATGTGTGCGTTTTGCGGTTTTTCTGCATCAAGTTTATCGCAACTGAAATGTCAGTTTAAAATGTCTCTCATTCTAAACGGACATTTCAGTTGCGATAAACTTGCTGCAGAAAAAACGCAAAACGCACACATACGCGGATTTCTCGCAGGTTGAAATCTGCACCACCAGACCTGCGGATTTCCGTGGAAAAATAAGCTGCGGATGCGGTAGGTGTGAACGCACCCTAAAGTGGTAAAAAAGTAATGATAGTTTAAATCAGTGTTTGGCGTTTGCTCAGATTTGCAGGAAGATTTATCAAAGGGTGTCAAATATCCAGTAATGTAAATGTAAGTAATGTAAACACAGCAACCAATCACAGCTCAGCTTTCACCTCTGGTAAAATGGAAGCTGAGCTGTGATTGGTTGCTGTTGGCAGTTTACATCAGTCTATATTTTATTCCCTTTGATAAATCTAGGCCTTGATTTCTAGAAGAAAGAAGAAAACATAAAATCAGAAGACGTCAGGTTCGGAAGAAAAATTAGACGTGTCACATTAGGTTTGTCTCCGTTGAAATTATAGGCTGTATGTTTCGGTGTCATTCTGCCCATCACAATTATCCAATACATCCAAGGCTCTGTTTGAGCCTACATCCACCTATTTTCCTCTTGCTGGCGCTGGTCCCAGTCTCTAGCAGACAACAGCTGGCTGTTGGTAAAAATCACTCTCAACTCAATGGTAATTTTGGATCCACACCTGGAGAATCTTTATTGATACTTTAAAACTTAATACTCATTAATACTGATTGCAGCTTTAGGGAATGGAAGTTCATTATAATGAGAATGATGCCGCTGTAGAGACAACCTCATCAAAGGTAACACGGTTCAAAAGTCTTTACACTATGTTATTTAACAATTCAGCTTAAGATTCGTGAACAGGTGTTAACAAGAACCATATTTCCACTTCTAGCTGTCACTTGTACAGTAGAACAGGACAACCCAGACAGAATGGATGGAATACTGAACCTAATAGCACATATGAAGGAAGGAGGAAAGATTTACTAAAAAAAAAAAAAAAAAAATCTAAATTTGAAAAATCTTAACATTGGGGAAAATTGCCAGATTTAAAATGGCTAATCCCTTTAAATAAAGATTTTATGTTAAGCACATCTTTTCCGATATACTATCAATATTTTAATATATTCCTGAAATCTTGTAGTTTTCATCCTGGCCACTAGACCAAAAACTTGGTAAAGGTGAGTATTACTGTTCACCCACGTACTGTACAATGCTTATAACATACAGCTGTCCTATCTTGTCTCAGAAGATATACTTGCCAGACAGCCAGATGGAGGAGGTAGAGAATTAGGGAGCAGAACAGTTAACACTAGAGATAACCACAATTTTGGCATGCTGGAGTCAGATCGCTCGGTATTTGATTACCGGTGGCTGACGAAGTTGAATGCAGCACTAGGGAATTCTGGAAAATTTGGATCTAGTCTTTCCTGGTTTTTAGCCTGACACCCTCCACCATTTTTGCAGCCCGTCTTTGCACCCGCTCTATTATATCAATACCCTTTGATGAGGTCTCCAGAACTGGACACAGTATTCTAGATGTGATGTCACTAGAGCTGTATACAGCGGGATCACAATCTCCCTCTTCCTACTGGTTATACCTCTTTTCATTTATCTGTATTAGAGATGAGCGCAACTCAAGCATACTCAAGTCTGATCATGCAGCATTTGATTATCCATGGCTGAAGAAGTTGGATGCAGCCCAAGGCTATGTTCACATTCTGTATAAACAACAGCTGTTGTTTGCCAATGTTTTACCAGACCCCCTAGTACTGCATTTAGCTTCTTCAGCCACCAATATTTAAAGAGCTAAGAGCTAAAAAATGAAATGCTACCTACTCACCAAATCACCCTGAGTATTTTGAGCCATCTCCTGTCTTTCTAGCTGCTGCCATTCCTAAGTTACAAGTTTTTCTAATAGCCAATCTATATCCAAGATAGCGCCGGCTAGGAAACTATATTTCCCATCATGCATCTCCCTGATTGGTCCGTTTGTGTACTTGCCCCCTTAGCTTTCTTTCCTGCTCACTGCTGTCATTACTATTGCACAGTAAACACAGGACAGTTTTTCTTCACTGATTTTGCATCACATCACCCCAATATGTATTCCATACTAGCTGATGATGTAGCAGAGCTGACACGCATGGTGTGGCTATGTGCTGCATAATAGGCATCTGTTTCTCAGGAAGGGAGAGGGGGGGTTAGTGTAGGTTTAGATCTCTGCTTGCTAACTGTGAATGAAAACATTCTAGTTCCATCCAACCTTTTTTCAAACCTGGGCTCAGGGGGACATGTAAGTCTATGGAAGCAGCACAGGTGCATGGAGATTATGCAGATTATGTCTCCTGGAGGTCAGGTTACCAAGTCAATAGAAAAGCTAACCTGGCCCCCAGAGAGGAGATCACATGTGTCTACAAAGGTATGGGGGAAGAGGGAGCAGTGCATTGTCAGAGTGGACTTAGAGAAGATGAATTTAGACATCCAGATTGGATAAATATGAGAAAAAAAAACAGGGAAAGGATATAAGATTATACATATATAATAGACATAGGGTGGTATTGGGAAGGGGGATTGTTTATTGTTGTGGCTACCCTGATAACCCCTTTAATTGCCGAACAATGAGACTTGACCATACTCCGGTTGTGCTTATCTCTAATCTGTATTATTAAGTTATTCGGCACAGAATTTAAACCTGTTTAGTTGAACTTGTTTCATTATACAGATTACTTTACTGGAAATGAAACCATAAAGCAGTCTTCTGTCCTTAAAGCATCTCTTCTTTGAATAATTATCAAAGCTTTTTTTGTAGGATTTCCCATTGTATATGATGTCGCACGTTGCGAGAAACATCCCAGCAGCATCTTCACTGGCACAAACTTCCTTTCTTTGACTATTTTCTTTGCTAGATTGTTTCAAAGCCAAGGTAAGAACGTTTTCCCCATGGCAACTTAGCACAAGCACCTGCTCTCTATTGCATATCATTGCCTTATTCCCAGCAGAGGAATCTCTGAACTTATTTGAGTGGCAATTATTGTGCATTGTTACTATTGCAATTTGCAGATTACACAAGTTTGTGGGAACGTCTGTTTTGTAGCGGGGAGAATGTCTCATAATAGCTCCTTCACATTAATATAGTCCCAAATGCAGTTATCCAGCTATACAGCAACTTTCTGCATGTGCCAAGGTCTAAATTATCCTGCCATGACCTAAATTATCTCTGGCATAACAAATGGATATAAGGATAAAAATGAAAATGCAGTCGCATATGTCTAAAAGAGACTATGCACCGCAAATCCTGGCCAAGTCGTGCTACAATACATTTAGATGTGGGGGTTTTCAAAACCCTATTCACACATAGAAGAGACATTGTGCTATGACATAAACTACAAAGGTTATTTTTATATGCCTAGAGTGGTTACAATGATTATCCTGCAGTACATAGACATACCCATTTATTTGAATAGACACAGTGTAATACCTTATTTCACCTGTGGGAGTGCTGCAGAGAAATTAAAGTTCTACTGTTCGAGTATGTGCACACTACAGAATTTCCAAGGAGGCTTCAAACGGATACCGACGGGCAGCCTCTGATTGAAGTTCCGCCCGTTCGATAGACTCAGTGAAATTTGCCAGCAAATTCTGCTGTCCTCCCAAAGAATTGTCATGCCAAGTCTCCGCAGAAATTCTGTAGTGTACACGTACCCTTAGATTTTGCCAAACCTAACAGCTTGTTTCTGGGCAGGGGTCATAGCAGGGGGACACTAATGGTGCACAGGGAGCTGCAGTGCGCATGAATTTATGTAGATACAGAAATAGAGATGACTGCACTGCATGGACTCACGTGGTAGTGCATGTGAAATGGAAGTATCCATATACATAAATCATAAATAAAGTTTATTGTACAAACACATATCACAATCTATTGGCAGGCAGTTGATGAAGATTTATGCCAAAATGCGTCCTGTAAACATTGTGATATGTGATTCTACAATAAACCTTTCAATTCATGAGAAGTGGTGAGTGCCGGGATATATCTCTCCAGAATTGATGTAGAGACGTGTGCCTTTACTTATATCCTGCGAGCTCGTGCACTGATTTTTTTAAGACTGGCGCGTAAGATGGCAGTCTTGATAAATCATCCCCCCCCCCATTGTGATTAGCTGATTGTCAAGAGACACCTAATCCACCTTCACACGTCAGTTTTAATGTCAGGAAATCATGATCGGGAGGCCTTCAGGAGACCATCATAATTTACTGGCAGTAATCAGTATTCACAGTAAGGCCCTGTTCCCACTGAATCCCACTGAATGCTGTTAGCCTCCCGCTCATAATGGGAGTCTATGGGAGGTACGTGCTCCTGCTCTGCCTGCGCTGAAGAATGAACATGCTCATTCTTTAGCGCGGACAGGGCAGGAGCGCGCACCTCCCATAGACTCCCATTATGAGCGGGAGGCTAATGGCATTCCGCGGCGGACAATTCCGCTGCAGAATTCCGCTAGATTTGCTCAGTGGGAACGGGGCCTAAGGGAACCATCATAAATGCCTTCAGGATTTCCTGATCAGTAGAAAAAAATGTATGTATCAGTATTTCCAATTTCTCCCATACACCTCTATGGAGGCATCTGTTCAGAAAATCCGGACAAAAATAGATTCTATAGGTTCCTGGTGGCCTGTTTTCCTGAAAAATTCTGAAGGGTGTAAGCGCCCAATACAACCCTCAGGTGAGGTAATTTTCCTGACATGTGAAAGGGGCCTTAACCAGTAGAGAATTATTTATCTTAATCCTCTATACATGTTTGCTTGGTTTGGCTGTTCGTGCAAGTAGTGAAGGGAGTAACCTGCAAACAAAAACCATCGGTGGCAGCAAATCTCTATAGAGAAGAAAAGCATAGGGCTTCAAAATTTAACGAGCCCAACCTTTTTTTTTCTCCCAATATCATCTGTTAGTGGAGAGTTTGAAGTTCCTATATACAGTATATACATATAAGAGATTAGGCTGGGCCTACCAAAAGTGGTGGGGATTAGCCAACATCTCATCCAAAATCCAAATCACATGGATTTATGGTCACAGAGTGCGACTGTCATCTTGAACCTAATTCCAAATGCCTGTAATTTGCATGTTTTCTCCCACTAAAGCTGCATTCACACAATGACTGTGCCTTGCGAGTCAAAGATATGTTGGCATCCAACTTTGACAGCATGCCAGTGTGTCCGTGTATTGGAATGGTGGTTCGCTATGGTTCTGAGTGAAAACCTACAGTATATACATGCAGAAAATTACCTAAATGTAGTCACTAGCTACATTACATTCAGGCCATAGAAGTAAATGGGGACTATGCCAGTCTGGGCACAAATACTGTATGTTCTTCGAAAAGCACTGTGGTAATATGAACCTAAAACATATATGTATGGCTTTTAAAAAACCTTTCTGTGGCTATGTTCACACAATGTTTTTGAGCCCCGTGCAATGACGGCTGTTAGTACATTATTCTAGTTCAGGTGGACTGATTGCCCTTTGGGTGTGTCTTTAATTGAAAAGTCTATTGAATTTAACAGTAAAAACTGTAAAAGGATGGTGAAAAAAGAAAACCTGTGTGTTAACTAAAAAATTACGTCTGTGTTTGGAAAAGACGTTCGGAAATAATTTCATGATCATTATTTTGACGTCTGCGCAGACCACGTCCGTCATTTTATACACTGTGTGCATTGGACGTCCATCATTCCATAGACTTCAATGCATTG